>NC_030854.1:18717370-18795395 GCF_000208745.1 Theobroma cacao | reverse complement strand
ATATATATATATATAGAGAGAGAGAGAGAGAGAGGAAATTGTGAGAAATAGGCCGTCTCATAAGATGATTTTAGAAATAATCACCCATATAAAATCATCTGTTTTTAGTAAAAAAAGAAGCATGAGTATACCAAAATGCCATTAAAAAAATCATGGCAAATTAAGCTCCTGATATCTCCCTCTCGTTAGAGAGAAAATATAAATAAATAGCTCAGCTGTTTGAGCTCGCTCATCTTTCTCTCTCAACTCTCTGAACTATATCAACTCTGTCAACTCTCTATTAAACACCATTGTCATAAGCTCTCTCAGCTCTCTGAACTATATGAGCTCTGTCAACTCTTTGTTGAGCACCATTGTCATCGGGCTATGGTCTATCTCTCGGCATCTAGCCATATTGTCATCGATAAACAAACCCTATAACAGAGGCGATATCAAGGTATGTTATTGGGTTTATTTCTGCAGCACATAAATTTTTGAAACTTTTTGTGTAAATTAGAACATGGATTAGAAACATTGCCCAGAGTTGTTACACGCCATGCATCTATAACATGTGTTAGCGTTATTTTAGCGTGTCACGATATTAGTTACTTTAGGGCAGTTCGTGTAACGAGTCAGTAATTATACTGATTGGCGTGTCACACGCCATGGGTATTTTAGGCCAGTTCGTGTAAGGAAACAATAATTATAGTGATTGGCATGTCAGTGTTGGCGTGTAACAACATTTGACTTGATATGTATGGCGTGTAACAACATTTTACTTGATACGCATGGCGTGTAATAACATTTTATGTTATATGCATGGCGTGTAACAACATGACTGACAAATTCTAGAACACGGCATGTCATGTAATGTGTAAAATGATTGATAAATGTTTTTTGTTTTCAAAATTTCAGTAGGGTTCCAATTTTGCGACTTGTGATAAGACACGGTGATTAGTGAGTGGATGGCATTTACAAAGGTGGTGAGTCACGAATGCGGGAGGTTAGGAGTGATTTGTTGTTTGTGGGCTTGATGAAGTTGGTTGAAAATGTTGTTGTGGTAAACTCAACAATTGACGAGATTGAGTTACATGTATTGATCAGTGCACCCGGAGAGCTATCACGACCAATTATCAAGGACGATGAGGATGTTGCATTAATTCTACTATAATAGAGGAATGTTTCGACTGTGTATGTCAACATTAAGGGATGCCAAACAAATATTATATCACATAAAGAAGCTGAACAACATGGTAATCAGCTCAATAAAAATGAGATTTACAATGCTTCACATATAGCACAGCATTCAGTCCGTAACCCACAACAATGGCCATTGATGTATGCATAAGAATTTGTGCAGCCCGGTAGACACATGATATTCACAGAACAGTTGGCTGCACAACTCCGATTAGGATGTGAATCGAACCAATTAGTTACTTTTGTCCAACAAATGCAACGATCGGGTGAAACTGTACAGGGTGTAATGGCATTTTTAAATGAGAATGCGACACTTAAGGACAACAATACGACGTTGGAGGGTGACACTATGATGCTCAAGGATAATACTGCATCTGATGAGGGAAATGAGGATTTGTTTCCTACCGGTGAAGATAAATTTGATGACAATTCAAATGATGGGCCTGATGAATGGTATGATGAAAGTTCAGACGATGACTGGCTTTATGACGTGACATTCCAATTTGCAATAATTTTGAAGGTGAAACGAAACTTGTTGGAGGTGTTGATGTAGGAGATGTTCAGTGTGATGACCCCATATACAATAACCCCATAGTTGATGAGAACGGGATTCGTTCCTTGATACATTGCTCCATGACAGTTATCAAGAAAGGGGAAATGCAGGGATATCTCATACGTGGGTAATTCCAGGTGCAGAAAGGTTCTCCTTCTAAACAATTACAACTGAGGAGTCGACATGTGCCGATGATCGCTTATACAAAGGAAGAATATTTTCCTCGAAGGCGGAGTTGAAAAGAGTTTTGAACATGTTGGCTCTAAAAGAGTAGTTTGAGATAAGAGTAAAAAGGTCATGTAAAGGTCGTTATGAGGTTGGTTGCAAGGACAAGGCATTCAAGTTGAATGTGCGTGAAACGAAGTTACCTGAATGAGGAGAATATTGGCAAGTTCGGACGTTCCACAAAGTACACAAGTGTACTATCGATGGTTTGCAAGGGCGATTTGCAACCGCGAGTGTAAAGATAATTGGTGAACTTATGTCACACAAGCTTCAAGCAAATGGAGTAGCATGGAGACCTAAGGACATAATTGATGAGATGAGGGTTCAGTGGGGATTGGAATGCTTGTATGGTAAGGCCTAGCAAGGGAAGAAGTATGTGGAGAGGCTTGTTTTTAGTCCCCCAGAGGAGTCATTTCAACTACTACCCTCATATTTTTATATGTTGGAACAAGAAAATCTCGGCACAGTCACTGCAGTGGCTACTGATGAGGAAAAATTCAAATATTGTTTCTGGTCATACGGGGCTTGTATTTGAGGGTTTAGGGATGTAATGCGTCCTACGGTTGCAATTGATGTGACACATCTGAAAGGCAGGTTCAAAAGTATTCTGTTTGTCGCTGTATGCAAAGATGTGAACGAGTGCGTATATCCAGTTGCATTTGGCATCGGCCATGTTGAGGACGAAGACTCATGGACGTAGTTTCTTAAAAAGCTGCGTGATGTGGTTGGTTGTTCTGAAAATACTATGTTCATTTCTGATCAGCATCTTGGCATTAAGAAAACAATCCAAAATGCACACCCAGAAGTGCACCACGATTTATACGGTTACCACTTGAAGAAAAACTTTAAAACAACTTCAAGCGCAATGACGTTTCTATGATTTTCACCTTTGTTCGAGATTGCTATAAGGCTTTCGATTTCAATAGACATAGGAACTAGCTCAAGCAGATTCACGACGCTGACCTTATAAGAATAGGCCTTGAGATATGGGCATGTGCATGTTCACCGGTAAGGCGATACCAAATGATGACATCCAACATTGCGGAATGTGTTAACTCATACTTGAAGCATGCAAGACAAATGCCAATCACTGTTTTGATCGAGTTCATCAGAGACATGTTCCAGCATTGGTTCCATGACCGGTACGAGAAAGCCGTCAAGGTGGCCATGCCCCCCAGCCCTTGGGTTGTCAGGTAGTTGAGCAAACGGTTCAATGATGCACATCGTTTTGTGGTTAAACCTATCAATCGAGTGGAGTTCGAAGTTAAAGACGGGAAGATGGATGAACTTGTAAACTTGTCCAGGAAGACATGTTCATGTTGTGAGTTCCAAACAGATTTACTGCCATGCAACCATGCCATTGCAGCAATAAGGTCAAAATATCTTTATTTTTTATTTGAACCCTAATTGACATAGTATTTAAATTGTGCTTGAACATTGAGTTCATTGTATTTTTCAATAAATGCAAACATGAAGCCATTGAATTCTACGCCAACTATTACAAGACAATCGTTTTGGTGGAGGGTTATGTGGGTTTCATTCTCCCGATAAGCCATCCTAGTGAGTGGGACATCCGCCCTCATGTGAAACAAATTGTCATTTTGCCACCACCTTGGCGAGGCCAAGCGGGAAGAAGTAGGAGGAAAATGATTCCATCTGTTGGTGAAAGCAGTTGAGCACGGAGATGTTCACAATGCAAGAGGTACGGGCATAACAGACAGAATTGACCATCCCCATTTGCAATTCCATCCACAAATCTGACACCATATCCAAGTCAATCGGTGCCTCCACAAGTGCGTCGACTGAAAGCATGTTCAAGTTGCAGACAAACCGATCACACACGCAACAACTGTCCAACATGAAGGACAATGTCTAAAACATAAGGTGTCTTGTGGATGAAGATAGCTTGTCAGCCTAACTAAATGTGTAACCCATGTGCAATACCTTTGTCATAATTTTCTCTTGCAATATCTTACATTCATTCATATTTTGTGTTTGTTAGTTTCCTCTTGTAAATGAGTTTTTATTTTTTTATTAATTTTGTAGATATATTATTTGATTATTCATTTTATTTTGTCCGTAGTTTTGAACACTGAATAAACTTGCGAAGTCCCTATACTGTTTGAGTAGATTATTATTATTGATAGCTTATGGGATATGCTTATTAATAAGCCAAAATTTAAGTATAAAAAGTTTAGGGTGTTGAAAATATATATCAATATTTTTTCACTTGATTATTTGATTGTAGAATATGTAAATTAATTAATAAATTAATTTATCATTCTTACAAAAATTAATTTAATTTATCATTTTTACAAAAATAATATAAAATGACTAAATAATTTCTTTATTCTTCTATTTATAATAGTAGACAAATTTGAAATTGGTTATTTAACTTAGTTTTTTACTTGAGCTAAAGTCAAATAAGCAAAAGGAATATGTTATGTTTATTTAGTGTTTTATTTTTAAAAAAAAATTGAAATATAAGAAAGAAAATGAAAAAAAAATTATTATGTTAAGCTAATAAAAGAAATACCACGTGACAGTTTTGATCAAATGGTGTGGGGGTTGAGATTAGGCTGTACTTAGTAGATGTCAATGACATCTTGTGGTGACACGTTGAGTGGAAGTAGATTTATGGCGTGACACGCTAACTTCTCCAGTATTATGGGGTGACACGCCACGCCCCAATTTTCATATGTCGGTGTCATCTTGTGGTGACATGCTGAGTGGTAGCATATTTATGATGTGGCACACTGACTTGTTGCAGTATTGTGGGGTGACACGCCACGCCCCAATTATGGTGACACACTGAGTGGAAGCAGATTTATGGCGTGACACATTGACTTGTTGTAGTATTGTAGGGTGAAACGCTGAATGGAAGCAGATACGTGGCGTGACACGCTGACTTGTTGCAATATTGTGGGGTGACACGCCATTCCCCAATTGTGGTGACACACTAAGTGGAAGTAGATTTATGGCATGACACGTTGACTTGTTGCAGTATTATGGAGTGACACGTTAAGTGGAAGCAGATACGTGGCGTGACACGCTGACTTATTGTAGTATTCAACGGTAACACGCCATGCCCCAATAGGGTGACACGTAACGTGGTTGCAGTATTAATTTAAATTTACATAAGCTTATGAGATTTATAGGCACTGTGTTTGAATTAAGAAATTAATGTATAAAATGTACAAATATTAAAATTAATAAAATTAATTGTATATACAAAAAATGTACAAACAAGGGCCGATATGTTCAGGTTTAGCTCTCACAACTGTTGGAAAAAATTTCTAGAGCGTATTAGCGATGCATATTTGCAATCATATTCTGCTTAACTCTAATCGGTTCCGATTGCAAAATATCATCAATGTACCTTATCATGAACATACCGCAGTTGACACTATCATTCTGCCGATGCACTTTAGCTTTTGGCAAATGAATTTTCAATGGTATCAGCATCAAATCTCGTGTCTTTCAACGTGTTTTGTTGAAATAACTAGCTTAGTGGAAATGATTGGCATCATTGTCATAAGAGGTGTCATCTAAGCTAAACGCACTCCATTATCCTTAGCATCCGAAGTTCTTACAGAGCACACCATTGTCACGACCCAAATTTCGAGCTATGACCGGCGCAAGAGCCCAATAGACGTAGTCCATTAAGCCCAAGCAAGTCTATCTATTTATCCTACTCCTTATTCCATCAAATATTGCTAAGTCACAAATTATAACTTTAAATCAAAATAATAATAAACGTTGCCAACTCGTATTGGCATTACTCATTTATTATATACATACATTGTCTACAACATGTATTTCAATAATTTATATTAGGTTTGTCTAAACACAACAAAAGAATACTCGACTTCTAGCGGAGGGACTCGGATGAATGTACAGCTACTGAATGCCGAGACACCTATCAAAAGATGGATACAAGTCTACAAGGATGCCTCGTCCTAGTTACCGGCTGCCTCTTGATCTGAAAACATGAAGTTGAAAACGGTGAGTGTAAACCCAGTGAGTGAATAAGGAAGGGAACAAGCATACCATAAGGAATCTTTAATGAAATCATGATGCATTCTTTTTCAAAACAATGCAATTTGTTTCTATTCTTATTAAAAACCCCTCATCAAGCCCTTAAATGATTAATCATTTGAAAATCATGAACCCATACATAACGAACCATGTGAAGAATGAAAGTTTCAATATTACACAAGCAAGTCAAATACGACAATGAATCTTCGCTGTAACGAGAATGAATTTTCGTTGTAGCGACGTTGGGATTTAGTTATTAGCTGAACGAGGGTTTCTCAACTGGTCGAGGGTTTCTCACTAAACCTCCCCATTTTATACTTAACTCATCTAATCTTTAATGTTGGAAGTCCATGCTCCGATATGGTAGCAAATAAGTGAAAGATAGGGCAGCAATTGGACAAGATAGGAGACCAAAACAGAAGGTTTTTCACTGCAGCGAGATTCAGCGAAATTGCAACCCAAAAACAGAAGGTTTCTCGCTGCAACGAGATTCTTTCTCGTTGCAGCGAAATTCAGCTGATGAAATAGAGAGTTTTTCGCTGCAACGAGATTCCTTTTCGCTACAGTGACTATCTCGCTGCAGCGAGAACTAGTTCTGGTGAAGGTTCTCAAACCCGAGAGTTTCTCGCTGCAACGAAAATGAATTTCGCTGCAGCGAAAGCAGAGCAACAAGAGAAAAGTTTCCCCTCACTCAACAAAAAGGCTATCTTGCTAAACCAACAAAACCAACATATAGCACATAAAATTCCCAAAGTGCAATGTATCAAATTTCTCATATATGTCAATCATATATCACATTCATAAGTTTTCATTTCATAAGTCTAGATATGCATAATTACATAAATAAACATCAACATCATCATAATCACACCTGGCTCATGTACATCCCCCCACATCGTGCACATAACCGGCACCATCGTGTGCATCCCCTCACATTGTGCACAATCAGTGCCATCGTGTACATCCCCCCACATCGTGCACACGGGCACTATCATCATCCAACTATCACGCCACCATCATCACCAGCATATGCATCCCCCCCACATCGTGCATACACACGGTTACAGTCATTATACACAATATCATTCATCATGCACAACACACACATTTATATATCATTATCTACAATAGTGCATAAATCCATAACAATCACATATCACCACATAAAATCATTTTGCAAAAGCTTGTTCCCAAGGCACTTGTTTTTATAAAAAACTTGATAATTCATTCAAATGGGCGGCAAATACATTATATTTCCCAAAACAAGTTTTAAAGGCAGTCCACTCACCAATTGATTGTAGAGCCTTTAGATGACTCCAATTCCCTTAATTGTCCAAATGAGATGATAGGGCTTCCTTAGAACCTAGGATCACATTAGCATAATTAATAGGTCAATTTACACACTATGAACCCTAAAAGCTATCTCTTAGCTAGCTTTCAATTGCCACTTTAAATGGCCATCTATGTTCACTATCTTAATCACTAAAAGTAATGAACATACTCAACAATAAAATAGCTCATAAATGCCAATTACTAGCCATTTTCTACAGCTAAAAATCAAGCTTAATTCATCACTTACCCTAGGGCTCCTTTGTAGTCAAATTCTCTTTCAATAGTTTTCAAATAAATGGTGAAATTTTCTCTTTCTCTCTCTAGAACATCCAACTAGTGAGAGAAAGAATAGAAATGAGATTTATCAAGGGTTTTGAAGTGAGAGGATGAAAGAGCACAAGGGTTTATAGAAGGGTGCACCAAAAGCATGAAAATTGAAGCTAGAGAGAGAAAGTTATGGAAGCTTGAAGAAACTCCCATGGAGGAATTGAAGAAACGTGAGAGAGGAGAAAGGAAGAAGAAGACTAGCTGTTGGAAAATCTTTAGAAGCTGCTGGAAATTCAAGATATTTATAGCCAATCTTATCCTTTCCCTTAAAATTATGAAAATGCCCTCCCACCAATTTACTTACTCTCCTCCAATCTTTTATGCAATCTTTTTATTCTTTTGACATTGAGACAAGATCCATAATGGTCTAGACATGTTCGGGTTCATACAAACTTAAAATTTTAACTTGGGGTGAAAAATGATAATTTTGCCCCTGTTATGAAAATTGTTGAAACTTTTAGTTTTCTTCGTGTTTTCACCAGCACACATCATTTATGCAGTCTTATACCCATTTTAACCTTAAAATATCATAAAACTTTCTTCTGAAAGCTTATTAGAGAAAATTATGAAATTACTCTTAGCTCGTATTATTACATCTATGCTTAGTTACAAGCCTATAGAGGTTGGGGTCTCACAACCACCTTGATCGTCCACCTCACCAAGTCAATCTTCGCAACCACCCAATGCCCACCCACATTGCAAGGCACGAGGATGAAATCGACATCTTCTCATTTTTTGTCGTATGTCGGCTTCTCACCCTCCACGTACCCCCGCAACTCATTTGAAATTTCCATAGTGGATCGACCATCTTCAGTTGGAAATGCTGTGTGTAGCTTATAGATGGTGTCTTGTGAAACATGTATACATTAGCTTACACTTAATGCAATAAAAAACTTAGTATTTATAGAATTGAAAATTTTTCAAATAAACTTACGAAAAATATCGTGTCAACCACGCATGCACGGGTATTGTACATCTTGGACTTCGGCCCTGTCATTTGATTACACAGTACACTGAGGCATGCATCTATTTGTTCACTTGTCATTTCCTCTTTGGGATCCTCCAATAATGTGACAAAGTCAGCCCCTTGATCCCTTAAGATCCTGACATTATGCTACATATGTAACAAAATGTATTTCAAAAGCGTTGGTGGATTAATGTTTCATTAAAAAATAATATTTACAATGTTATTTATGAACTTACCTCGCACACTCGTTTTTCTTGAAAGCTTCATACACTTCCACCATTGAGTTCTTTAGATCCCGACAGCTCAATGAGGGGTCGACGTACAGGCTTGCCATGTATTTGCTTGCCATTTTGACTTGTGCTTGCTCAGTTGGGTTTGAAATTTGTACTGCACGATGATGGACATCGGACAGCTCTGGTGACGGTAATCGTGGCCCTCGGGCTTCAGGAGTGCTCTGAGAAAGATGGTCCCCTTCAGCTTGAAGTGATGCAAGGTTCCCATCCACTCTTACTGTTGCCTCGATTAATGCATCGGCTTGGGGAAGATGTTTTTCTTCAGCCACAACTGAGTGAAAGTCCCCTTCCCCTCCCGCAGATGCATCGATAACCGAATCCACTTCAGGAATAGGGTCTCCTTCAGCATCATCTGGTTGAAAGGTCACATCCTCTACCACAGCATCATCCGAATCGGCCTCAGGAACAGGGTCTCCTTTAGCATCATCTGATTGAAGGGTCACATCCCTTGCCACAGCATCATCCTAATCAGCCTCAAGAACAAGGTTTCCATCAGCACCAACAACATCATCGTGAATGTGAACACTAGGTTCATCATGCTGCCCATCATCAGCATCATCGTGGTCCTCACCAACATCGTGAGATGAAGGACCGCCCTATAGAACGAGACAAATGGTAAAATTTGTTAGCTCATAAAATACTGCAAACCATAAACCGAGAACAAAAAATAGAATTACACTTGCTAAACGTAAACGACCAATATATGAGCGAGATAGAATAACGTACCTATGATTTCAGGTTGTCAAGAATCCGAGTAATGATACGGTCCTCAAATGTCTGCATTGCTAGAGTCAATGACTGAATTGAAGCCTTCAACTCCAACATATCTTTTTTATGTCAGCACATGATCCATCGTAGCCGATGCTTTGTGACTACTTCGTCATTGACTCTTGTCGAATGGGTCAGCTGCAATAACACATATTACTGTGTTATTCAATAATCATATATGAAATTGTTGAACATTAACCATTAAAACTTTAATATCCTTACCGACGGCTTGTTACCACTGTGTAGTTGAGCAAGACCGATCGATGGTTGAGGAGCTGTTGTCGCCTCCCTCAACTACAATAATAGAAATTACTGTATTACTCAATAAACATATGTAAAAATGTTGAGCACAAACTGTTAGAATTGATCTTACCGACAGGTCATTAACACTGTGCGTCTGAGGAAGACCTCTCGGTGGTTGAGGAGTTGTCGTCGCATGGTCCAACTGCAAACATAGATATGTTGTTCGATAATCACATATGAAATTGTTGAACATAAATCGTTAGAACTGGTCTTACCATCGGCTCATTAGCACTGTGCGTTTAAAGAGGACCTTTCGATGGTTGAGGAGCTATCGTCGCCTCTCTCAACTGCAATAACAGAAATTACTATGTTACTCGATAAACATATGTGAAAATGTTGAACACAAACCATTAGAACTGATCTTACTGATGGCTCGTTAGCACTGTGAGTCTGAGGAGGACTTCTCAGTGGTTGTGGAGTTGTTGTCTCATGGTCCAACTGCAAACACAAATATGTTATTCGATAATCACATATGAAATTGTTGAACACAAACCGTTAAAATCATCCTTACCGGCTCTTCACTGCCATTGCCATGGTCGTCCCCTTTCTCCATCAACTCAAGACTTGACAGCTCATCGACTCCAACAGCGGCAGTGCACCTCCGTTTTCTAGCACCAGTGGCTCTTTTCTGCTTCAAGTTTTTCCTCTTTTCCGTCGCACCTAAGCCCTAGTTCGCCCTGATCCTCCATGTGCCCTATTGGCACGTATTGGTGGCCCTTAGATAATAGGACATCGATGTCCACAAAATACTCCCGGCTAGCCTCGTCTTGGGTGGGCTCCAAAGTCTCAATTGCCCACAACTATAAAATAAGGATTGTGATTAAATTTTAGGGAAAATTATTTTACAAATTCATAGCAAAAATTAGTAGTTGTTCACTCATATGCTGAGATGACTCCAACATCTCAACTACCTTGTAGAAGTCTTTTGGCTTCTGATTGCATTGCCATTTGTACATACGTGGGTAGACGTCTTTCAGAGTAGAGGGGGCAACTATCTTTTGCAAGGCCCGAATTACCTCCATTGCCCAGAATTGCAAGTCAAATGTAACCATTATCATACCGTAAATGATAAACAAGTGCAACCATAAATTATTATGTCAAAAGGAAAATGAAAAATGTTACGTGATAGTACCTTTATCACCCATGTGAATTCATAAATGTTGTACCGTAAACGATCCTTCTGCAAGTTTGAGGCAGGCACTTCAAACCCCTTCAAAAGGTAGTCCAAGGTCAGCTTCCAAACATAGTGACCCCATGGGAAGACATTCCAAGCGTCAATGTCCTCCACCAATGACAAGAGCCAAGGCGTCACCCGTCTACGGTAGTCTTGATCAAATAAAATGTTATTCGCAATCAAGACATGTGCCATCTTGGTCACATCTCCTGGTCGCTAAAAGTTTCCTCCTTGGAGCGTATCAAGCAACACTTGCAACTTAACGTTTTGTTGCTCGTTCCAGTATCTCGCATGAATTTCGTTCGCAACAACCTCGTACGGTCATGTAAACACATTGGGCATTTGACCAAACTTCAGTTCGGTGATAAGGCAAAACTCCTACTTTGATATGCATGCCTTGCTTTTGCCAATTGCAAACCATAGCTCATGCTCCATTGAATCTGTCACAATGATTCGACGAATCATGATGTTATGCAAGAGACCAGTGCAAAAGTAGCCTTATGGATATATGTCCAGCAGCATTCCGGAGCACGTACGCTTCACTGCATATCTAGTAAAATGTTGTTACAGGCCATGCATACAATGTACAATGTTGTTACATGTCATGCATATAACGTAAAATGTTGTTACACGCCATGCGTATCAAGTAAAATATTGTTACACGCCATGCATATAATGTAAAATGTTGTTACACGCCATGCATATAACGTAAAATGTTGTAACACGCGATGCGTATCAAGTCAAATGTTGTTACACGCCATGCATATTAAGTAAAATGTTGTTACACGCCATGCATATCAAGTCAAATGTTGTTACACGTTAACGCTGACACGCCAATCACTATAATTACTGTCTTCTTACATGAACTAGCCGAAAATACCCATGGCGAGTGACACTCCAATCAATGTAATTAATGACTCATTACACGAACTACCTTAAAATAACTAATGTTGTGACACTCTAAAAACCTCAAAAAGCAATTAACTCATTACACGCCATATCTGTTGTAGTTTAAAACTTTGGTACGACCATAAAATCAGGAAGAAAACAGTTTAAACATAACAATTGAAAAAGATTGAAAAAACAAGAACATATCACACAAACCCAGCAAAAAATTAACGAACAGAAGAAAGTTTTATTTTCAGACTGGCTGACCTCTTCACTGATAACTGACATTGTTGCTGAGGTGTCGTCAAGCTTGCAAAGAACAAAGTCGAACACTTTGGTACCTTTGGGAATGAGGAATGAATCAAATCAAACTCTTTGAGTTCCTTCACACAAACGTTTGTGATTTCTGAAAAACATTTAATTAAAATGAAATGGCCTCACAATTTCCTCTATAAATATTCATTTATTCACTGAATTCATTCAGTGGAAGTCCAATTGGTTTCCTCGTTATGTGCTTGCTTTTTTTTTTTCCTTTTTCAAACCATGTAGTGTCACATGTTCAAGTCATGCCGTGTCACACACTCTAAACCCTATTGTGTCATAGATTTTCTTCATGGAGTTTGACAAACTTTGAACACTACCATGTCATAGATTCCCTTCATGTCGTGTCACAGATTCTTTCCATGGCGTATCACAAACTCTGAACCCTACCGTGTCATAGATTCCCTCCATGGCGTGTCACAAACTCTGAATGCTACCATGTCACAGATTCCCTCCATGTCGTGTCACAAACTTTGAACCCTGCTGTGTCACAGATTCCCTTCATGGCGTGTCACAAACTCTAAATGTTGCCGTGTCACAAATTCCCTCCATGGCGTGTCACAAACTTTGAACGCTGTCGAAACACAGATTCCCTCCATAGCGTGTCACAAACTCTAAACCCTGTTGTGTCACAAATTCCCTCCATAGCATGTCACAAACTTTGAACCCTACCATGTCACAGATTCCCTTTATGGAGTGTCACAAACTCTAAACACTGCTGTGTCACAGTCGTGTCACACATTCCCACCAAGACGTGTCACACATTCCCAACATGCCATTTCACAAACTCTAAACCTTACCCTGCCACAGCCGTGTCACATATGGCCTGCTGTAGCACGACCATTTCGTGCCTTAGATTCACATCTTTCTCCTTTCGATTCACCACTGTATCAGAGATTTCTGGTTTCACATCATTCTCCAAGCTTTTGATTCATTACGACCGGTTCCTTGTTCGATTTAATATTACTCTTCTTCTATTATCTGAATGTCATGTTTGAAATATCTGAAAAACTATCTCATGCAACATTATTTTGTTTTGCACAAGTTTTACGAAAAAAAAAAATGTTTTGCACAAAATTAGATGTTCGTAAATTCTTTGTATTTTTATTTTTTTATTTTTTTCTTATTTGAGAGTGCGCGTCAATGAAGGTATCTCATTAAGAGTATTTTTATCCTAAAATCTATTTTCGTAACTAAAAATAGTTAAAATTATTTAGAGACATATTTTTAAAAACACAAAGGGTTAAAAAAAATATTTCTCCATATATATATATATATATATATCTATATATTTATTACAGTTCTTGGTAATCTCCTCGTGCTAACATATTGCTACAATTGCCATGTCTTGTTAGTATAGTAGGTGTGGCTATTGCTTGTTCCCACAACAACTGGGAAAATCCATTTCCAAGGGAATCCAAAAGAGGTGTTAATGGGAAATTTCGCAACAGCTTCCACTATCCGTGCGGGCACTGCTCTTCTGGAACTCGTACGAGAACTTGGTATGTAGTAGTAGCAGTATTATCATTGCTGATTGCGCTGCGGACGCCATTGGAGAATTACTCAAGAATCAAGACAGACATTGGAAAATAGAAAAAATGGGGTTAGACATAGTGCAGCCAAACACTTGCGTAAGAGGTTGCTGCTCCAGCGACTCCATCCCTCTTCACCTTCCTCCTTCTTCCTACATTCTTCTTTCCCCAATTGCCAGGGGTAAGTGTGACACTCTTTTGCTCCCTTTCCTTCTGCTATTCCTTCCACCACATTTCTCATGGTTTTGTTGGCTTCGATCAAGGGGCGGAAAGCGTTGTTTACGAAGCAATTCTGGATGGAAAGAGGGTTGCAGTGAAGAAGCCAATCTTGTCTACCTCGGACGAGTTGGACAAATTTCACAAGGAGTTGCAGCTCCTATGCAAGCTGCATCATCCTGGAATAGCAACCCTTGTCGCCGCGCATGCCAGGCCTCCCAATTACATGTTCTTCTTTCAATTCTATGAAGAACGAAATCTGGCTCATAAATTACACGTCCAAGAGTGGACTCCCGATATTGATCACGCGCTTACAATTACGCTCCAGTTAGGTACACTTATATCTGCATTCTCCAGAATTTCCTTTTTTCTTTCCTGCTATTTGGTATCCATTTCTGTTTTCTGTTTTATGACATTAAATTATGGATTGGTTTCTCTGTTTCTTTCTGATTTATCTATTTTCCTGTTTACTTCAACTAAGCCTAATCATATGCTAGGAGACTTGGAGAGTATATTGATATAGCTTGGCAAACAGAGAATAGTTTAGGTGCTATCACGTTTATGAAAGTAATCAGGGTTTATGTTGTGTTACAATATAGGATTAAAACAGGATGAATGAGAGTTTATGTAGTTGCACCCTTCCTTCTAGTGGCATCTTAGATTTTAAGTTTGATGGTTGGTTAGTTTGTTCGGGGGTCTGTGAAAAGTCTTTTCCAACGTTTTATGGGGACAAAAGCGAGGTTGGCTTTTTGTCTATAATAATGCTAGAAATTTAGATACTTGGTTTAAGAAAACAGAAATTAAATTTTTTAGGTGGTTGCGGTTTCTTCAAACAATCCCAAAAGACAAATTAACGGTTGAAAAACTTTTACTAAACTTGTTGTCACAGTCCAATCTTATATAGAAGAGGCTCTGGTATGTATCTGTGCTCTAGCCTTCATGGACCTATATTGTGGCATACTTTATTAGAGCTTGTACCAACCAGAAACATGCAAACCTAAGTCCTGTCATATCCAAGGTGCTTCACTATGCAAGTTTATGCAAGCCAAGGTGCTTCACTATGCTAGTTTTTTGGCTAGCCACCTCCTAAGCCCTGCTATGCTTGGTTAAATGTATAATCTGCATTAAGGGCTGATGGCCTTAATAGGGAGCTAGTTGGTATTTTCGATAGAAAGCTCTTTGGTATATGTGTGGGCTCAAGAATCCTGATTGCTTACTCCTAGCCAGCAATTTTGGGCTCAAGAATCCTGGTTGCTTATTTCTCATTGTGAATGCATTTCTCATCGTAGAGCCGCTGAACGAAGAATTTTGGGGATTTGTGTCCTTAAATTGCTTGACTAAGGCTAACTCTTTTGAATAAGATATGGAATATTTAAAGTAATATTTAAGGAAACTAACCAAGGCAACCTTGTCTTGGATATTTTGCTTGCTTCACCATGTTGGTACACACAAGTTTGGGATTCATTGCATTCACAATGCATTTGGTAATAGGACAAACAGAAAACACATGAAATTCTGATTATCACGCAAACTGAATATGTACCTTCTGTTGATAAAATGCTATGTTCTGGTCATAGTGCTGTTAATGCGTCATAGGAAACCTCTCAATTATAAGCAGAATGTGACCTGTATCCGAGTACAACTCACAAAGGTATATATGGATAATAATTGATATATAGACTGAACTTTGCTGAAATTTTATGTTTGTTTCACGGTAATGCAGACACTGTATTACTTCTGTCATATTGGTTTTAAGTAAATCTTTTTGAACTGCAATCTCAAGGCTTTGTTAATTTTCCTTCTTTTTTTTTAATTTCTAAAATATCTTTGTTATTAATTTGTTTTTTTATTTACCTTCTATGGTTTCAGATTGGTGTTAGAAACAATGTACTCACAAAAGAAAACTAAATAAATTAAAAAAAGTGAAAACCTAGATATCCTGATAGCCAGAAAAGCCATTACCATTGAGTGATGAATATGCAGCATGATAACTGCTTGCTGTAACTTTGTTTTTTTATGTAAGGAACTAGTTAATAATAAAGGATCTGACAAGCTTTTTAATGCGCTTACCCACTTTGTATTATCCTCATGTTTACATGGAAATATTTATCTTAATCACAATACTCTGTTGACTAGCTTATACTAAAAGTTTTCTATTGCATATTATTTTTTCCCCATCTTGTTTTTTGCTTCCGTTTCTGTTTACCAGAATTTACAAAAATTTTCTTTTCAATGATGTTGCATGATGCACCTTTTCTGCTGTTTTTTTTTTCCTCCAGCAAAGGCTTTGCAATACCTGCACAATCAAGGAATCATACATAGGGATGTGAAACCAGCAAATGTTCTTGTAATTTTCTTATATAACCTTTTATCTCTTTAATTTATCTAGATCTTCTGGTTGGAGTTAGATACTCTCAGCAAATGATTTTAATTGAGTGAATTCCGTGCCTCAAAGTTATATAAGAACACCAATAACATATGATGCAGCTTGACCAAAACTCTTCTGCACACCTAGCTGACTTTGGTTTGGCAGAATATAAGAAAGATCTTAGAGGAGTTTCTACTGAGAATTGGAGATCATCTGGCAAGCCAACAGGTGGTTTTCATAAAAAGAATATGGTTGGCACTCTTATTTATATGGCACCTGAGATATTGAGGAAGGAGATACATACTGAAAAATCAGATGTCTACAGCTTTGGAGTATCCATCAAGTAAGAATGCAAGATAGATTTATGAATTAGGATTCTTGCTATACTAACCTATAATGCTTTTATTATTTTGGGATAATAAAGGATGTGCATACCTAATTTCATCTCCTTCTCTTAGATTGCTAGTTATTATCAACTGTTAATCTAAAATACTGAGATTATTTATTTATAGATTGCAATGGAAGATTTTAGAAATATTTCAAATTGAGTTAAAAGCATTTTGGTCTTTAGCCTTTTAAAAAGTTCAATTTGGTCCCTAACTTCTTAATTGTTCTATTGATGTTTCTAACCTTTCAATTTTTAAGATTTAATGCTTCGGTCAGACAATTATGTAAAAAAATGGACAACCCATATGTGGCCAACAATCTTTTTGACATTGTAACACTTCCGTTTATTTCTATATTGAGAGGTTAAAGACCAATTAATTTTTTTTAAAAAAAATTAGGGCCAACTGTGCTTTAACGTGTTGAAATTTACTAAATTGTCTTAATATATCTTGTATTGATAACTTGATATCTGAACTAATTTTGAATTAAACATAAAATTACATCTAAATGAGTGGGTTGAACATGTCATAGCTTAGTTGATTACTGAACTGATCAACTCAAGAAGACTTTCTTATCCTCTTGTTTATTTTTTTATTTTCGAGCTTGCAAGTCAACTGCCATACAACATGATTAATTTGTGTCATAATCATGTTAACATGAATTTTGGCATGAACCCACTAAAGGTCAAATCATCTTTGCATGTAATGTCCAATATTGCAACCCCTACTCTTGAGAAATTCTTACCAATTTATGTGTGGATAGCTACATAAAGAAGTTGGCATCTTTTCATAGTAATGAAACGTCCAAGCACCCATAAGCTAATCCAGAAGAATATGCTTATTTATGTATTTATGATGTTACCATCCAAAATTTTGTGACAAATCAACTGGAGAAGGATCCTTTGTATGGTCAGCCTGAGTCTCCAGTTATTTCATCTCTCATCATGTAATTTGATATCAATTGTTGGTTTTAGATGATTTGTCATTTGCTGCAACATTTTTTTTTTTTGTTTAGTTTTAATGTTTTTACATGGTCCTTGGCCTTAAAAGAAGCTTGTGGGCTTTATTAAGAGAAAAGAATAAAGCAATGCGATGCCATTCCTCCTTACTGAATGGGATGACAAGCAGTGTTCAAAGCATTTAGATGCTTCAGTGAACCATGAAACAGTTTATGCTTCTCTGGCTTGTCTGGGCTTGGAATCTCTACATTAGGCTTCTGTTGGGACTTTGGAAAGTATTTAACAGCTTTGCATAATTGAAACACTGTTGAAATGATAATAAAAAGAAATTTAGGCCTGAAATAATAGCAACAAATTCCATTTAACCATGAACCTAGGGGGTTTGTGTTATTGAAAACTCATTTACATTTTATTTAAATGCAAAATCATTTTGGTTGCTGTTGGCTTTTTGTTATGTGGAAGTTTGAATCTCATGAAATCGATGTTGGAAACATATCCAAGGATGCACCTCTGATATGTCCAATTCTTGTCCTTTTTTTTTAGGATTTTTCTTTCCTCTTCTCTGTTTTATGGTACGCAATATGTCTATTGGTGATTAGGTGTGTATTTGTCCTGTTTTCTCTGTCATTGCCTCCAATATCCACTGGACACAGAAATAACTAATTGGTAGAGATGTCCATGCTTCCCAGAGCCCTACAGCAATAGCACATGTTAAGCTATTAAGTGAATCAATGGATCAGGTTTCTTCATGGTGCTATCATTGGCTCTTATGGTAAGAGCTAAGAAATATCATCTTGAGCTAGATTTATATGCTCTAGCATGGTTAATCTAATTGTGACCTATGCGTTATGGTGGTTATATTTCCCAGTTTATCATTTCAGTTTAGTAGTTGCTTCTATATTTGCTGCTCTGTAAGGCTACAAATACAGAACTTGATTTCCATTTCATTGCAGTGAACTGCTAACTGGCGTTATCCCATACACTGATATTCGTGCTGAAGCTCAGGTTGGTCTTTTCTTGATTGCATTTACTTATTATGTATCTGATTTCTGATTAGTGATATTATTATGGTTATGCATATGCTTATTAAGAAAATTTGAGCTATCACTCTCATTGGTAGGACTTCCACTTCAAGACAAATTTTATTGCATTGTTTGATGCTTGGCAACTATTGATATTGGTACTTAAAAGAATTGGAAAAACTCATGTTTGGATATAATTTCTGCATATATGCATGCCTTTTCGACCTTGAAAGGGCAACTT
Source organism: Theobroma cacao (assembly GCF_000208745.1). Classification (NCBI taxonomy): domain Eukaryota; kingdom Viridiplantae; phylum Streptophyta; class Magnoliopsida; order Malvales; family Malvaceae; genus Theobroma; species Theobroma cacao. Next base: position 18,776,306 of record NC_030854.1, on the reverse strand, counting down.
AAATTGTTGTATCTGACCAGTTTGACTGGTGAATTATCAGTGTTTCTTTGATTTGGAAGGGTTTAGAACTACCCTGACTTATAATTAACTTTGTCAAATCTGGTCAGACCCACTAAACTAGCTGGATTTTGTTGAACCTAATCTGCCCAAATCAAATTTTATTAATCTCTCTCATATCTAACATATTAACTAGAAAGCTGAGGTTTAATCAGGCTCTCAACCACCCAGCTTGCTAATTTTTAGTATTATACAGAAAAATTTCAGATTAAGTTACATATGAATATCTTAATTAGATGTTTAACTTTTTACACAGTCCAACTGCTGGACCCAGAATTAGTTTACTCTATGAGCCAACCCCCTGCTAGAATGATCTGTGATCCAAGTAATAAGGAACATTGTTCGTATGGATCATGCTGCTCATGTTTGCTGTTACTGGAAATTAGGCATTAGCTTTTACAATGAATTTTTAAATAGTGCTTAAGGAGATCATTTTAACACTATATATTTTTATTCCTGCATTCTGTTTACTTGGAGGTTATTGGGGAAATGGCAAACCAAACTTGTTCTATTGTGTTTGAAGTTTCTGATGGTAGAAGATATATTCTGGTTGGTTCATTCAATAAATCTAGTTCTCTTTGTTTTAGGGTTATTTTGCAGCAGTTTCCAAGGACAAATTACTTCCTTTTTTTCTTCCTACTATGCTTACACAATGACAGGCTGCAAAACAAATATAAGCCTCTTTTGCTTCTTCTTTTCTACTATTATTTAAAGGATTAGCATAAGAAGGATCTTGTGCCTTTTTTCTACCAAAGAAGGTTCTGCCAACCCAGAACTACCCGCTACAAGTTACAGTCTAAATTAAAAATGTAGGGGAGAATAAGCTGAAAGATGGTCTTGAGGAACTTTAAACAAGTCATGTCAGTATTAATTAAATAGAAGTTGAATTATATCTCTGATCTACCTTCCTGCCATATTATTACAAGCCAACTTATTTTTGATGATTTTTGCATCTGAATTAATTTGGGATGAATGATCGGTTATTGGATAAATGTATCCAACCATTATTGCTATCTAATTTTTCCTCCAGCCATAAGTTCTTTTCTAGTGAATGATTTTAACATCAAATCAGAGCTTGCTTTGCATTCATGCCGGTCATTTCATGCCTAGAATTGAAGAGATAAACAAACTGCAAATCTGCACACTTTAGATTTATGTTTTCTGGTAGAATGTTTGAACTTTGAGTATAGTCAGCATTGGACTATGGTCAAGCAAAGCCTCACGTCTCTTTAATATTGCAAACCATGGGTGGGTGTTGACTACTCATATTTGTTGTTAAAGCTTTAGTGGTTGTTTGTAATTTATTTGCTACTGGCAGGCCCACACTGTTCTGGAGATGAACTATACTGAGCAGCAACTTACTGCCGCTGTGGTCTCTGGTGGACTGCGACCAGTTCTTCCTGGTATTGTGTCTGGAGTGCCAGCAAGTATGCTGTCACTAATTCAAAAGTGTTGGGATGCAAATCCTCAAAATAGGCCTTCATTTAACGATATAGTTTTAGAACTAGATGGTATTTTGGAACAGAGAAAGAGAATGGAGAAAGAAGATCTATCACTTCAAAAATCTTCTATTTCCCATGGTCATCAAGTCATGGAAAGCATTAACAACCTTCATACCTATCAGGAAAATATTAACTGGTCTACTCAGGGACAATGTTTATCCAAAAGAGCATCTGCTGAAGTACATTCTGGTTTCGGAAAATGGCTTGATTCTTCTGATGAATCTTTGACATACCATCCAGTACTTTCTTGGGGATCCTTTGCTACATGTGGGAGAAGGGAGAGTATGGAGGACACACACTTTCTTATGCCTTACTTATGCAACGAGAAAGATGTTCATGTTTTCGGTATCTTTGATGGTCACAGAGGTATGCAAAACTGTGACACATGATACTGAAGATCCAGTAGGGATCAAATATGAGGATAAAGTGCTCCTAATGGCCACTGGAAACTTGTTTAAATAAATACATCTGAAGAAAAAGAGTTAGGAGGCCAAATTAAATTCTGGGTAATTTAAATTAAAATCGTTTCAGAAGGTAATCTTATCTAAGTGATTAATTCAAATACTTCTCACCCTCCTTTTTTTCTTCCTGATTTTGGAATAACTTATAAAGTAGAAGCTGTCTCTACTTTCAAGTTACTAAATTTGTGTGTATATATAATTGGAATGTCTTAACCTGTTTTTTGGCTATCCTGAATTTATTCTAATTCAGTTACATGAGTTTACCTTATTATTAGCAATTAATAATTCAAGAACCACTTAGCTTCAAGTGAGAAACAATAGAATTGTTATGGAGTCAGATACTTTGAAAACAAAATTGTTCATGTTTCTGCATCTCTTAAAGTAAACTGTCTTCGAATCTTACCTGGAGATATCTTCAAATTCTAGAGGAGACAAGCTCCTCTTTAAATCTCTAAGAAACCATTGGGATAGAATTATTATTCAAAATTGTCTGTTTCTTAGTATGGTTAAGTGTGATTTTCTTGTTCATATAAACTCTCTGGATTCTGGAACATCTGTAGGTGCAGCAGCAGCTGAGTTTTCAGCTCAAGCATTGCCGGAATTTCTGAAAATCTTAGGATCTACATGCAGGTTTGTTTTGCTCTGGTTGTTATGCCTGCCTTTGTCTAACTATTATCCACTTTCTTAGATTAAACAAGTGTATATATGAATGCAGTCCTGCTGATGCGCTGTTGGAAGCATTTGTTAGGACAGATGTTGCTTTTAGAAATGAACTTGATTCTCATCGTAATTCCAAGAGGGTGACTCAGAAAGATTGGCATCCTGGTTGCACTGCAGCTGCTGCCCTAATAGTTAGAAACAAGCTTTTTGTCGCTAATGCAGGTGATTGCAGGACAATTTTATGTCGGGCTGGGTGCCCCTTAGCTCTGAGTAGGGTGAGCTTGGACTGTTTCATTCTAATTCTATTGGTTCTTGTGGCATTATGTTGTGTTATATTTTGAAATTAGTTGACTTTGACATATTAGGATCATGTCGCAAGCTGTCTTGAGGAGAGAGATCGTGTTGTTAGTGCAGGGGGGAAAGTAAAATGGCAAGTTGATACTTGGAGGGTTGGTCCTGCTGCACTTCAGGTTTGTCTGCTTTAACTCTTTCCAATTTTGACTTTGATAGTAGATGTTTCTCGTTGAAGGAAATACTCTATCAGCATTCAGCAGTTTAATTGTTAAACATTTGCTTGATAGAAGAAAAGACCCAAAAAGTCTTTTAACTTAGTATTGGAAAGCTGGTTCTTCAAAGAAAAATCAAACCTTGTAGTTAGACTTGCTTTTTGGATGTTTTCATTTCATGATATTTCATTCCACCTAGGGCTTTGGTATCCTTCTCTTAATCTGTTTATGCTTGGGTTATAAATTCTTGTTTCCTATCAGAATTGAATTACTAACCTCACTCTTTAACATACTTTCCTGGGAGGAGGCTCCTTTTTGGCTAAAAGTGTGTTGGACAGAGGCCAATGGCCTGCAATCTATTCCAACATCAATATATATCTTCACTCATAGTTATCAGCTTGTGAACTTTTTAATTGCTTGTTTTGCAACTTAATAGCATATTACATTTTGGTTTTTAAATTCTTTTTTATAAAAACACACTACAATTGGTATTTTTTTCGAACATTCAAATGCTGCCATCAATCCTTAAAGCCAAAATGGGTGGTTAAAAATCAAGATTGCTCAACCGTTTAGTCCATTATGGCAGTTTTCAAAGAAAACACTTCAGACTTGTGTGATTGAGTGATTAACAGATAGGCTTGTCCAACCTGTTTTTATAGTACCATGTACTCAATATTGAGGTTTCATATTATTGTTTAATATTTCATAAATTCATTAGCAAGTTATGGATCTTGTTTTTGATAAATTAAATAATTATTATGCATATCTGGACTCTTGTAAGGAGAGTTCGAGTTGCAGAGAACTGGAAGATAAATTATATGAGTCAGATTACTACACAGACAGCATATTAACAATTGGAAAAATCATACGCCAAACTTCATGCCGTGTGCAATCTCTGCTTGCATTAGATAGCACACTCAAAATTTAAGCATCTTCTTGCACCAATCAGCCACCTTTTTTGGCTATCCTTAGGAGCACCCTTTATATGATGCTTCTATTTATATTGACGATTGCAGATAATTGCTACCATTATTAAGTGTACGTGTGGTAACTTGAGGTGGAGACACCACATGGTGTTTAGGTTCTACATACTATTTTGGACCTACTGACGCTTTAGGATTTTTAGCCAAAACACTACTACATTGAGTACATGTACAACAAACCACTGCTGACTGACAGCAGCATGCCACAACTCCAGTGCCTTAAGAACTTTAGCTAAAGATGGATTACCAAAGCTTTCAATCAAACAACTTAAACAACAAGACTTGGAATGAAATCCATGCATATATTGAAACAATTAGCACAAAACACCATCAAATTGAGTCAAAATTGTTTCAACATTGAGGCTAATTGCAGCAATCAAGTGCTTAGTAAGCAAATCAAACACTAATACAGGTGCTATAAGCGAGGAGAGAGAGCTGGGAAGAACTAGAGAACAACCTGCTATTGTGGTACTATATCTTGTATTTATACACTATTTTTAGAGATAGACATGCAACTGACTATATTAACCTTCATAACAATTAATGTACCATTTAAGATGGGTGTTCAAACCAAATAAATTGTAGAACTATAGTCTGCAGCACTAAGCAGTATATCAAAAGCACTAAGCGTAGGCCAAAATATTTTAGCCAACAATAGACCCTCAAACACCTTCTTTGCAACACAATCTCAGTAAAGGCTTAACTTTTATGGCTCTACCATGTGCTTTAGGTAACAAGGCCACAAAATATGTGTGCTATAGTAATGGGGTCACGGAGTATCGGCGTTCAGTGTTAATTTGCTGCAGTGTTATACGATGGTCGATAATCAACTCCATGAGTTTTCTAATGCAAAGGATCTATCGGAGTGGCAACTGTAGAGCATATGACTCATGTCATTGCTTATTAGGTGTGAGCAGTGGATCCATACTTAGTTACTAACTGAGAGGAGAGAGTAGCCAAAGAGAGAAACTTTAGAAACTCATACTTGGTATTTCACATTAGTTTTTTACAAAGTTCAAGTTTGTAATCTCAAACTTGAAACCATGTCTCCTTCATGGAGGAGTTGCCATTTATAGGCTTACAAGATCATAACGAACAAACTAGTCACTATTGAAGATTGTGACGTGACCTACACACCTTTTTATAAAGGTTAAATAATTGACACACATTTTGATAAAGGTGATTCTAAAAGAACAAAAATAAATAGTAAAAGACAAATACTACAAGACAAATGAGCATTAGATTCCTCGAGTGCTTCTTTTGAGGTGGCATGCCTTTTGAAGTTGGTGGAGCTCTTTTGTCGAGGATGACTTGACAACACATTGGATGATGTGACAACACACTAGAAGATGATACTAGCACAGTTATCATCTTTAAGCATACTTAATTCAACATAATTTTAATTTGGATTTTATGGGCTGTTTTTGGTGGAATTGGGCCACTCTTGATTTGTTATGGCAATGGCCTTTTGGACGTTATGACTATAGTCTTGGTTGTGTAATGATCCATCTTCATCTTGGATCAGAATGTTGGTCCGATTTGCTCTAACTAAAAGGTATTTCCTTTGATCAAAATGACAGATGTCCATTTTGAAAAGTTTATTTGGGTCAAATCTATAGTCTTGATTATTTGTCCAATGGGGTTGTAAGGTAAGTGTGTTGCCTTTGAGGGGAGCATAAAAAGAAGGTTGACATGCCAAAGGTGTAAAGGCTCATATTCTGGTGGATAGAATTTCCATAGGTTCTCTTGGAGGAAGGTGTCAACCTACCTCTCATGCTTAAAGGCTAAAACTACAACAAACGATTTATACCAACAGCTACGCTCAATGGTGGAATTCAGATGATTGGGGATATGAGCCTTTTCACCTTCAGCATGTCAACGTCCCTCTCATGCTCCTCTCAAAGGCAAGACACTTCCCCTACAATTTTTATTGGACAAATAATCAGGATTGTTAAAAAAAAAAATTCAAGATTGTGGATATAACCCAAGTAAGTTCTTCAAGATGGACATTTGTCATTTTAATCGAAGGATACCTTTTGGTTAGAGCAAATCAGACCAACATTCTGACCTAAGCTGAAGATTGATCATTACACAGCTAAGGCTACAGTCAAAATGTCCAAGAAACTCTTGCCATAACATATCAAGAGTGATCCAACCCTCTAAACCAAGAAAGATCCAATTTCATAGAAAACAGCTCATAAAATTCAAATTAAAATTATGTTTAATTAAGTATGTTTAAAGATGATAAGTGTGTTGGTATCATCCTTTAGTGATTGTCACATCATCTAGTATGTTGTCAAGTCATCTTCGACAAAAGAGCTTTGCCAATATCAAAAGGTGTGCCTCTCAAAAGAAGCACCTAAAGAATCTAATGCTCATTTGTCTTGTAGTATTTGTCTTTTACTATTTGTCTTTGTTTCTTTAGAATCACCTTTATCAAAAGGTGTGTCAATTATGCAATCTTTATAAAAAGGTGTGTAGGTTACGCCACTATCTTTAATAGTGACCAGTTTGTTTTGTAATGACTTGAACCCTAAGGCCATTACCGGCACAGTGGCCCTTTAGGCAAGCTCACAAGACCTAGCAAGCCTTAAAGACAACATCCATAATGCACGAATACACTTAGATCTTCAACAACATCACAAATAGTCACATAGACAAGTTTACAACCATGATATATTTAAATGTAGCCTTGCCACAGCATATTCACAAATAAACATCACTATATATGCGTAGATTTAATACCTCAATAGTGTTTACATCATAGAGTTCTAGAATGCCATATATTGGTTACAATCGTGGGCCTCGACCTTACATTATTGGGTTGAGCAGCTACATACTCATACCAAACCCTGACCAGCAGAGTTAACTCAAAAAAATGGAAGGCTAGGAGATGCCATTACCTATAAAATAAGTTGGAGTGAATCACCAAAGAAGGCTGTCCAATATGCTTGCTTATCTACCATGTTGCATATGGTTAGGGTTTATATGTATATTTTAAATCTGATTTGCAAATGAATCCTCCCATATTGCTTGTTTCCTCTTTTCATCCCACTTATTAATAAGGCAAATCCGATTTGCAAATGCATGGCGGATAAGTAAGCATATTGGGGAACCTTCCTTGGTGATTCACTCCAGCTTATTTTATAGGTCATCTCTTAACTTTCCATTTTTCCAATTCAACTCTACTGGTCACGGTTTGGTTTGAGTATGTAACTGTTCAAGCTGGTTGTGTAGAGTTGAGGCCCATGATTGTAGCTGATATATGGCATTCTAGAACTCTGTTAAGATATTAAATCTACACATGTATAGTGATGTTTATTTATGAATATGCCGTGGAAAGAAGCAAGATCGACCTTTTCTTCTTCAGGTGTTTGTTGGTGGCAAAAGAAGTGCTTGCACCTACTCAAACACCCTAAAGGATCTTCTTGGCCAATGATGGAGCGTCCTCCTATGGTTTCTGATCCTATCCCTCTCTTGCTACACCTTTGCCCTTACGGTTTCGGTTGTTACTGGCCTCCTCTATAGATACGATATCAGCTTTGGAAGCCGCTAAATCCCTAGTAAGTTCATCCAGTTGAGCATTTATTGCTTCTTGTTGGGCTGAATTGGCTGCATGTTCATCTTGGAACAGTTGTAAAAGTTGCTTTAGTTGTTGCTGAATAGAGTCCCCCATAACATTAGGCTTTAATACCAAATTGTTACAGTCCCTTGAAATGGATCGAGTTATGGATCGGTGTGTGGAACAGTTGGGTTTAGTTTGAGGTAAGCTGGGTATTTTGGTGAAAGGTTTCTTTTTTCGACCTATGTTTGTAATGCTGGCTTTTTAGAGAGAATCTACAGATCTCTGGAGTTTTAAGTACTCAAAACTTGAATAGATTCTGAGCAACCCTTTTTATTAACTTCACTGTTTTTTAAATACAGCTTGGTGGAATAACAACCCTTAAAGCAAGGAAATAAAGTGGAAAGGTGGAAATATAACCTCCAACAACTTGAAATGGAAAACTACCACTAACAATAAAATAGGAACAACAATGAAACGGTCAACAATAAACTGCCAGCAATCAATCAGATACGTTGACTTACTCTATACTTCCCATGTGTGAATCGCTTGTAATCTAAGGGATTATTTGGTGCGCTAACATAGTGCTTTTGATATAGGTCCCCAGACTACTGCACCTAGTGCTACGAACTATGATGCTACAGTTTATCTAGTTTCTGGCGTCGATGTTTCCGGCGTCGACCCCACCTGTCTTTACATAAATGCCTTGACTCTCTGTATGGATTTTAAAAAACTGCTTCATATATCTCAAAAATTTTATGTTGGTATTTTCTAGCCATGTCATTGGTACAGGTTTTTTAAGAGATGGGTGCCTGGACATTAGGAGAGATAAAATATTGATTAAATGAGGGGAAAAAAACAAAAGGAAAGAAAACTTAGAACTTTTTAGAGAACTCATATAAGTTATTTTCTTTTCTAATCAAATTTTCAAGCTCTTTGATAATGCACAGGCAATGAAACATAAATGAATTTATGATTTTTCTTTCCATATTTCCTTTGTTGATCTGTCTTTTTATAGGTAACTCGCTCCATTGGTGATGATGATCTGAAGCCTGCTGTAACTGCAGAGCCTGAGATAACTGAAACTGTACTCTTATTGGAGGATGAGTTCCTGGTAAGAGCCACTGTCTTGGTGAATAGTTGTATATCATTGATGGTTGATCATAATTGGAGTTCTAATCTATAGCATTATGTTTTGGACAGCTTTATAAATGTAATACAAAACATATGACGGTAACAGAAAAGAAGAACACTAGGGGAAAGCCATATTAAAACGATCTTCATTGTACAGTTTGCGAAAGAGAAAGTTTTTAAAGATGTATGATTGAAACTTGCATCTGATTCTTTAGTGTATTCAGTATTTTTGTGATCCATAATGCTAAATGTAAAACACATTTGTAAATCTTTTTTTTTCTTTGGTGTCATTAGAACTCTTTTGGTAGGTTTACATCTCTAGTCACTAAATAAATGAATGTAGTGTTTTCCACAAGATATCAAATCATTTTGTTGAAAGGTTTCTTACATGTCTATAGATTATGTGTTACTCTTTTTGAGATATCGCTAACACAATTAGGAATTGCTGCCCATATATTTGTATATGTGTGTGCACGCGCATGCCTCTCTAAACTCGGTTTTACTTTTCAGAAGTTATTTGACTGTACTTGGTTTTACTTTCTGTACCCTGTGCCTAGTGATTAGTTATGAATTCAGCTGTAAAATAAGATGGCTGTCAAAATCCCTGTGGTTCGTGGACTTGAAAAGTTAACTTAAAATAGGGTTGATTGTCAGGTAATGGCTAGTGATGGACTCTGGGATGTTGTGAGCAACATGGAGGTCATAAGCATTATCAGGGATACAGTGAAAGAGCCGGCAATGTGCTCCAAAAGATTGGCAACGGAAGCTGCAGAACGTGGCAGTAAAGATAACATCACAGTCATTGTTGTCTTCCTTCGTCCAGTATCGACAGCAGAGAGAGTTTACTAGTGTTTCTACCTCTGAATAGATTTATACAATCAATTCTTCTTAGATTGATATTTGTCTCTCCAGGATTATTTCATAAAGAGGTCTGTATTCAAAGGAAGGAATGCTATGTTTGTTAGAGCTAAAAATCTGCCTTCACAATTCACATAATAAATTTTTTTATTCTTGGATCAAGTTTTTCTGCTACGTCAATTTTTAAGGTAAGTAATGTTTTCTCCTTCTCTTTTCTTTCCGGAACACCCTCTTTTTTTCTCCAGCAACAAATTAATGATCAAATCACACACAAAATAATCAAAATTCAACTTTTTCTAAATGTTTTTGAAACCATGTCAGCATTCAGCCGCTTGATTTCTTCAGCTCTTCCTATCTCTTTTTTCTCAATAATTGTAATTTCACGTTAATTAATTTGAGAGAGAAAAATCAGTGCAACAATTTTTTGCCACAGTTTCTTTCTGCTCATTTTTGGTCATTCTGTCTGTACAAAGAATGTGCAGCAAGTTTGCCAAACGATGGAATCATCAAATCAATAATATAATCAAATGAATCTTGATAATGTTTCTCATTTGGGGAATCACAGCAAATAAACTGCTCCAAACCATGAAAATAAAATCTTTTTTTTTTTTTTTTTTGTTTTGGCTTCAAACTGAAGCAGCGGCAGACAATAGAGTTTGGGGTGCTGGAAGCAATGCTACAGCTCCTCGTTGAGAATTCGAGTACTTTCTGTATACAACCTGAAGCCTACTTTCTGCAGCCTTTGAATGGAAGAAAGCCAGCAGTCTAGCACATTCCATTAGCTGTGCTTCAGAGTATCCAGTGTGAAACTTTAGTGTGTCAGTCCAAGCTGGGGTCTTGTTCAGTGTGCAACGAGCAGCATACACTGCCGAGGCAGCAACCATTGATGGGCAGTACCTTATGCTCTCGTAATGCATCATACCTAACTCAGCCAGGAAATATACCATGTTTTCCATCTATACAACACAAACAGCAAATATATAAGCACGTATTCCAACAGCGGAAAACAAATTTGTTGCTTCAGTAGGAAATTACTAGGAAAATGAACGCACTTTCTCATCATCAGGAATCGATGCCTTGATGAAGCGTGCTAGAAATACATAGGTTGTAGGCACTGTCAAAGTCCATTCCAATTTTCCCAGTATAGTTTTCTCCATAATCAGTATCTGTTCATGACTGTAAGCTCTGTCTGCAATGCATACTAGATCATTGACCTGCATCATTGTCACAGTTAGCCAATGATCTCTTATTTGACACATGAAAAAGACAGTAAATCAAATGAAATAACAAATTAAGAAAATAAAAGCTTGTATATACGTATATACACCTCAGGGGGCCATATTTCTTCATATTTGGTGGCAATAAGCATTGCACTCATGCCCAGCAGTTGTAATTCCCTCCTAGGCACGATCTTCACACAAAGGAACCGATCAATCAAATTGATAGTGAGATACAGAGCTTCGGCAGAGAGCTCAAACTTTTGATGAACATCGATCAGCCAATCGATAAGAATTGCCCTCATCTTCTCATTAATGTCAGTTTGCAAGTGCATATAGTCATGTGGCCTGCTCTCATTCTGCATTCCCAAGCGTTTCATAAATGTCAGCACGTAAAAATCATCATCGACTGATTTAGTGATACCATTATTATATACAGAATACACAACTATGATGTTGAATGTTGTTGGTGTATACCTCAACTGATTTATAGAACTTGTAAATGTCTTCAACATACTCCACCCCGGCCAAGTCGTTATTTGCATCTGCAGCATCAATATCAACAATCTCCTCCTTTGGCTTGTTAGAAATACCACAGGCCGCCTGCAAAAATCAAATTAGAAGAAGAACCCTCAACGGTTAGTATCACAAACAAGAAAAGATTACCCCTCAACCTCAAGTTTCAAGAATAACACACAAATCACCTTGCTTCTAGCAGTAAGGACTGAAGTAAGAGAATGTGCTTTCTTCTTGGATGATCCCTCTCCCGCAGTTGCTTTCTTATCAATATTATTCACAGGAACCTTGTCTTTTTTCTCCTTCACCTGGACCGCATCTTCTGCGTCAGGACTGATTTCAATCACTTCCACAGGCTTGGGCTTTGCAGTTGGTTTCTTTTGAGCGGGCTTTGGTGCAGCATCAGCCCTTTTAGGCACAGCGTTGTTTCCATCAGGAACAGGAGCCTTATCCACATTAACACAAACATTTTTCTGTATGGACAAAAAAAAAAGAGAGGAATTTCTTGTTCTTTTACATCATTTTCCCGTAAAGAAAGATGATAGAAAACAACAAAGGAAGGGTTAGAACGAATTTGCTGCAAGAAAAAAATTTATACTTTATTGTTCTCAGCGGCTGCAGCAGCTTGTGCATTGGCAAGTAATTGTGCACAGAAAGACCTGGTGAGGGGACGATGAGGCTGAGGCTTGCCATCAGCCACTCCTCTAACATTTACCAGATTCCCAATATCTCCTAATGCACGGCGGCTCCTCCCATCTCCTGCGGCATTCTTCTTTGTCTGCTTATTAACTGCTCCTCCTGCAACGCCCTCGGCACCTGCAATGCAAAACAATCATTATTATTCCTCAAACCATTCAGTCCTTATTATTAAACTGAATAGTGAAGATAAAGACAATGCTTGATACAGTTTCAACAGATTCCCCCAATACTACTGCAAAATATGTTTTGACACTGATAAAATAAAACAAAAGAATCGCTTTCCTTGATGAATTCTTTCAAGATAACCATAAAATCATTTGAGAAAGCCCAACAGATTAATATCGAACGAAAAAGAAAAGGAAAAGATACATCAAATCGCATATATGTACAGGATTCCTCCAAAACAATAAAGAAGAAACACCAACAATCTTGTGAGATTGGAAAGAGAAGATCGATGCTAATACCTGTAATACCCCTGACTTGTTGTGGCACAATGGGTCTTGAAGCCATTTCCGATTCCTTTCAATGGGTATTGTAGGGTTCTCTCTCTCTCTCTTCTCCTCTGTGGATTTTTAAGGCTTTTTGGGAACGAGAAATGGGGGAAGATTGATTTCCTTTTGAAGCTGAAGAGCCGACGCTTCACTTCGAAGTCCAACGGTCATATTTCTCTTTTTCAATTTTTCCACCGCTGGATCTCCTTCAATCCAACGGTGGACAACTTCTACAAATTATAGCCGTTAGCCTACCTGTAAATAGAATGCCTCTGTTCCGTGGGCTAAAAAAGTTACCGTTCGCGTCTGCCTGTTACTAAAGTATAATACTCATAAACTCCACTCCTATTATTCTAAGGGCGTCGCGCACGTGTTACTCCTCGTAACTTTAAATTTTGGTGCTACCCGCTATTTCTTACAACACGTAGGCCCTTTCTCCCTTTTATTATAAATAAAATACTAATTAAGACAATATCTATTCAAAAAATTAAATTAAAGAATAGGTGGTGATAAATGGAACTTATCATAATTTTTAATTAAAATATTCATTTGCATAAAATATCAAAATTCGTTAAAACTTTTTGAATTTTACATATATGATCTAATTAATTATTAAATTTTAATGTTGTGTTAATTTTTATTTTGAAATTTCATCTAACCTTCTTAAAAAAAAAAAACCATTTTATTGATAGGGAGAAGTTGAGTTGTGTAAGAATCAATATTGGAGTGGATTCTACTTGGGAATATCAAAAATGGATAGATGCATAGAAAGCCCCCACATATTGTAGAATTACATATTTTTTAAAGACACATTTTATGTAGAGGGTGTCCAAATACCAGGTTAGCAGTCCAAGTCCACCAGCCTTGCCTCAGTTATTTAGCATCAATTTTACACTCATTTTACAGCAGATAGCTACCTTCTTGCTTTGCTGTACAATTACAATATTATTGTTATTTGTTTTGCTGCTGCTGCTGCTGATTCCCTTTGCTTGGGATTTTAGGCTCACTTTTGGTCATGACATGCCCTGGGTACCTTGCTTAGAGAGGCCAAGCGTTTCTCGAATTAGCCAAGGTGACAAGAGATTGGCATTATAAGACCAACACAAATGAAAGCAAAGCACAAATCAAGCAATCAATTAAAAACAGCCAAGTTGTTACAACTGGTGATTTAGGCAAAACAAAAAAGACTGCCTAAACAACGCAACCAAATTAGTGAAACCCAATTCCCATATTCTTCCTTCTCCTCCCTCATGCCAAACACACCATACAATACACTCACTCACACTACCAAAACCCTCTCATTATATCACAATTGTAAACAATCTCTCAGTTAGATTTTACTTCTACATTTGATCATCTGCTCCACCAAGCATCACCTGCATTTCACAATTTCCATTTCTCAAAACCTTTTCTACCAACAATGCCTCTTTAAACCTTCAAACAACTCATAAGAGACTTTGCATCACTTAGACCAAATGAAATGCAAGAACAAAATCGGAGCTCATGATATGGAAAAGAATATTCATCAACATGTTAAGTTTGCGATCAAAGACAACTGTATTTCTTAAGCTAAAATTTACATAATGCCTCCTGATTACATGTTCCACAAACAACAATGTACACAAGCAACCGACAAGGGGATTTAATTTGTTTAGTAGCCTTCCATGCATAACATCTAAGGCTTTGTTTGATTGCTACTTTTCCTGTTAGCTTATTGTTATTTTTTAGGTTCTTTATGCTGCCTAAAAAATTGCTAAAAAGACAAAATAAACCATATAAAAAGTAAATTCATATTTGATCATAAATACTAATTAAATAGTTAAAATGCAAAACTTCAAAACACTACGAGTAAAAGTTATTTCATATCTACTAACATCATATACCTCCTGTCGTAAAATGTAAGGAAAAAATGAACTTACACTGCAGTCAAGAGCATGCTTTCTTGCAACCATTATAGCTGCATTCCTTTCTCTCTCTGATTCACATGTTAATACATAAGAGAGTCCTTTCCTTGGTTGCCAAAACAAAGACTTGGCCGCGGCATTACCATCACCTCTAACTCCACATAGCTTCATTAGGAAAGCAAAAATGTGAGAATGGCTATCTGGAAAAGTACTTACTGCATAATCAATACTGAAGAAAAAAGCTACAGAGCAACCAGAACAATTACCAGCATTGATGTTGAATATATTTCTCTCGACTTTGTGATCCATCCTCTACAGAGCTTGATCCTCATCTTTCCAACATTGAAAGCATGAGTGGAGTGTGATGGATGATCTTGTCCATTGATCTGGGAAATGACTACCTAGAAAAACATGGAACGAAAAAACTTCAATAAAAACTATATGATACAAACATTCCTACCATGTGAACTGTTACTGGAATGAAATTTTTAATGAACCAAACTACTTGATTAGACACATTCCAGCAAAATAACACCAAATGCATAGTTACTTTCTTAACTTTCATCGTGTTAATTAACGGGACAAATGTTGAGTTATAGATTCAGAATAAGCCTTCAAGTCTCTTATTTTTTAAAATCAATTATCAAATGTACTTCAGAATAAAGAATAAAATTTATTCAATACAAAAACATTGGAAGAAGAATACAAACTTTTCAATTCAGTATGTTGAAGAAAAACTTTCTAGGACAATTCTGCACCCAGTCAACACAATTTAAGACTTTAACCTAGCTTATAGAACCATCACTTTCAACTTAAAAATCAAAAGATATGAAATCAACCCTAGAGCCATTCGATCTGATAAAACTTGATCAAACATAGGCACTAGTTAACAATACTTTAAAACAATTGGTGACTAGCTGACTCTCTTTGTTTTCCTTACTCGCAAACAAAGCAATTAAAAAAGGTTCTCTCTTGGTGACTAGCTGACTCTCTTTGTTTTCCTTACTCGCAAACAAAGCAATTAAAAAAGGTTCTCTCTTGGTGACTAGCTGACTCTCTTTGTTTTTCTTACTCGCAAACAAAGCAATTAGAAAAGGTTCTCTCCTTTCTTTGTTACCATCCTCTTTATTTCAATTTATTATTTCCTTTGTCCTCTTTGATAACAAAAACAAATAAATCATAAGCATCATCAATCAACTCATTAACTCTCCACCAAAATTGATGATGGACACAATAAGGATGGCAAACTAAATCATGTTCATGCCAGGATGGCAATTTATAGAACTTTGGCAATTAGAACTAGAGGATGATAGACAGATCCAAATGCACATTTTAAAGATGCTTATTGCTATTTGCAATCACGTATGTAGGCAGACAAAGTGGCAAGAACTATCTAACAAAAATAAGCAGAATTATCATTTTGGAAAGCATGAAGATTTTTGTTTCTTTTTTTTAGTGGCAAAAGAAGAGAGTACTACGACTCAAACCTACAAGCTTTACCTGTCCCTACTTTCCAACCAGTTGAGCTAAGCCTATGTGGGAAATGCTCAAAATTTACACCATCCTCCCCCATCCCCAGAGAGGAATAAAAGATTAAAATAAAGTTGTCAGGCACCACTGCTGAGAGACCAGAATAATATAATTATGCTTATTTACTACCAAAAAAATCACATATAGAGAAAGACCATATTATCATTAATGGACAAATTTGATAGGAGAAATACAAAACCAGTTGCCTTGTCTTTGGCAGCACGGCAAAGAGATGATAGTAGAAGTAAATTAGCTGGAAAGAAGCAAACGTACATTAAATTCACTGCTGGATTTTCGCAAAAGTGTCTCCACATAGCCTCCCAAACCTGCAGCTGTAAAAGTAAGCTTTTCTAAGCATCAATATAAAATGCCAGGCAGAAGAGATTCAATCATTAACATGTATGAATATTAACATTAAATAATTAGGCCCATAGCTTAAATGCTGGCATCAAAATATTGAAAGAGAACAAACATTTTATAAGTCAAATTGTACATTTTGACATAAACTAACCAGAACCAATAGGAATGGAAGTTGTCACTGTGACTTTTTGGCCATTTGAGAGAATGTCAACCAGCAAAATTCGACCAACATCAAGGGGTTCTGGGGCATACATTATTTTATTGGCACCTGATCATGCAGAAAATTGAACCAGTTACTAGAGGAGGCTGTAATGTAAATGCCACAGGTTATTAAGCAACAATGCATTTTCTAACCCATTCAAGTGAGGAATTAAACATTCTAATGAGAGTTAGATTCTTATACTTGCTCAGACAGGCAAAGTATGATAGCTGTAGTTTTTTCAATTCGTGGCCCTATGCACCTAACTTAGACCTATATCACTACTTACAGAAGGATGAATGAGCACCCAAACGAATTAACAGGGCTGCAACATTTTACATAGGTGGGATACTTATAAAGTTATATGGCGCTTGATGGCAGAAATTCAAAAAAGTAGAAATAGAGAAGAACACATGGACATCTGGTATAGTTTATTGCAATTAAATGCACATTAAATCACTTTCCTTATAGTAAATTAGGATAGCTTTCTAAATCTGCCTGTATGTCATTTGTGTGTCCAAGTACTCTTACAATTATTTTCTTTTGATAATAATTAACAACCAATTCACAACAGGAAAGGATTTCATGATACCATCTTAGAAGTAGTATTCATAAAATAACCTAAGCGTTCAACGTATTATTTCACACAGCCTTATGTTCCTTAAATTTTCATATTACAATACTTCTCTCAATTACAAATGGAATTTGTTTCAAAAATTTAGTAGGTATTTAGTTTAGGATAATTATTATCATCTACAATAACGCAGGTGATGCTTCGGTAGAAAACCCTAGATAAAAAGTTCACCATAGTGGTATCTTTTGTGAACATAATTAACTGAGACATGCACAGCTTCTGAGTGGTTAGGAGACTTGCATGTAGAAGAACATTCACGGAATGAATACCTGAAATTATTTCCTGTTGATTTCCGTCAGATGACATTCGATACCACTGAATTGAAGATTTTGAAAGCACTGGAGCATTATCTGAGCAAGGCTGGAGTCGTAAGCATGAACCAAGGGTTTCAGAACCATGCAAAATATATACACGGGATTTGTTCTCCTCGGCCTTCTTGTTTAGTGCCAACTGCAATTATTCAGGAATAGATTAGAACCTCATAAAATATCACAAACCAGACTATGCATTCCACTCACCGTTTGAGACTTGATTGGTACCATGAAGAGATAACATACCATGAAAGAGATAGTCACCGCAGATAATTAACAAGGAAATATATCTTAAAACCAACCAAGGACCTTGTTGGAAGCAAAAAGGTGTTCAAGACTTAAAAGCATTAGCTACCAACATCCATGCACCTTGACCAGTATGGCTCGTGACATCTACCTTCTTACATTTTCAGTTATACTATAATATTACAGAATATTCAACTTGCAGAGAACCTAAAGACATACAAGAAGAGTTTAGTCGGCTCTATCAGCTAGATGCAGTTTGGCTTTTCCAGCAACACCGAAAATTGATCTAAGCATTATCACAGATCTTCACCGAGTTGGTTCCTATTTCTTGTGTCATTCATCTTTGTATCTTTTAAGAAGAATAACTCTTCAATACTAATCTACCTCTCTGTCAAAACTAGTATTTTTGAAAAGATTACACAAGTATACAACCAAGCATAATTACATTTGGTATTTTATTTTAAGTGATTTTACTACAACTTGCTCTATTGAATTTATGCAAAGATCTTCCTAAGATCAGACATATGTAATCATTCTTACAACATCCTTAAATGCATACTTTTTTTGACCCCTATTTCTTGTTTCATCCTTGAATTTATGACTCCTATTTCTTGTTTCATTCATCTTAGTATCTTTTAAGAAGATTAGCTCATCAATACTAATCTACCACCATTCTGTCAAAACTAATATTTTTGAAAAGATTACACAAGTACACAACCAAGCATGATTACATTTGTTATATTATTTTAAGTGATTTTACTACAACTTTCTCTATTGAATTTAGGTAAAGATCTTCCTAAGATCAGACATATGTAATCATTCTTGCAACATCCGTAAATGCATACTCTTTTTGACTATATTTTACCCATGAGCATAATCTGCAACTACTACTTGCAAGTACCAAACATGTTTATAAACAACTGGCTATATAATTGGAGTAAACTCTAGATTAGTAGCAAAACGCTTGGGGTTACTTATAGATTATGGGATGTTGTAGAGAGTGTTGACTTGATGGGTTCAAATGTGGTGGCCCAAATGCATGAATAACAGCTAATAATCTATTAGCCTAGTTTCTATCAAGTTGAGCCCAAACTTTTATTGAATGAGTTTGCTGTTGCCACCCTAAATCAAGTTGAACTGAGTTTCTATCAAGTTGAGCCCATATCTGGCTTGAGCTTGATTTGTTTGTTAATTTGGCAAGCAGAGCCAAGTTCCTAATTTGAGCCCAAACTATTATCGAGTATATCAGCTTCTTGGCACCCCTAAAGCCAACTTCTAGTGCACCCTACTAACCTTGTCATCACTGTGTAAGTCATTAAAAACTTATATACTAGTGAAAGATAGAAAATTTTTCATAGAGCAGTTAAAATTTTAGAAAACATATTGGTGCAATCTGGTGAGGGTTTCCGTTTTGTTTTAAAAAGGTATGTATGAACTGGTTTGTTTCAGCCTACCATTTTGAATTTATTGGCATTATATTATATTTGTCTATCAAATATTAATGGATAGATACAAACATCCTTAAATCATGAATATACATACCTACATAAATACTTCTATAAACATGCAAATACATGTTCTGAGAAGCTATATTGATAATAAATGTCCAAAATTTTTCAAGCATCAAGTAAATAAGACAAATATAAATCTATTAGAGGATATATAATAAGTTATCGTTAAAAACATGTCGAGCAGCCTAATTTTAATGGAGATATTTTATTTTTGGATCAAATTATAGGAAATAAAAATGGAGATAAGGAAAGAATGAGTTAATTAAGAGAGTGAAATAGTCAAACTATCATTAAAAAAAAAAGAATAAAATAATTAGACAAGATGTTGTAGTGCTTGAAATGACATTTTTCAGCCAATACAAATGAAACAAGCCAAAATGGCTGATACAAATAAAATAGGGCGACTCAGTTGGCACAAACCAGTAGAGCTTGGTATAAAGGGTGAAAAGAAACAAAAGTGCTGACTATACTGGTTTTCTTCAAAACCAGTACATACCAGCTGGTACAACCAGTACTGGTATGGTAACAACAACCATCAGTGCAATTGATAGAAAGAATTTCAGGAAAAGGGCATCTACTATATTTTATCGTCAAAGTACCAGCTGGTCTAATAGTATTATTGTAAGATAAAACATTCAACAAACCTCTTTTTGAAGCTTCACTGAGAATATAGATTTTTCTCGAATTTGAGTTCTTAAAGCACGAAGTTCATGTTCCATACCCATCACCTGAAAACATGGCACATATTCCAATGATCAAAAGCTGCCATTATATCACAACCATATATTTAACAATAAATCTCATCTACTTAACCGCACATGTATGTATCCAAGAAGCATATATAATGGTAGCAAACTAGAATTAGAAAATAAATTTATAATTTGTTACAAAGGTATTAAATAAATGGAGAATAGTAAGCGACAACATTTGTAGCATAGTTGGGCCCTAAATCATTAATGTCTGGCTGTATTATTAAAAAAATAAATGTCAAGCAAATGATAAAATAGATACCAGAACAAAAGATTCTAATTTAATGAGCTAAAACAGTGCTGTGTTCAATGTCAAAACACAATGAGAGAGAAAGAGGAAAAGCAATTCACAACTATGGGGAAAAAATGGAAAGAGCTTGCATCTTTAATGACTCCAATATACTAGAATTTAATTGATTGCATGGGTAAATAAACAGTTTTGTATTTGAAGCCTCAACATGTTGACTAAGCATAGCAGTTGGTGATCCGATCAGTTGTATTCATGCAAATTGTAGTTAAAATTCCATTCCAGGATACAGACACATTCCTAGTAATGTTAATATATATATATATATATATATTATATTGAGATAAAGATCTGCATGTAGCTGAAGCATACTGCAAGTACTGTTAACTAATAATATTTCACTTACTGTGGGTGAACAATTTCATTGAATTCAAACAGTTGTCCACCCAAATAGAAATTAACAATTTGGATGATTTACTTCAAAGCAACAAAAATTAAAGAACAACTTTCTCTTCAATGCAAACATAAAAATTCGTTAAAAAGCAATATTTATTCTGCATAAGAAAACTGAAACAGACAAACACCAAAATTCAGAGAATATCGACAAATACCTATAAGCTAATAGAACAACAGTGATGCCTGACAACCTTCATTTCTACAAACCTTAGTGCAATGACAAGACCTAGGAGACAATAGTAACGCACCTTGCTTGGCTGATGCATCAATTTAATTCTTCTAGCCACTTGAACTTCCTCTATTAGCTCCTCAACCTCCTGCAAGACATAACATTAAACATGAATAAAGTATGTATCATCTTCAACAGCAAAATATTAACCTCATGATGCACAAAACCTATCTTTGACATGCATCTCCTATTTTAACATAAAAAATTACACACTACATAGATTAAAAATCATTTTTACTTTATAAAAGATATTATTGTAAAATGCTTTTTAATGTGCCTAAAATGGGACATTTGATAAGTTTGAAAATAGATGTATGTTCAAAAGAAAAGAAATCAGTCCCACATTAACAGGACAGCCATGCCCGGGGGGAGGGGGGCTGATTTTATAAATAACCCCTACACCTAGGATGCTTTCAACTACTAATAAGCCAAGCGCCCGTTTGGCCAGAGGCTTCTATTGGGCATAAGCCCTTTGCAGTGGAATTCTAAGCCCTTTCTCTATTGGCTTAGAGGTTTATTTTGTGGCTAAGCCAAGAGCTCATTAAGAGCTTGTGTTCAGTTTGTAGCTTGGTAAATTTTGCCAAGCCGAGTTCGAAAACAATTTTCTAAGTTCATTGCGAGCTTGACTGTTTATTGAGCTTGTCTAAATTTAACCGAAACAAGGGATTACTCAGCTCAGGATCAGTTCATTTACAGCCCTAGTATTATTTTATCATAGTTGTTGACACCCCTTGCAAAATGGGAAAACTTGGTTAAATGCAATCCACAAATTTCAAATACTGTATGAACAGCATTATTTTTTGGTCTTAATTTTCCGCCTAATATAGCATCTGACTAGATACAATCACAAAGTACCAATTAAGTGCAACTTTAGCAGAATTTATGCTATCTCTTGTTGGACCATTTTATTCAGCTTTAAAAGTTGGACGAGAAAGCTTTTCTCATCTCTGAAACTGATGAATTAGGGGAGGAAAACTGATTTAAACAACTCAATGGAAACCTGAGTTTTTTGAGAAATTTCTGAATTCTTTTCTTGCTCCTCAAGGGCCTCTCCAAATCGCTGCACTACAGCCCTAGCACTTTCAATTTCAGCACAAGCAAAAGATTTTTCTTGATTTACCAACTTTTTAGCATCTTCAGAAGCCTGCAAATATAAAGGAACAAATTCGATTCATTATCAATGAAGTTTAAAACAGATGATCCTTCAAAACAAAAATTAAAAAAAAAAAAAAGCAAATAAATATGTGCTCTAGCAATATTATGGTACCCAGAGTTTTTTTTTTTTTAACAGAAAGAAAAAGCAAAACATAAAATTCAAACTGCAAACCTTGAACAAGGTTGATCTTCATTGAGACATGAAGAGAATCAAGAATAGTTTCAGACACAAAAAGAAAAGTAGAAAGCAAAAAACTACTTTGCTTCAGGCACTGGACTTAAAAAGGCCTTACACCCGATACAATTAAGTCACTTCAAGCCCTTATACAGGAAATAGACTTGTGTCTGCCTTTAAAATTTTTAAATTGATCCTTCCATTTGGAAAACATGCTGAATCATGAAAATCAAAAACCCATACACACACACAAAACAATACTTGACTGCCATCAACTGACCTGCTTCAGAAAGTTTGCCAGTTTTTTCACTTCAAACTTCTCTTGAATCAATTCCCCTTCTTTTTGAGTCAATTTAACTGCTAAAGCCTCGACCTGAATAATTGAAGAACAGAGGAAAAAAAATAGTAATAGCAAAAAGAAGGAATTATAATGTAGAATGTGCCAAACCAAAAGAAATATCATGGAGAGCATGGAGGGAATTTTGTATCATGCAGAAGAAAATTTCTTAAGTTAGAAGGCACATATATGTATGAGTATACAAATCTCACTCACATGCACATGTCTATTTGGTTCAAAGAATACAATTTTATAAAAAATTTAATGATGGGAAACAATGTTAATTTGGCATGAAAATAATGAGCTATCATAAAAATGTGAATATGAAATGCATGGACAAGGTAGCATGCATAGTCAACTTCTCTCTACTTATTGAATAGTCTTTTGTTAAGTTGAACTAGCATTTATGTTTATGTACACACCTTTTTGATAAAGAATGCCTATGTACACACGTAGAAAATACCACAAAATGGTTCAACTGGATCTATTGAAGCACCCACATAAGCCTATTGTTCAGATAAAATTGGATATTAATTAGTGTCTGATTTGAGTAGTTCTAGATCCTCACAGACTCTATCAAAAGGTAAATAAAAATTGAACAAACACATAACAACTGAAATACTGGTAAGCTTTTTTTACTTTTTTTTTTCGTCATCTGGCAGTTTTGCTGGATAATTCCTAAGAGCAGACAGGGCTGACACATTCATTTTAAGAAAAAACCTTTCCTGAGATATTCTTATAATAGAATTATTTTTGAATGTAGGGATCCTGGATCTATCCATATTTATATGGGTAATGAAGAGTTTAGAAAGTAAAGATTGTCCTATGATGTTATTTATAACAAAGACTAAGAGGCACAAAATAAAGTTCTACATTGGCATGGTAAGTGTTTTTGAGAATGTCTGCCATGCAGTACACATTTTTATTCAATGAATAAGCAAAAAGCTTAGTGCAGTGACTTAGGCATGCCTCTAAGGAAAAACAAGCTATAAACTACAAAGAAAGTATTAGATTTGCCCTACTGACTGGTAAAAATGTTCTACATAACCTAAGAACAAAAATAGAATAGGGCTTATTGTTCATATCAATGCATGATGTGGTTTTGTGCCACATGATTACATTATAACATAAAGAAAGACGGGTTGCACAATTGGAACAGTGTGCATCAACCTCCTTCAAATTTTTGAATAATAAAACACAGCTATTTGTGATAGGTGTGACGCATTAAGCTTCAAACAAAAAACTTAGTGAAAAATGAAATTGGTAAAGCAAAACAACTAACCATGGAGATAGCTTTCTCTACATCTTCCTTGTTTCTCCCGGCCATACGACCTCTCAAAGATTCCAAGGCATCTCTAAGTTTCTTCAACAGAACATGCCCCTCCAAAGAAGCAACCTCTCTAAGTTTTGCCTGAACTCCAAGAACAAGAGTGTAATCCACTTAATCATCCATTTTCATTAAAATTGATATTGAATTCAGACAACGGGAGAAAAAGGATTTAACCAAAGAAACTACAGATGAAGCTAAATTTTTGTTGAACTACATGATGCCTTCCAATCAGATATTGGAAATTTCCAGATAGAGATGAATGGCAAAAAGAGAATCATGCAGATGATTCATGACTCCCTATTAGCAGAGACTAGTTCATTCTGAATGTTGGAAGAAGATTTCTTGTATCTTTTTCTTTGGAAAATATTGGAGCAAACAAAATAAAATGGTGGGAACCTCATCAGCCAACTTAGCAGCAGCAGCCAGGTTCTTGTCAAATTTACTAGCAAGGTCACGAACTGAGAGCCGCTTGTGCTGCTCAGATAGTTGGGTCGTTTCCCTTTCAACAACCTCCTTCAGTGATGGACCATTGTTGTCTCCTTTTGGCTCCTCCAAAATCTGATTTTCAGGTCCTAATTTATACTTTGGAAAGTGGTCAGAAGCAAAGCTCACATCTGCCGAAACAGCTAGAATTGATTCTTTCAGCATTGATTCTTCAATTTCAGGGCTTATCTTTGTCATTTTAAGTCAGTTCTCTGCTCATCAGAAGTAAACACAAAAAGGAAACAACCTTATGATCAGACCTCCAGCAAACTAATAGCATCGATTTTCTTAACCGTAGATCTTACAAAGACCAAGAACCCAAAAACATTTAAATTTCACCTCATATTGATTTCCATATTAATCTTACAAAATATTTAAATTTTATTCATTGAGAAAAATATATGAATCAGCATATCACATCCTGAGCCAAAATATTGCTAGTGAAATCTTGCATTTAGGGATGCCTTTTGGCGAAACCACTTTCAAATACCAGCAAAACCCAAATCCAGCTAATGAGACATAGACATACTATATTTGGGTAACAAAAAGCAAAAAGACCCAATCCCCCTCCCCCCCCACAAAAAAAAAAAAAAAAACCACAAATACAAGATAAGAAAAAATGGAAAGCTGCATAAAACTAGTATCAGCAAGTAGGAGTTTCTCCGGATCCAACAAAGCACCAGCTTCAGCTAGAATTCCGAAATTTCCACTTACATCAAAATTTGACCAAACAGTCTCAGAATTTCTGACCCTTAAGAAAATAACAACAAAAGCTGAGCGAAGCTGGAGAGGTAGAATAAGATTTGTACATTTCACAAGAAATAAAGGATAAATTAAAAAGGAAAATGAAAATGATCAATAACAGGACTAATATCATCTTTTGTTTGTAATAATAAAAGGAGATATTATTTCCCTTTATGGCCTGCAAGCATCTTTCTCCTTGCTTACAAAAGCAGCTACCTAATACCAATTTTCCAACCTACATTACCACTTCTTACCCACAATTCCTTTTTTTTTTTTTCTCCTCATCCATCATTATCAACATTCAACAACTAAAAAACCAACCAACATGAAAAAGAAAAGGAAAGCCAAAGGAGCAAAAAACAAAAGAAAGAATGCAGCTGAAAATGCAGCAACACTTACAGAAACTTCAATCTGAATGTGTAAAAAGCAAAGCACAGAAGGAGAGACTTAAGCTAAACAGAAGAACATGCTGAAAGAATGGTAGCAGCTGGAGAAACTGCTGCAAATGAGAGACAGAGAAAGAGAGTAGAAGAAGAAGACGAATCTATGGTTGAGTTGGGGGCTCTGGATGGTCCTGGGAGAGCGCTTTTTGAAAAGGAGAAGAGAGAGAGGAAAAAGAAAAGAGAGAGAAAAGAAAAGCACAGGCTTTGTTCCTTCTTCCCTGACTTGTGTGTCCCTGTCTCCCCTCCCAACAACTTGAATGAATTTCTCATTTGCTTTTCTTTTTTTAATTTTCTTGTGCATTTTTATTTTATGAAATTGCAGCATTGTAATTCCGTTAAAACTAAAAGTGGGCGGACCCAACCCTCAAAAGTGATGCCACGCGCTGGCTCCCATTTGCTCCTTTGGACGTGCCTCTTCGGACGTTACTTGAACTCGTACGCTCACTGTCACCGGATAAAAGACTACTCCTTTGTTTTTTATTTTATTTTTTTTTTTTTTTTTTTTTTTTTTTTTTTTTTTTTTTTTTTTTTTTTTTTTTTTTTTTTTATTTTTTTTAATTTTATTGTTTCGGCTGCTTTCAAGTAGTTTTTTTTAGAAATGACTTTGGCATTATGCGTTTGTTTGGTAACCGAAATCATTTGTTGAAAGAAATTTTTTTTTTGTATATTAATTATCAAAACTATTTTTTGTTGTTTGGATTATTTTATAAAAAATATTTTTTATTATGATGGAGTCATTTAGGTATTAAAATANTTCAAAAATTTTTCATCTTATCACTTTTTATCATAACTATAAAAATATAAATATTCATCAATTTTGTAAAATATCCAAAACCTATACTTATAAATATGTATTCATAAATGACGATCATTGAAATATTTGTTGTTGTAATTATTAGTAAGATTTAAACCTATTATAAATGTGTATTCATCAAATAATGATCATTAAAATATTTTTTATTTTAATTATTAGCAAGATTTAAACCTATTATAAATGCGTATTCATCAAATGATAATCATTTAAATATTTTTCATTTTAATTATTAGTAAGATTTATTCTATTTATAAATAAAAATTTAATTGTATTGAATGATTTCATTAAAAATATTTTTTAAAATATTAATAATTGATATAGTTTAAATATTAATATTTTAAATTAATTTTTTAAAGTTAAATATTAATATTTTATTTTTAATATTTTAAATTAAATATTAATATTCATCAACCTTATACTCATAAACTTAATATAAAAGTATTTTTGTTGTTTTCTGAAAAATATCTTATGCCTTTTAAGGGCATAAGACATTTTCTGTGATTAACTATATTGACTTGTAAAATATTTTATATCTAGAATTAATTTTTTGTCTTTCAAACAAGCATAAGTTTTGAAAACGTTTTTCAAAAAATATTTTACTGCAAAACAAATGGACTCTACATTTTCCGAACATGAAACAACCAAATGTTCCTCCATGTTTTCTTTATCTAAGATTATCTCTTTACTTATTGAGATATTTTCAACTTAAAGTGAAAATATAGCGAGAACGTAACTATTTGTTTTCTAGTATGATGAGTTTTAATTTTTTGTTAATATTTAAGAATTTTATTTTTGTATAAAGTTTTAATATTAACCTTCCTAATAATTTAATGTTGGTACATCTTAACAATAATTTATTTAAATTAAAAAATTATCAATTTTTATTATTCAACATTGTGTCATCTTTTAACATTTTTAACTTTTCACAACAAATTCTAACACCGTTACAAAACTGTTGTTAAGTGTGTTGACATGGTGTTTAACCAAATTGACTTGTCATTGACTGGATTAATAACAGATTTTATGTTGTTATGTGTTAGTACAATAAGCTCAATGTGAATAATTTTAAGAAGGGTGAATTGAAATCTATAAAATAAATCCTTTCAATTTAAAAGTTTTAAGATTTTCTTGAGTAAGATCTTTTTTGAATTAAATCAAGACAATAAAGTTTTGTAAAGAGAGATTAATTAACACAAAATCAATTTGGAAGAAATTGAAAAGATTGAAGAGATTGAACAACACAAGAATGTTATAGAGGTTCAGCCTCCTTGCCTATGTCATTTCCCTTAATTTTACTAAGAAATTTAAAAGTCACTATTGAAATAAAGTTCAATACAGTGTCTTTTGTGAATCAAGCACAATGCCTTTTATGGTTTAGGCACAACCACTCTACCTTATATCTTGGTTAAGAATAATCACTCAAACACTAACTTTTCAATCAGTTCAAGCATAACCACTCAATGGAATACAATAAAAGAGATAATTGCAGCTAGAATGCCTCTTAAAAGTTGAATAGCAAATTAAGTTCAATGTTTAGTGAGGAAGAACATAGGTAATAAAAGCTGAATAAATGATATAATAGAAGACTTAAATGCTAGAAGAGGTGAACAAAGAGTATTGATAATTTGAGTTGAATTTTTCTCTTGGAATTGTGCTTCAAGGTTTTCCAACCTTCATAAATATGGTGAGAGTTTGTATTTATAGTTGTTAAAGCTTCAAGGGTAGTTGTAGATGCATTAAATGTGAAAATAGTCGTTTTCTCCTCATTCTAGGCTCCAACGATCATATTGTATTGATATATGTGTGGATGTATCGATACATTATTGTTTTTATTTTTGAATTCTCGCGAAAATCTATCAATACACTTTCGGATGTATTGATACTTTTGGCCTTGGCTACAAAGGTTTGACCATTTTGTTGAGAATGTATCAATACATTTGTTAATGTATCGATACTTTTGAGATAGTGAGCATTCTGTTGAAAGTGCATCGATACGTTAACAAATGTATCGATACTTTTAAGACACTGAGCATTTTGTTGAATTTCTATCGATATATTTTAAAAATGTATCGATAGATTGAGTTTAATTTTACGAATTTTGACTTTTCTCAAGAAAATGTATCGATAAATTTCAATTTCTATCGATACTTGTCCGAATGTATTAATACATGATGAACATGTATCAATAGATTTGGACCATTTTTTAAAGCCCTTTTTTATTATTCTTCTTTTCAAACTCATTTGAAAGTTTTAAGGAATGTTTAGGCTTGATTTTTCAAAACTTAGATGAAATTTTGATCATTTTCTTTTATCATTTCAAAACATGGGATCAATTTGAAAACTTTAAATCAAACAATCCCCCCTTTGTCTATAAAATAAAACAATAAGTAAAATTTGTTGAAACTTTTTTAAATAGACTCTCTTGAATTTGAAGACTTTGAAAATTATGTGTAATTTTTAAATTATCCTTCAATTTTGAGTCCTCCCCCTCAATCTATGCTCCCCCTCAATTTAAGGCCTTTTAAGAATTTTTTTTTAGTATTAAAGTGATTTGGCCTTCTTAACAAAAACTTGATTTAATGTGCAAATTGCTCATTAAAACCATTCTCCCTCTTTTTGTTATATCAAAAAGAAAGTTAGGCATGGAAAAGGGAATTAGAATAGATTTGAAAGCGTAGGTTAAGGAAAAGTCATGTCAAGGTAATGTTAAAATCACACCAATGCTCAAGAAACAAATGGTAGGGGAATAACAAAAAAATGCAAAAATGACAAAGTAGTAATAATAATGAATAATTGCAACAAGAATATAGTATGACCATTAGCAAGAAAACTAAGCTCGAAAACAGAATCCAACAAAAAATGTAAAATAGACCAACAATAATGCCAAAATCAATAGCCAACTACCATCCAATATAGTGCAAAAAAATTAAAAGGTTTCAAGACTAACACAACTGATGGATAACAACTACAAAAGACAACCATGATGAAAATTGTATGTGAATGATAATGCTGCCATCCACTCCGAAAGGTGAGGTAATGTTGAAATGAAGCAATGTCCTCTATGAAAGAGTCAAGGTGGAGGTGGAAAATGGGCACGGAATTGCTCATCCAAAAACTACTAGCATTGTAGTAAATTGTGATTCTGAGCCTCCAAAGCATCAAACCTACTAACCATATGAGCATCCATAGATTCCACAAATGATAACAATCGAGTCAAGGCTTGCTTGGAGTCAAAAGTAGTAGACATAGGTAGGTAACTAAGGGCAGCATTGGGAATTACACTTAGACTAGTACCAGAGCTATAGTAGGCTTAGCATAGGTGCCATCATTCCTTTCATCCCCAACTATTTCAAAGTCATGGATAGTTTTTTTACATACCCAAGTGTTGTTGATAGGTACAAAACCTAGATTGTTTATGGCATGCTCATTAATTTTGGTGTGCATGGCATATTGTTTAAGTGGATCACACTTAGTATTGATGCCCATGGAATCAATGATAGCACTAATGGCCATGCCATAAAGCAACGTTTTCCTATATTTGTTTATGATTTTCAACATGTTTTCAAGGATGAATTTGGACAAGTTGACACGATGCTGAGACTTAATACGGTAAATAAACCAAAAATCCTAACCAAAAATCCTTACTCTTGATAGTGGAATAGTTGGTGTTGTGCAGGTGGATTGTATGGGACAGGATAAGATGAAGGATAAAATCATAGAATGATAAACATTTGACACTAGTTGTACCCTTTTCACTGGTAGGAGGGTAAGTATCGACTGTGGACAAAATTTCATTATTGAGTATGCCCTCGACATAGTCTTTATCTCCCTAACGAACATCAAAACCTAAAACAATGTCTAAAGTGTGCTCAGTTACCACAATTCATTTTCCCATTACTAAAGTAACAAACTTATCATTGTGCTCTACATGTACATTATCCTCATAATCCTGAAATTTAGTGGTCGCATTGAAATAAAATACTTGAACTAAATCAACATAATATGTACGGTTCATGGACAGGTAACTAAGCCAACTTAATTCTCGAAAGTTATCAATATATGAAAAATTAATTTGCTCGAGATAATGAAAGTCAATTACCTTGCCCAGCTTGACATCTCATTTGGTGTAATCCTTTTCAAACTTGGGCTCTAAGGAAGAATGAGAGAAATTTCACTTGAAGGAGTGCTTGTCGACGCATGGTACTGGTGGTGGAGGTTGGGAGGTGGAGGCATCACCCTAGTCAACATCCCCGTTGGCCGCAAGCTGTGTATTTAGTGCATTTAGGTCGGGAGGCCATGTGAGGAGTTTTGGATTAAAATTAAAGTAAGAATGATGAAAGAGGTCTAAAACTCAATATAAGTGGAGTAATTTTGACTAAAAACACGATTAAACCTCAAAATTAAAGGATTTCAAAAGTGAAAATTATGGGAAATGACCTTCATAGTAAGGTGACTTTAAAAATGACCGTATCTATAATTTTAACCGTTTTTAGCCAATTTTTGGCACGACTTGACAATAATATCCGTTAAACCAATTAATCCAAATGAAGGCACGCCTTGGTTTCTTTCTTTATGCTCTCCAGCCATTCAGCTTAAAATTCCAAAATTAAATCTTGATTTAGATTTAGTTATCCCTCCGTCCAACTCTCCAACACTATCGAGGTCTATATCAACAACCAACTTTCTCACGATCCAAAAGTGTATAGATGACATTAAGGTATTTGTTATGGGTTCTTGGGTTTATTTAGGGCTATTCATAGAACGAAAAAGTTGATGGGTAAATTATATGAGTTTGGAAACTTAAATCTAGCTGGGGTTAGCAAAATCAATCAGTTTATAAGCGACGTGTGAATATTTGTTTGGCATTGAGTCACTGGATGTTAAGGTGTGTGACTGGATATTAGGAATCGTAACCTGTTTATTTGGCATTAGGTGCCTGAATATTACGTGACTGAATATTTGTTGAGCATTGCGTGACTTGCTTATAGGCATTACGTGATTGAATATTTGTTGAGCGTTGCATGATAGACATTACGTGACTGAATATTTGTTGAGTATTGCGTGACCTGTTTGTAGGCATTGCGTGACTTTATTTACCTAACGCTGAAGGTG
Source organism: Theobroma cacao (assembly GCF_000208745.1). Classification (NCBI taxonomy): domain Eukaryota; kingdom Viridiplantae; phylum Streptophyta; class Magnoliopsida; order Malvales; family Malvaceae; genus Theobroma; species Theobroma cacao. The sequence goes on along the minus strand of NC_030854.1, from coordinate 18,744,691 downwards.
ATTATCTACTGATTCAGCCCCCTTAATAACAAATTGTGTAAAATTAGAAGAGAAATAGGCTAAAGCTGTTTGGTAAACTGTTTAACAAAATAAACTATATAAGTTGTAATTTCGATTAAAATTAACATAAAGGATATTGAGTGTCATCTTCAATAACCTAATAAGCTATAACGTAATTCTTGAAGTTTAGATATAATTTTAGACTTGTATAGTAGCAATAGTATTAGATTTTGGTTGGTCTACTAAGCAATCGCACCATGATGCTTAAATTAAAAAAAAAAAAAAAAGAGGAAACGATAATGAATTTCTTGGAAAAGAGAAAAGAGGTAACATTAAAATCCTTTTGATTAGTGAAAAAGAGAGAAAACCTTTAAGCTACTTTTTATTAAGAATTTCTTGAAAAATGATGTTTGGCTTGGCTTTTGCTTTTAAGAGGTAGATAAGATGAAACGCCAGGCTGAACAGGTACGTAATAACCAATTCAGCCCCCCTTCATTGCACTTATATGGGTGTAGAAAACGAAGAGTCAACATTCATGACTATAAATAAATGGAACCATTAACCATTTGAATCAAATTTAATTATCTTAATCAATCTCAAATAATTGAAAAATGACCTCCAGAGATCCAAGAGTCGAGAACAGGGAAGAAGCAGCCTCCAAAGAGAAGGAGGTGCCTTTGAGGGAGCAGCTGCAGATATTCCACCAAGAGATGCACGCCCTCATCGACAACCTGATGCAAAGGACTTTTGACCTAAAGGCTGCCATCTTGAGCAACGAAAAGATTCTCGCTACGATAAAGTTCAAAGTAGATGAACTTAGGAAGAAATGAACTACAGTTCATTTTTTTTGTATCATCTTCTTGTATTTTCGAGGGGGTCTTTTTTTAAAAATTTTAATAAAATTTATAGAAATTTTTATTTTCATTGAGCACATATTTTCTTGAGTTGTTTTCTTCGTTTAAGTTATATTATGCTGAATAACTTCATAAGTGAATGTTAGGCAGTGCGTGACCTATTTTTAAGTATTGGGAGAGTGGGTTATACGCGGTGCGTCAATTGTGCAATGCATATCTACTGTTGAGACATTACATGAGTAGTTTGTATGTATATGGAATAGAGTACCTATGGTGACGTGTTGTTATATATTGCTTGACATTGGGCCAGTGCATGACTGTTTAAGTTGGCATAACGTGAATGGATATTAGGCATCGATTGACTTATTATTAGGTATTGCGAGACTGGTGGTGCGTGACTTGTGCAATTCACCTCTTGTTTTGAGGCTTATTATTCATTGAGTGACTTATTCTTAGGTGTTGCGAGCCTAGCAGTGCGTGACTGACTTATGCAATTCATGTGTTGTTTTGAGGCTTTTGTTCAGTACTTTTTTAGGCATTGCGTGACTGGTTTTTATATATTGCGTTACTTGTTGTTATGTATTGCGAGAGTGGTGGCGCGTGACTTGTGTAATTCATGTGTTGTTTTGAGGTTTTTGTTCAGTAGTTTTTTAGGCATTGCGTGACTGATTTTTATATATTGCGTGACCTATTGTTATGTATTGCGAGAGTGGTGGCGCGTGACTTGTGCAATTTGCCTCTTGTTTTGGGACGTTTGTTCACTAGTTATTAGGCATTGCATGAATGTGTATTAAACATTGCGACACTAAATTTCTGTTAAATTTTTGCGACCGGCCAAATGTGACTTAGGCATTGTGTAAGTGGTTTCTATGCATTGAGGGGCAATTTTTGATAAATTAACTAATTGTGACATTTATTTTCTGTTAAATTTTAGCGGCCTACCAAATGTGAAGCTTATGATTACATATGGTGGTCATTGGGTCGATGACACTTACAAGGGTGGTGAGACACGAGTGAGGGGTGTTGGGAGTGATTTATCATTTTCGGGCCTAATGAAGTTGGTTGAAGAGGTTGTTGGGGTCAACTCACATAATAATGAAATCGAGCTACATGCATTGCTTAGCCATGCCGCAAGGGTTTCGCACGCAGTTACTAGGGATGATGAAGATGTAGCAAGTATTCTGCAAGATGAGAGGGCAGTTGTTGTGTTTGTGACAGTTAAGGCAAGAAATGTAAACGATATTCCACATGAACACGGTATCCAACATAGTAATCACCTACAACAAAATGTTAATTATTTTGACATACCACACCATACATTTCCTAACAAACAACCATGGCAATCATGTTTGACGTATCCTCATGAGTTTCAACAGCCCGACACACACATGAGGTGTCTGCAAATGATGTCTACACAATTTCGATCGGAATGTGCATCAAATGAAATACTTGGTACTTTGCAACAAACACAACTGTCACTTTGAAATGCATTAGGTCCATTGTCATTAGCAAACAACAGTGTGATGGTTGCGAGTGATGACGATGCATCTGATCGATTGAAAATGATATTGAAGGGGACGACACGGTAGATCGGAACGATAAGTTGCGTGATGACTGTGAAGATGATTACGTTGGCAAACATGAAGATCATTTAGAGGATGACAGGGTTGAGCAGATCGACATTCTTGATTGTAATCATGCAGATGGTCGTACAGGTCATACCATAACTATTGTGTTAGAAGAAGTTAAGTTGGACGACCATGGCAGAATCGTTGAATTAGAAGATGTTGAGGGTGTAGACTATATTTACGAGAACGCCATCGCACTTGAGAATGGCATTCGTTCGCCTGATGACAGTGATCAAGAGAGGGTAAATACAGGGGTATCTCATTAATGGATAATTCTAGGGTTAGATATGATATCCTTCCAAACAGTTAGGAGTGAGGAATCTAGATCAATGGACAACCACTTATGTCGCAAAAAAGTGTTTCCATCGAAGGCTGAATTGAAACGAGCTTTGAGCATGTTGGCACTAAAAGAGCATTTTGAGGTTAGAGTTAAAAAGTCATGTCACGCTCGTTTTGAGGTTGGTTGTAAGGATAAGGCATGCAAGTTTGCTTTGCGTGCAACAAAGTTGCCTGAGGGAGAATATTGGCAACTTTGGATGTTCTATAAGGTACACACGTGTATTGTTGATGGTTTGCAATGTGGGTATCGAACTAGGAGCGCTAGGGTAATTGGTGAGCTTATCTCTACTAGGGTGCAAGGAAATTGTGTAACCCCATTGAGACCAAAGGAAATAATGGAAGTGATGAATCGCAAGTGGGGATTATAATGCCTATATGGTAAGGCCTGGCAAGCGAAGGAGTATGCGAAGAGTCTTGTGTTCGGTCCATCGAAAAAGTCATTCCAACTCGTCCCCTCGTATTTCAATATGTTGGAACATGAAAATCCCGGTACTATCACGTGTGTCGCTACTGATGGGGAACAACGATTCAAATATCGTTTCTAGGTGTTCGGGTCATGTATTCGAGTCGTTATCGATGCCACACATCTGAAAGGTAGATTCAAAGGTATTCTGTTTGTGGTGGTATGCAAAGATGCGAATGAGCAGATATATCCACTTGCATTTGGCATTGACCATGTTGAAGATGAAGAGTTTGGGTCGTGGTTTCTTAACCAATTACGTCGTGCGATTGGTTGTCCTGAAATGCAATGTTCATTTCTGATCAACATCTTGGCATTAAGAAAACAGTTGAAAAAGTGCACAAGGACGCTCATCAAGGTTTATGCAATTACCACTTAGGGAAAAACATTACAAACAGATTCAAGCGCAAAGATGTTGCCTCGATTTTCACCATGGCCACCAATTGCTATAGTCTCACCGATTTTAATAGACATATGAATCAGCTAAAACAACTTTGCAAACCTACTTATGACAGCCTTATGAGATTAAGCCGTGAGAGATGGGCACGTGCATGGTCACTAGTAAGGCGATATAAGCTAATGACATATAACATTGTGGAGTGTATTAACTCCTGCCTGAGGCATGCAAGAAAAATGCCAATAATAGTGTTGATTGAGTGCATCAGAGGCATGTTTCAACGTTGGTTCCATGATCGGCACAATGAGGCATTGAATTTGACCACGCCCCTCAGCCATTGGGCTACCGATCTGTTGAACAGACGGTTCAATGAAGAATGTCACTTTTCCATACAAGCAATCGATCGGGTGAAGTTTCAAGTTATGGGCGAGACTAAGGACAAAGTGCTCAACCTCTCCACCAATACGTGTTCATGTGGTGAGTTTCAAACCAATCTACTCCCCTACACGCATGCCATGGCGACAATAAGTTATGAACAATCATGTTTTGTTATTTTATGCATGATGAATTGAATCTTTACATTGTTCACCAACCGTGATTTCATTACCTTGGCAGTAAGTGCAAACGTGCAACCATTGAATTCTGCTCAGACTACTACAAGACTCGGTCTTAGATGGAGGGATATGCGATTCCTATTCACCCTGTTGGGCATCTTAATGAGTGGGATATCACCCATGACGTTCAACAAATTATCGTTTTGCCACCAAGTTGGAGAAGTCAAGTGGAAAGACCTAGGAGGAAAAGGATTCCATCAGTTGGGGAAGGCAGCGGACGACGTAAATGTTCACAATGCAAGAGCTATGGTCATAATAGACAAATTTGCCGAACTCCGTTTGCAGCTCCAACGACAAAAGAAGAAACATCATCTGCTCAGCCGACGGCTCGACGACGATGACCCAAGGCATGTGCAATTTCCAGACAACCCAGGCACATGAAACCGCTGTCCAATGCGGACTACAAACTCTGATAACGTTATAGGTGTCATGCCTGAAGACAGTGGCCCTTTAGACGTTAGTTGTTAGGGATTGTTGTGAACTTTTCATTGATATTTGCATTGAATAATACTATTTGAACTTGAGTTTGATAGAGTCTGGAGATGATACTCTAACTAATACAATGAAGAAAACTGAGTGGCGCAATTGGGGGAGAAGCAAATCTAAAACACAAGATGTTGCAGCAACTGTCTAAGGGCTCACGTCGTTGGGCTTCAGATGCTAGTAAGAAAAATCGTCCTGTGAAGTCAGCTCGAGTGATGAATGATGATTTTAGTATGGCTACAATGTACACTGCTACAAGACAAAGATTAGACATGTTTACTTTTGAGTAACAAGATATTCTCTCACATGTTGAGCTAGTGATGCAGTCAATCAGAAAAATAATGCACCAGTTTGGGTAAATTTCTCTTACATTTGCTACTTTCCCATGCCCAGTTTATCTGGATCTGCCTAAGTCAGGAAATTCTTGTTAATTAGATACTCTATTCTGGATTAAAGACTTAAGAAATTTTCACGTCCAATATTTGGTACCGGTTCTTATAGAATTTTCATGATTCTTTCAAGTTGTAAGATTTGCTCAAGTTTGTTAGATATGAATGTTTCAAAACAGACACTTCTAATTACTTAGCCCATTTGTGGGATCATCAAATTCATTGTACTCCTTTATAATTTGTTTTCCTTTGTAAACAAATAAATTAAAGCACAAAATATTTAATAATATTTGCCTGATTGATTTTGGCAGCATGCTTCATATTTTTGCCCAGAAAATTATGTATCATAATAGCATTGTTTGGATAGCTAGAGTATAAGGGTTTAGGGTTTTATGGTACTTGCTTTTACGGTACTTATTCTTAATGTCAACCGTTGTAATAAAAAAAACATAAAGGGCATAAGATAAACAAAAGACAATCAATCAAGCGAACAATCTCACATAAAAGCATGGCAAGCAGCAATAGTTGAGTGTACTCGATACATTAAAGATACAAATATTTGTAAATACAACCAAAATCTGATACAGAGGTAGCCATGGAATCAGACAGTCCAAAAAGTCAGTAGAACAAACGTATGCAGAGATAATTCATGATGGTGGAGGAAATTGAGAGCGAAATTGATCCTTGAATTATTTTTGGTGCTATAACATCTCACGATTCTACGCCTCCAACAATTCCATATGGACAGTCAACTTAGAGTCCATTGTTTCCATAAATGAGAGGAGTCTAGTGAAAGCTTGCTCAACATCGAATGTGGTGGAAATAGGTGCACTAGATTGAGCAGTAGATAGGCCCATAGGATACGTACTCGGCTCTCCCTCATTCCCTTCATCGTCAAATTTCGGGTTATCGGCTACCCCTTTCCTAACCCAAATGTTGTTTCTGAACTCAAAACCTAGCTTTTTAATACTATGCTAATCGATAGGATTGAACAAAGCATTATTTTTTGGCGGATCACAATGGGTGTCAACTTTGAAGTAGTCTATGATCTCACTGATCACCATGCCGTAAAGTAGGCTTTTTATGCCACCTTGAATGGTCTGGATCATGTCATCCATGATGAGTTTAGCAAGGTCGATACGACGATTTAATTTGATGTTAAATAAGAACCAAAGATCCTCTGTGGTGATAGTCGAGTAGTTTGAACCGTGAAGAGGGATAGTGTGAGTGATGATGAGGTGCAAGACTCGATCAAAGAAACATAGCCTTGTGCAACTAACACTACCTCTCTCATTTGGTGAAGGGTAGATAAATGCCGACCGAAGGTTCTCATTATCAAAGACACAATGGAGATCTTCTTGGAGGGAAGTAAAGTGAAGGACTCGTCATTAGCTCACGAGTAACAAGGATCTGTTGTCCCATGACGTGGGTGACAAACGTATCATCATGGTTGACTAGCTGACCTGTTTCCTACTTCTCATATGTTTGTGTTGCATTGAAGTAAAAAATCTGAACTAAATTCTCATAATATTTCCTATTCAATTGTAAATAATGTGTCCACCCTAAATTTTCAAAGTTCGCAAGGTATGGGAAATATATAGACTTTAAATAATCAAGTCAATTATACGTCTGGGCATTACCTTGCGTTTGGTGAAATTGACGTTGAATCTCTTAGCGTGCGATAGATTAGTGAAATTTTACAAAAAAAAACTCACAACTGAGGCTGAGGATGTTTCCACACAACCAGAGCCGCCTGAACCACTGTTCTGAGTCACCTTTGTATGTTTAGTTCTACGACTCATTTTCCCAAATTAGGAAATGAGAAATTTAGAGGCTTATGGTGTTTTGAGGCAAAACGATTCGGTATAGATGTCAAAGAGTATGACATAACTGATTTAATCAACAGAATCGAAAAATGAGTTCGGTTAATTTGTGAGTTTGTGTGCGAAACTTGACAAGGAAACCCTTTAAACAGTTTAGGGTCTGACAAATTGACAAGTAACTTCAGAGCTTTTAAGGGTGAGAAGGTTTTAGAGGCATCGGTGCTGGGAATGAGGCTGTGGCATGGGTGGTCTATGAGCAAAATATCTATCGATAGATGATAAATAAATCGATAGATACAGTTTCTTTCATCTTCCAAGTATTGCAATTTATATCGATAGCTTATAAATATATCGATAGCTTCCGTTTCATCTTCCAAGCAATCGAAATAGCTATCGATACATTATAAACATATCGATAGCTACCGTTTCATCTTCGAACCATTCGAAATTTCTTTCATCTTCTAAGTATGAGTCCAAGTATTCGCAATATCTATCGATAACTTATAAATATATCGATAGATGCCGTTTCATCTTCTAAGCAATCGAAATAGCTATCGATACATTATAAGGAGGTTTTGAAGTCACCTTACTACGAAGGTCATTTCCCACAATTTCCACTTATAAATATATCGATAGCTATCGTTTCATCTTCTAATCATTCCAAACTTAGTTTAAGGGTGAAGAAAAGTTGAACCACTAAAGTTGAACCGTCCTGCATTGTCTTAAGCAATGGCCACATCTTCGAGCAAACCCACTAAAGCTGAACCATCCTGCATTGCCATTACTATTTGTTTTGAACGTGTTTTTGGGAGGAATAGACTTTACAGTGACTCCCTTTGATATTGGGAAGCTTCTGAAAATGGAGTACAAACATGAACAATACACACCTCCCCCATTATATGATTTGTCCCGCATGTGGGCCCAGGTGACAGACAGAAAAGAACCATACACCACAAATTCATGTTTTGCTCGTCATTTGAATTCTGCACTAGATAGGTTAGTACATAATTTTTTGACGTCCACATTACAGGGAAGGATTAGTCATTTAAGACATGTTAGTGCTGAGGATCTGTGGATGATGGAAACAATTGGAAGCTAGTTTGGCGTGAATATTGCAGAATATATGATCATGAAAATGAGAGTAGTTGCCATGAGAGAAGAGACGGCCTTTCCATACTGGAACATCATATCGACTCTAGTTAAAAAGAAAGGGATATGGAGCAATAGGTATCTAGCTTATTAGACCAGTCGCAAGCCGCGTAATCTCTCTATTGGATGGCTCATGAAAAAGGGATATGAATTGAGTCTTGATGAGCCATTGAACTCTGTCGAAGGTAGCCCAGTTCATCCTGCCCATGATACTCCATCCAGTCAACCGTCTAGAGTTATTCCAGATCTTGTTTCCAATGATGTGATGTATAATATGCTGAGGATTGATGAGAAACTCAGTAATCAAACTGTTAGAATGCAAGCATTGAAATTGAGGATACAGAATGTTGAGAATCTTCTAATGTAAAAAACAGATACAGTTGTTCGAGCAGCAGAAGCGCTGTAGAAAGAAACAGTCCTGAGATGAGTTTCTCTGACATGAACCTCAGAGAAAAAGGAAGTCAGTTGTCATTGGTTCTGGCTGAGTCAACCATAGTAGATGAACATTTATATTTTATATTTCTCATAATTGACTTGTGGTATTTTGTTTTCATTAAATTCGCTCAACATGTGCTTTAACTATCATGTGTTTAGGGTAACTTCTGGTCGAGGGTTTAGAGTGTTGAACTCGATATTTTGTTATGATGGTTCTTGGGGTTAAGTTATGGTTTGATATTGTCCATGATAATTGGCTTACCCTTATTTGAAGAACATGACACACAATAAGTGAGTGACGCGACCCCATATCATCTAGTCACCCGATCCCATATCATCTTGTCATGCAATTCCATAAGAATTGGTAATGCCACTCCATATATACTACTCACGCGACTCCATATCAACTAGTAATGCAATTCCATAATAACCAGTCACACGACTCCATTTTTCTACTCACGCTATTTTAGAATAAATACTCACGCCATTCCATAATAACTACTAACGCCACTCCATATATATTACTCGCGCGAGTCAATATCAACTAGTCACATGCTTCCACAAAAACTAATCATGCACTTCCATAATAACTAGTAATGCCACTCCATATGTACTACTCACGCGAGTCAGTATACCCTACTCACGCGATTCCATATTAACTACTGACGTGATTCAAAATTTAGTACTCGTGTGACTCCATAACAAATACTCCTGCAAATCAATATCAACTGGTGATGCGATTCCATCTCCACCATTCACCTAATTCAATAACAACTGCTTACAACCCTATGTCACGCAATGCAATTCAACATGTCATATAGGCTATAAAGTAAAGAAGTAAAGGGGGGTTGGCATATGTAAACGCATGAACACTATCGTGTAAATTGTGTATAATACTAACAGACTGTATGATATGAATAATAAAAAAATAATGTTGTTCTTATTGGACCCACATGCTTATCACATGAATGAATACAAAGAATAATATGTAAATGATACAACAAAGAATAATATGGAAATGATACAGAATAATGTTATTTACAGATTGAAAAAGAATAAACAAATTAAAAAATTTTACAACTTATGCTATTTTCAAAAATCTCAAGGGTAAACTTTTTTCAAATGCCCTCTATCGCGTTTGCCTTCAGCGTTTGATCCTCCAACCCGATCAACCCCTGAAACGAGGCTATAACCCAATCCCTGCAACTATACAAATCTTGCTGTATTGGGGTCTTTTCATTTAACCTATACCTCATCTGCGTCAAAGCTCACTTTTGACGACATGAGCTGACAAAGTACCTCGCCTGGTGGCATATACTGGGGAACAATGATGTTAGTGGACTCATCTACTTATCACGCAAGCTAGACTTCAGTGCTTCTGTTCGACTGTACGATGAGTCCACTAACATTATAGTCCATTTCAGCAAGTTAACGTGCACTACCACCTAATAGTCGTCGAAATAGCACGGTACTAGAATCAAGTCAACCTCATGCCATGGCAAACCCCACAGAGGTCTCCCACCCCTTGTGTACTGAAGCACATCGTCTGGCATTACCGCCTCACTCGATTTCTGTGAGACCTTGACCCCTATAGCCCCGTAACTAGGTGTAGATGCAATAACTCGAGCTAGGGGTAATTTCATCATTTCTTTAGTGAACCCCTAGAAGTATGCTTTCAAACATTTTTAAGGCCTAAGTAGGCCTAAAGCATAAATAAATGATGGAAATAAGGATTAAATGACGAAGGAAATAAAAATAATGATGATTTTCAAGGTATGGGCAAAATGGTCATTTTCATCTTGGGTCAAAGTTTTAAGTTTTCGTAAACCCGAGTATTTTTAGACCATTGTGGATCTGGTCTCATTGTCAAAAGAGTAAAAAGATTGCACAAAGGATTGGAGAAGAACAAGCTAACGTGTTAAGGGCATTTTCATAATTTAAATGGAGTTGGATAAGCTTGAGCTATAAATATCATCTTCTAGCAGCTTCTTCTCACATTTTTGGTAGTTTCTTCTTCTTCTTCCTTCTTCCCTCTCACATTTCTTCATCATCCATGGGAGTTCTCTTCAAGTTTTCATAACTCTCTCAAGCTAGCTCCACTTTTCATGCTTTTGTGCATCCTTACTTAGAACTTTTGTGCTCTTTCACACTCTCACTTTAAAACCTTTGAAAAGTCTTACTTTCATATTCTCTCTCACTAGCTAGGTGTTTTAGAGAGAGAAAGAGGGAGTTTCTATAATAGTTTGAAAATTATTGGATAGAATTTCAAATTTACAAAGCTACCAAGGTGAGTAGTGAATTAAACTTTATTTTTAATTGTTGATAATGTCTAGTAATTTGATTTGTGAGTGTTTTATTGTTGAGATTATTTAATCATTTTTAGTGTTACTAGAGTCGTGCAAATAATAGCCATTTAATGGTAGTTGGAAGCTAGTAAGAATGACTAGTAGAACTCAATTTAGAAAATAGCTTTGGAATAGTATTAATGTCAAGTTGGGTTGATGGTGATAATGCTAATGTGATGATAGGTTCCAACGAAGCCCCACCAACCTATTTGGACCATTAGAGGAAGTTAGAGTTGAGTAAAGATTTAACAAATATAGGTGAGTGAACTTGCATTTCAAAATTTATTTTGAGAATGTGATTGTATTTGCACAAAACATTTGAATGATTTAATCCAACTTTTCCTTTAAAATCTACCTAGGGAACAAGCCTTTGGTGAATGTTTCTATCTTGTGAAAGTATGACATAAAATGGTTAATGTGTTATCACAATATGTTGATATGTATAATATGCATTGGATGTTTTTTTTTATGTGATAATGATGACCTAGCTATGTGCGTGTGGGAGTGCACATGAGCTGATGATGACCCAGCTATGTGCGAGTAGGGAGTGCACATGAGCTGATGATGGTGGGATGCTATACATGATGATGTGTATATATATATATGTGTGTGTGTGTGTATGTGTTATAGAAAGTTCATGAGTATGGTATATGGTTGTAACACATGTGAATCTTGTATGTTAAACTTTGAGAATTTCTAAGCATGCTCAAGTTAATTGTCTTTGCAGCTAAATGGCCTTTCTTTAAGAGAATGAAAATTTGTTGTTGGTGTTCTATTTCTTGTTGCAGCGAGATTCATTCTCGCTACAGCAAAAAACTCTCAAGTTTGGAGGGTTATACTGGCCTGGTTCTCGCTGCAGTGAGAAAGTTGCTAAAGCTCCTCGTTGTAGCGAAATTTATTCTCGCTACAACGAGAAACTTTCTGTTTTGGCCTCTTGAATCTCGCTGCAACCAGAATGCTTTCTCGCTGCAACGAGAAACTTTCTGTCCAGCATGCTATGTTGTTGGTTTTTACCACATTTTCCATTTCAGTAATACCATAGTTGATCATGGACTCCCAACATTTAAGGAATTTATTTCATTAAGGTTGAGATGAAGGGTTTTAGAGAGAAACCCTCGTCCAGTTGATAATTGAGCCCAAATTTCACTACAGCAAGAATGCCTTCCAACGCAGCGAGGACCCGTTGTTTTACTTGACTTGACTTGCTTGAATACTATTAAAGTTTTCACTTTTTGAATCCTTTGTTGTGCATGGATCCTTTTCGCCAAGTGATTAAATCATTAATGGTTTAATGAGGGGTTTTAATAAGAGGCAAACTAAATTGCATTGTTTTTGAAAATAAATGCATCAAGTTTTCTTCAAATTTTCCTTATCGTTTGCTTGTTCCCTTCCTTGTTCACTCACTGGGTTTATACTCACTATTTTCAACTTTATGTTTTTAGATCAGGAGGCAGCCGGTAACTAGGTTGAGGTGTCCTTGTAGATTTGTTTCCTTGGTAGGTATCTCGACATTCAATAGCTGAACTTTCGTCGAGTCTCTCCATTGGAAGTCGAGTATCCCATTTTGTTGTGTATAGACAAACCCGATGTAAATTATTAAGATATATATTTTAGACAATGTATGTATATTTGATCGAAAATGCCACTACGAGATGGCAAATGGTTAGCATTATTTTGAATTGAAATTATGAAATGTGACTTTAATAACTTAGTGGTGCATTTCTTAGGAAATGCCACTACGATATGGCAAATGGAATGATAAACAGGTTATATAAATAGGCTTTCTTGGGCTTAGTGGGCTACGTTCATTGGGCCCATGCACTGGTCATGGCCCGAAATTTGGGTCGTGACAGCTTGAATGTTTTCTCGATGGGGGAAGGCTGCATTTCTTTGCTCAGATCCAGCAACATAAGCTGTCAATTACGTTATGCACAATAGTTAGATGTAATTAACTAATACACACCCCATACATTTGAATAATTACAACTCAGTAAAATATAATATACTTACATAGAAGGTGGTGTCAACGATACATATTCTCTGCTTGTAGTGTTGTGGATGGTGCTCGTGCGCCCGCTTACACAACACACTGTTGCATGCATCAATCTGTTGGTTGTCCATCAACTCTGTCGGCATCTCCAATCACTGAAAAAAATCAGGGCCCTCCTGCCCTTCAATGCCTAAAATGTTAACCCTGCATATTTACAATAGAGTTAAATTAAAATTATAGTGAAGTGACCTTACTACGAAGGTCATTTCTCACAATTTCCTCTTTATAATAATACCCACGTCAAAAGGTCTATGTAATAAATACCCTAGAACCGTTAACCTTAATATCGTCTACTGTTTTCATTTTACATAGATTGATCATTTTTCATGAAGGACTCATATCTGTCCTTTAAATCGTCTTTTGCTTTACGCTGGACTAATAGCAGGTTAACGTACGAGCTTCGAAGGTATTTGCTGGCCAAGCTCACACATGCATCTTCGAGCTCAAGTCGAGGTGGAGCCTAAGGAGAAAGTGTGATCTCACCATACAGGGGGGCCTCTGTTGGAGTTGGGACAGAAACAGGACAAGCGGAAGTTGTAGTTCGACTACTCGCAGGATGAGGTCCCTCTTTGACCTCAAATGGAGGAGGTGGAGCCTCAGGAGAAGGTGTAAGCTGAGAATGCTGGGCTTCCTCTACTAGAGATGGGATAAGAGCAGGATGATGTTCGATCGGGCTATAGGGAGGTGAGCTTCGACCCTAAACTATAAAAAAAATCAAACACATTAGAACAGTGTATACATTGTACATGTTATAACTTACGTGATGAATAACATAAAACCTCATACCTCAAAATGGTCGATCAACGGACCGATAATTTGATCCTCCAGCCCTTGCAGTGAGTGTTGGATATGCTCATGCAGTGACTGCGTCTGCATCTGCAACGCCCGCTAGATCTCTGACTGCATTGCATGCATTTGCATCTGCACATTCGTCTGTAATGACTGGAGGTCTTTTTTCCACTGTGTCCACATCTTTTGCAGCTCTCACTTAATGTTTGTAGTCATTTGCGGATACAGCGGCAAGTTTCGTTGCTCAGCATGAGGGGCAGCACTTGAAGTAGGAGAAGTGGTAGCAGCAAAAGCAAGAGGAGGGGCAGCAGCAGAAGCAAGAGGAGGAGCAGCAGAAGTAGCAACATGATGAGCAGCAGGAGAAGCACCATGAAGAGCTGTAGGAGGAGAATCAGGTGCCTCAGTAGCACCGAACTTGAAATAGACCTCCTAGTCCGTGATAAGTCTCCACTTAAATGATTGTCGTACCGAACTTTTCCCCTTTGCGGTCCATTATTTTCCTCCTTTGCTGGGGATCGAAATCTGGGTGACCCTCCAACTTCCATAATGGAACGTATTGCTGCCCCTCAGAGATATTGACCTCAATGTCCACCCAGTATGCGGTCAACATCTCTTCTGCCATTGGCTCCAACGTCCTCACTGCCCACAACTACACCAAAACATACATTGCCATTAGGTATAACCTTCGTTACCCTATAACAATAAAAATAAAATTTAATAAAATAAAAAAATATGATTTCTTTACTCACCTTGCCCTATCTCTCCAAACTTACAATATTGGCATGGAAGCCTATAGGCCTCTCGTCACATTGCCATTTAAGCATTCTTGGCCAAACCTGTCCAGACTGCCACCACCTTCCGAACAAGCTTTTGATTTCAGGTATTGCTTCCAACGCCTAAAACTGCACATCAATTGTGTAACATGTTTACTCATCTCATAAATTCTTATGCGAAAAGAATAAAATAATGATAATGATAAACATTAGGGTATGACAGATTACCTAAAATGCCCATATGAATCCGTATAGGTGGTAGCTCTTCTTCTCTATTACGCCAACAATAAGAGGTTCGAAACCCCTCAGCAAGTAATCCACAATCAGACTCCAGACATATGAGCCCCATGGGAATGCATTCCATTAGTCGATGTTCTCGACCAACGACAACAACCATGGAACCACTGATCATCTATAGTCTTGACCGAATAAAACATTGGTCGCAATCAAGACGAATGCCATCTTAGTCGCGTCTCCCTCCTGCTGAAACAGCCCTCCATTGAACGTATCTAAAACCTGTTGGATCTTCACCTCCTTCCCCGGTCCCCAATATCGTAGGTGAATTCCTAAAAAGAGCACCTCGTACGGATTCACAATGAGGGTCGATAGGGGACCAAACTTTAGTCTTGTCACCAGACAAAACTCCCTCTTAGAAAAGCGGGCCTTCGTTTTCCCTATTGCAAACCATAACTCTGCCTCGATGGCATCAGGTTCATTGATTTTGCGCAGCATTAGGTTGTGCACGAGACTAGCGCAGAATAAACTCTTGTCTGATTCGACATCCATCATGTGCCCAAAGCATGTTCTCTTAAAGTTTTCCAACTCGTTTACTTGACACAGCATCTCACGTATCACGTGCAGATGTGACCACTTACAGTGGATGTTAATGCACGTATTAAACCCCCACCGGTGCCTCGACACACAAAGCAAGGACTCCACGTTATCCTACTCTGTTCCTGTGCTGGCCATCTGTAACATAAAATAGATAACATTCCCATTTTAGTCATGTCAATATCATCATTGTAGATTAACAAAAAAACTAGAGGAATTTCTTAAAAATAACCCTCCTCAAAAGCTCACTCAAATAATAACTCTCACAATATTTTTAACTGTTTTTAGACAGCCCTCAAACAGAATAATTAATCCCAGTGTGGAGCATGGATTATTAAGTAAATCAACATATACACATTAAAGCGTTATAATTGACCCAAAATAATATAAAATGAACCCAATGTCGATCATGCAATGCCATGCAGATAAATTTCATGCAGTTATGACACTCGTGCAATTTCCTACAACAAGAGTCACGCAATGCCTAGTAAATTAGTCATGCAATTACTAACATTAAATCACACAATGATTTATAAACAAGTCATGCAATTTTAAGAACAACTAATCGAATCACACACACACTAACTGACGCCATGCCTGAACAATATTCATGTAATAACCTAAAAATCAGTCACGCAAAGACCTATCAATCAGTTACGTAAAGTTAAACCCTTTTACAATCACGCAAACCCTACGTGACCCCATGCCAAAATTCACTCACGCAAAAGGTGCCAACCACCTAAGCAGCCTCACTCATGCAATATCTAAACCCTCAACCGAATTCCTAACAAAGGGTCATAACACATACATATCAACTAGTCACGCATGGCCGGTCACCTTTTCACCCCAACAACACCAACAATACCACCTTCATGTTTATATTCAAAAATTTTAAACAACAAGAATATCAATATGAACAAGCAATATGTATAGGTTTATGCTCAAAAACCTTAACCCTAAACATGAACAATAACCATTTCTCCCCATGGTTCAAAATAAAATAAAAAATTCATAAAAAAATATTATACCTTTCTGAGCGTAATGTCAACTTCCTCACACTGCTTAATATGTGAACTACCTTTATGCGAATAATAACCACACTAAAAGGCTCCTACCACTGTAAAAATGCTCGAAAGTTAAACTGTCGAGGAATACTTTTAACAGAATTGCTTCTGAGGATATGTACGGTCTCTCGATGAAAATCAAAGAGTTGTGGTCCATATAAAGGACATACTTGACCCGTTAATAGGTTTCATATAAAGGATATGTACGGTCTCTCGATGAAAATCGACTAGTTGAGGCGCGGAGCCTAGCGAATGGGTCGGTTTCATTAAGGATAATTTTATCCAATTTTTTTTCTCTTGGCTAAAACAGTTAAAATTATAAGGAGGACCATTCTCAAAAACACCTTATGCATGAGGCCTATTTGAAAAAATTTCTCATTTTAAAACTAAGGTTTGTGTGACTTTAGGCCAAATTTGGTGTTTAGGAGAAGAAAAATGGTGTTGCGATAAAGGAAAACACCTTAGAAACACTTTAATCAATACCAAATCGAGAGAAAATCACATAAAAATCAAAGGAGTTGAGAGAATTTTGAATTTTTGAGTCGCGGGTCATTTTGAAAATGACTCGTCAAAGGCTTAAAATCACACGATGTATCGATACATTTGCTTGTGTATCGATACATTCATTACAGATTTTTATTTTTGGCTATTAGAGGAAATGTATTGATAGATTTGGTGATTTATCGATACATGTTCTTACATGTATCGATACATTTATCACAAGATTTTAATTTTGGCTATAAGAAAGATTATATCGATAAAAATGGTGATCTATTGATACATGGAGGAAATTATGAATACATGAGCCGTTGTAGCTTTGAAAAAGTGATTTTTCGTTTCTAAAATTCCATGATTTGGTCCAAACATGTTATGTAATCAAAATAATGTGAAATTTTTGTTTAAAAATAGTTTGAGACATTGTCTAGAACCAGTGCAAGTGAGTTTTTAACATTAAATCATGAATTTTGTTAAAAAAAAAATTGGCTCTCTTAATAACCTCTTTATATACCTTAAGAATTATATGGTGTTCGTATGAATGGACATGAATGTATATATGAGTGAATGACTAATATTCATATCAATTTCACAAAGACATTGTTTTCTATATGCTCAACAAGAATCACTCATCATGCAAATTTATATGTGATGTGAGCAATAAATATAATTATGCATGCTTCATATAGTCAAATATTTTGCATCAGCATTTGTCATACTCAACCAGCTTTAAAATTCTCATCATCTAAGGTGGATTCATTAGACCTAATTCACTTTTAATTTTGCAAAACTGCTCCTTATCAAGTGCTTTTGTGAAAATGTCAGCCAATTGGTCTTTTGTACTTACATATTTAAGAATAACATCTCCTTTTTGAATATGATCTCTAATAAAATGATGTACTATTTCTATATGTTTGGTTTTAGAATGTGGATGGGATTCTTTGTGAGATTTATGGCACTAGTATTGTCACATTTAATGAGAATTCTTTCCATGGTTAGTCCATAATCTTCTAATTGTTATTTTGTCCATAACACTTAAGCACAACAACTTCTAGCAGCCACATATTCAACTTTAGTAGTGGATTGAGCTACACTATTTTGTTTCTTTGAATATCGTGAAATCAATATACTACTTAGAAATTGACATGTGATGGATGTGCTCTTTCCATCTATTTTGCATCCACCAAAATCAACATAAAAATATAAATGGAGATCAAAGATGGAACTCCTTGGATACCATATTCCTATATTTGTTGTGTCTTTTAAGTACCTATAGATAGTTTTGACAGCACTTAAATGAGGTTTTCTAGGAGATGATTGAAACCTAGCAACAATCTTACACTAAAGCTTATGTCCGATCTACTAGCTGTAAGATAAAGCAAGGAACCAATCTTGGATCTATAAAGCTTTTGATCAATGGACATACCTTTTTCATCCTTGTCAAGCATTGTTGAAGTGCTCATTGGAGTGTGGTTTGTTCTTATGCTTTCCATACCAAACTTCTTGAGCACGTCTTTTGTATATTTAGCTTGACTTATGAATGCTCTATCTTTCTTTTGTTTAATTTGCAGTCCAAGCAAGTAGTTTAGCTCACCCATTATGCTCATCTCAAATTCTCCTTGCATAGTCTTAGCAAACTCTTGACAAAGAAGCACAGTAATAGTAAAAAAAGGAAAAATATATCATCAACATAGACTTGCACAATTAAAATGTCTTTGCTTTTGCTTTTGATGAAAAAAGTTTTATCAACCTTCCCTTTATTAAAATCATTTTTGATTAAGAATTTTGATAAAGTCTTATACCAAGCTTTAGGAGCTTGTGTTAAACCATATAAGGCTTTTGTAAATCTAAACACATGACTTGGAAAAGAAAAGCTTTCAAAATCAAGAGGTTGTTCAACATACACTTATTCATTGATTAGTCCATTAAGGAAAGCACTCTTAACATCCATTTGATATAGCTTGAAGTACATATAACATGCAAAGGCTAAAAGCATCCTAATGGCCTTTAGTCTAGCTATTGGAGCATAAATCTCATCATAATCTATTCTTTTCTCTTGAATATATCCTTTGGCAACCAACCTACCTTGTTTCTAGTTGTGGCTCCATTTGCATCCATTTTGTTTCTTAAAACCCATTTAGTGCCTACAATTGGATGATCATTTGGCCTAAGAACTAACTCCCACACTTGACATCTTTCAAATTCATTTAATTCTTCTTAAATAGCTAGTATTCAATAGTCATTATCTAAAGTTTCATCAATAGTTTTAGGTTTAATTTGAGAAATAAAGGCAACATACTCACAAACATTTTGAACTTTAGCTCTAGTTTTTATCCCTTGATTAAGATCACTAATGATTTTACCTTCATCAAGCTCTTTTCTTAACATTGGATAACTAGGCTCACCTTCTTCAACAAGTTGTTCAATTTGTTGCTCTTCGTTTTGTGTTACTTCTTCATTTACTTTGGATCCTTCAATATTGAGATCAAGCTCTTCAATTTGTTCTTGAAGGATACCTACATCATCAATATAATTTTCCTTTCTATGAGGAGGGTTAGAATCATCAAATAATACATGAATAGATTCTTCAACAATTAAAGTCCTTTTATTAAACACTTTATAAGCTTTATAAGTTAAAAAGTATCTTAGAAAGATTCCTCCATCACTTTTAGCATCAAATTTTTCAAGGGTGTCTTTTCCATTGTTCAATACATAACATTTGCAAACAAATGGATGAAAGTAAGCAATGTTAGGTTTCTTTCGTTTGTAAAGTTCATAGGGAGTTTTCTTCAAGTTTGGCCTAACCATTACTTTATTAACAATATAACTAGAAGTATTAATGGCTTTGGTCTAGAAGTACCAAGTAAATTATTCTCACATAGTATGGTTCTAGCTATCTCTTTTAAAGTTATATTTTTTCTTTCCACTACCTCATTTTGTTATGGAGTGCTAGGAGTTGAAAAATTGTGGCTATATCCATTTACATCACATAGTTGCTCAAAGCCTAGGTTTTCAAATTTTTTTCCATGGTCACTCTTAACACTTATTATTTTGTACCCTTTCTCATTTTCAACTCTTTTGCAAAAAGAAGTAAAGATTTTTAAAGCTTCATCCCTATGAGCAAAAAAGTAAACTTAAAAAAAACCTAGTATAGTCATCCATTATTACTAAATTGTAATTCTTTCCACCTAAATTAGTGGTCCTAGTTGGCCCAAAAAGATTTATGTGAAGTAATTGTAAGACTCTGATAGTGGTTACATCCTTTTTGGATTTAAATGAGTTTCTCCTATGTTTGCCTTTAGCACAAGCATCACAAAGTTTGCCATTTTCAAAGTTTAGCTTTGGAAGCCTTATTACAAGGTCTAGAGTTAATAATTTCGAAATTGTGTTCATGCTAGCATGTTCTAGTTTCCTATGCCACAACCAATTATCGTCATTCCTTTTAACCATGAAACATATATTGTTAGAAGATAAATCATCCAAGAAAACAACATATGTATTGCCTTGTCTATAACCAACAAAATGAATCTCATTAGTTTTAATATCAACAACATGACAAGTCAATGATTCAAATCTGACTCTAAAACCCTTGTCCCAAAGTTGACCAACACTTAACAAGTTATGTTTAAGACTATTTACAAATAAAGCATTTTCAATTTGAGAGGAAGAGCTTTTACCAATAGTACCAATACCTTCAATATGACCTTTTGAGTTGTCACCAAATGTTACATTTCCTTCTTTCTTTGGTCTTAATTCTTTGAAAGACTCCTTGTCTCGGTTATGTGTCTAAAACATCCACTATCAAGATACTATTTTCCCTTTCTTGTGCTATTGACTTTAAACAAGTGAGCTCCTCCTACAAAGACAAAAATTTAAATTTTTTACTTTGGTACTCAAATTTTCTTGGGTCCATATGAGTTAATGTCTTTGGTTCCTTTTGGAACCCACTCCAATCTTATCACCTTATCATGTGGGGGTTTAATACCTTTTGGAACCCATACACTTTTGATTTTCTTACCACTATAAATGGTAGTTTTCAAAGGACAAAAATAAGTAAAATGTCCTATTTTATGACAATAAATGCATCTAATGAATTAGTCATGTTTTTCATTTTCTTTAATAAAGAAATTTTTAAAATGAGTTTCCTTTTAAGTGCCATTATAGCTTATTCCTTATTTGTCAAAGAATACTTTTGTGTTTTAGCATGTCATTCAATTTTCGTTGACTCATGTTGAATTTTGAAAATGTGATATGCAAATTCTCATTTTTCTTTTTCAATTCATTTCTCTCAATTTTCAAGTCCTTGACTAAGCTTTTTAGTTCAATTTTTTTCTTGATTAAGAATTCATTTTCTACCTTAAGCTTGGATATGATGTTCTTGTATTTCAACGTCTTTTTTTCAAACTCAAATACTATGTCTTCATATGCATCTTGTAATTCATTAAATGCATATGAGTATTGATTTAAAGTGCATGAACTAGGATCACGGGAAGTAAAGCATATCTTGGTGTCTTCTAGTGCCACGAAGCAAATGTTGGCAACTTCATCTTCTTCATCTTGAAAGTCATCACTATCACTCCAAGTGGCAACCGTGGCTTTCTTCTTGAAGTTCTTTGAGGCACTCTTCTTATTTGGGTACTTATACTTGTTGTGTCTTAGTTTTCTACACTCATAGCATATCAAGTGATCTTTACTATGTTCTCCTTTTGGCATATCTCTTCTAAAGGGTCTCTTACCTCTATAGTTCATCCTTATGAATTTGCTAAACCTCTTAGCTAGCATGGCTATGTCTTTATCTTCTTTATTCTCATTTCCTATGTTCTTCTCATCTTCATCAATTATGTATTTTAAAGTTATCCCTTTCTTCTTAATATTCTCTTTCTTTTCAGCATTTAGAATAACATTTTCATTTTTCAAGGTCATCTCATAAGTAAGTAAGGATCCTACAAGCTTTTCTAGTTTAAAATCATTTAGGTTTCTTGCTTCCTCTATGGTTATCACTTTTGGTCTCGATGACTTAAGAAGACTATAAAGCATCTTTTAACTAATTGGATATTTGGGAAATCTTTTCCTAAGGCCTTCAAACCTCCAACTATGTTGGTAAATCACTCATACATTTAGTTTACAGTCTCACCTTCTTTCATCCTAAATAACTTATAGTCACATGTGAAAAGTCCTATTTTGGATTCCTTAACTTGATTTGTTCCCTCGTAGGTTGTTTTTAAGGTATCTCAAATTTATTTTGTAGTTTCACACATGGATACTTCATTGAACTCACTAGCACGAAGAAAACAAAGAAAAGTATTGAAAGCTTTGTCATTTGGTTGTATCAACTTCTTTTCTTTGTCATCCCATTTTTTCCTAGTTTTAACAATTGTTTCTCCATTTACTTATCTACTGGGTACATAGAAACTATCTTAAATAACATTTCAAACTTCAAGATCTACTAATTGAATGAACATCTCTATTCTTTTCTTCCAATAAGGGTAATTCGTACCTAAGAAGAATGAAAGGCTATGAGTTGAGTGCCTTTCACCAAAAATAGCTAAAGTGGATTCCATCTTGATGTGTTGAGCTTTGCTTTTGGATCACTCAAGGTTTTTAGACTTGTAAGATTGAGCTTTAACTCTGATACCAATTGTTAGTGCAATAAGCTTAATGTGAATAATTTCAATAGGGGGTGAATTGCAATCTTTTGAATAAATCCTTTCAATTTAAAAATTTTTAAAATTTTATAGAGTAAGATCTTTTTTTATTTAAATAAAGACAATAAAGTTTTGTGAAAAAAGATGAATTAATATAAAATCAATTTGAAAGAAATTGAAAAGATTGAAGAGATTGAACAACATAAGAATTTATAGAGGTTCAGCTTCTTTGCCTATGTCCTCTCCCTTAGCTTTACTAAGGAATTTAAAATCTACTATTTAAATAAAGTTCAATACAATGCCTTTTGTGGATCAAGCATAACCTTTCAATTCAATGCCTTTTATGTTTCAAGCACAACCAATTTATATTTTATCTTGGTTAAGGTATAATCACTCAAATACTATCTTTTCAATCGATTAAGGTATAACCACTCAAGGAAATACAATAATAGAGATATGTGCAGCTAGAATGCCTCTTAAAGGTTGAGTAGTGGATTAAGTACAATGTTTGGTGAGAAAGAAAATAAGTAATAAAAGCTCAATAAATGGTACAATAAAAGACTTAAATGCTAGAAAAGGTGAACAAAGAGTATTGAATAATTTGGGCTGAATTCTTCTCTTGGAATTGTGTTATAAAGTCTTCCAACCGTAAAAAATGTGGTAGAAGCTTGTATTTGTAGTTGCCGAAGCTTCAAAGCTAGTTAGAGATGCATTAAATGTGAAAATAGCTGTTTTTCTCTTCATTCTAGGCTCTAATAGTTATATTGTATCAATACATGTATGGATGTATTGATACATTTTTGCTTTTATTTTGAATTCCCGCGAAAATCTACTTATACATTTTGGGATGCATCGACACTTTTGGACTTGACTGCAAGGGTTTGACCATTCTATTAAGAATGTATCGATACATCTGTTAATATATCGATATATCTGTTAATGTATCAACACATTTGTTAATGTATCGATACTTTTGAGGCAGTGAGCATTTTGTTGAAATGTATCGATACATTTGTTAATAATGTGTCGATACTTTTGAGGCAATGAGTATTTTGGTAAATTTCTATCGATACATTTTAAGACTGTATCAATAGAATGAGTTTGACTTTGCGAATTTTGACTTTTCTCAAGAAAATGTATTGGATAGATTTCAATTTCTATCGATACTTATCCAAATGTATCAATATATGATGAACATATATCAATAGATTTAGACCAGAAAGCATTTTCAAAGTCTTTTTTCATTGTTCTTCTTTTCAAACTCATTTGAAAGTGCTATGGGATGTCTAGGCTTGATTTTTCAAAACATAGATGAAATTTTGATCATTTACTTTTGTTATTTCAAAACATGAGATCAATTTGAAAGCTATAAATCTAAAAATATGGCAATAGCTAACATGGTAGGAAGTGATAATGTGGTGGAAACTAAAAACGTGGTGAGAAATAATTATTTTTTAAGTAAAATACCTTGACCCCCTCTAAATTTTAGTCATAATTTCACACAGATCCATTAATATTCAAAATGGACAGTCCACCCTAAATGTGTAAATGATGTTAATAGGCAAACGTAAAAAGTCTAAAATACCTTTTTTCTCTCTCTCTTCTTTTTCACCATTTTTTTCTCTCACATTGATCGACGATGTTCCTTTACCCTGACCGACCACCTTGCAGTTGGATCAAGCTGTGGAATGTCAAATCTGACTTGATTTCCTCAAGACGAGTGCACTTTGGGCTCACTCCCCTAGGGTCGCGCTCCCTCAAATCGTGCTTCCTTAGGGGAACGTGATCTCAACACTCGCTCAGAGGAAAGAGAGCATGGCCAGATTATGCACCCTTAGAAGAACGCAATTTGGGGCTTCGTTTCCCTCTAACCGACGTTCCCCCCTAAGGAAGTGCACCCAGATAGCACTCCTCTTGGGGAGATTCGACCGAATCTAGCATTCCATGGCCAAATCCAACCTCAAGATGGTTAACCAACGAAAGGTAAGGTAAAGAGAATTTGTTTTAATAAGAGAGAAAAATTTTTAAAAATGAAAAATTATAGTTTATATAGTGTGGTAATTTTTAAAAGTAATAAAGGGTAAATTTGTTCAAGAAATATTGCCACATTTTTTAACTAATGGAAATATCGACGATTGACTAACGACTTGACTTATGTGCCCAACGAAAGATATTCTTTTAGGACGGATTGTCCATTTCGAATACTGATAAACCCATGTGAAATTATGGTCAAAACTTAAGAAGGTTAAGAGATTTTACTTTTTTTTAGAAAAATAAAGTCAAAATCCGTAAAATTATGTCATCACTAAACTTCAACAATGAGTTCTTGGTATAGGATAAGCAAAAAAGCTAAAACAACACGACCAACAAGGTCATTCAATCCTTACAATGCCTTCAAAATGAACATGCAATCATTACTCAATGGCAAATCTTCTTTTAGTTATAGAGGGCTGTGGCTCTTAACAAAATTTTTAAAATTTGTTTTCTATCATATAAAATTTTTAAAATTTTTTTTATGTTCTCTTAATCGCTCCTTCAAAATAATTTTTTATTTAATAATTAATATAAATAAAGAATAACAAAATGATCCCACATGCCTCACTCAATTTTAAAGTTTTTTTTGTTTTCTTCTTTCTATTTATATTATTATTATTTTTTATTCTATTTGCTCATATGTTCTAAGTTTCTATAGTCTTTCTTCTCCAAATTTTTACGAACCATCAACCATATATTTTTTTCTTTTTGTTATGTCATATGTCGGTTATATCTTCTATTAGCCATATTCTTCTTTTTTCTATTACGTAGATTTTATTTTCTATGATTTTAACCTTTAAAAATTAGAAAATTATTATTTAGTTCTCATATATAAATTGTAGTGTTGCACTGTTGCTTAAATTTTAATCAATATATCATTTTCTTAGTAATCCTAATTATATTAAAGAAAATTGCCTTAAATAAATCCTTTTTATATGTTTCGCGTTTTATATTTAGTTAAAAAGAAATTATCTTGAATATATAGTTTTTAAACAATCCTGATTATACAAGAGGAAATTATTAATCATGTATATCGTATTTAAGTATTTACATTTTATGTATTATGGTTTTATATTTAGTATTATAAGTTTAAATAGAAATAAAATAAGAATATAAGATGTTGACTATATTAGTTTTTTTTTTTTCAAGTTTGATTAAAATATGAGTAAGTTGAAAACAATTGATAAATTTTTTAAAAGAAAAATGCAAATCATTCAAATGATTCTCCTACACTTGAGTCACCAATCCTCGATGCTTTAATTGATGAACAAGAGTATTGTGAATCAAAACATTCAAGACTCAATCCTAAAGAAATAGATGTTTTTCAGTATATACTCAATAATTGGTGAATTTGAATCCATAATATATGGTCAAGCACAACTTTCTTAAAGGACTATTGTAAGTCTTTCTTTTCTTAATTTACATGTTATATAAAATTAATTTCTATTATTAATCTTTTGATTGTTGGTTAAGTTTAACATATTAGTTTTTAAAATTTTTAATCTTTATTCCTCTATCTTTGGCCCCCAAAGTTACCTAGCTCCACCTCTATTATTACTCTAACTACGGAAAAACAAATAATAACATAGCAACTGGATACTTTCCACTGTTGCCACCAAGCTTGGGACACTTTGGTGCAGAACCCTTTGGAATGTTACCTTTGCGTTTGTAGACACTAAATTACAAGTAAAAAACAGAGTAAAAAATATATAAATGAAAAATGAAAAATGAAAAATGAAAAAAGAGAGAGGTACGACTGGCAGGGTGCGGACGCACCCTGCCAGGCACCTCCCTCACCCTGCCAGACGTGAATTTTTCGCGTCTGGCAGGGTAGTGGAATTGCCCCCCTGATGCCCAGGGATGAGGCAATGGAGAGTGCCCCCTCTAGAGCCCAGAAATCGGGTATAAATGGGAGGGGGATCCGAGCAACAGAAAGGGGGGAGAAACCTGCAACAAAAATTCCAGCAGCCACATAAAAAAATCCACAAAAGAAATCGGAGGAGGAAGAGAGAGAGAGCGGCGGCTGGCGCGGCACCAAAGAGAGAGGAGCGGCGACTGGCGCGGCACTAGAGAGAAAGGGAGCAGCAGCAGTGAAGATCTGGCGAGAGGGGAAGGAGCACCGAACGGGGGAAGAGAGAGTGGAGCGGCGGCTGGCGCGGCACCAAAGAGAGAGGAGCGGCGACTGGCGCGGCACTAGAGAGAAAGGGAGCAGCAGCAGTGAAGATCTGGCGAGAGGGGAAGGAGCACCGAACGGGGGAAGAGAGAGTGGAGCGGCGGCTGGCGCGGCACCAAAGAGAGAGGAGCGGCGACTGGCGCGGCACTAGAGAGAAAGGGAGCAGCAACAGTGAAGATCTGGCGCGAGAGGAAGGAGCACCGAACGGAGGAAGAGAGAGAGAAGCGGCGGCTGGCGCGGCAACAGAGAGAGAGGAACGGCAGCTGGCGCGGCACCAGATCTGCAAGTGACGCAGTGCCAACGACAGTGAGGATCGGGCGAGAATGAGAAAGGGAGAGGAATGGTGAGTGAAGAAAGAGGGAGGGTCCAAAGGTTAAAAATGGCACCGTTTTGACTCACCCAAAACCCCTTTTAATTACAAAACGACACCGTTTCGGTGTTGGAGGGAGTGGCTATTCATAACAAGGTAAATTTTTCATTTTTATTATAGATATATTGGCTTGATTTTGTGGTGCTAAGTTTGACTTAAAATATATATATATATATATATA
>NC_030854.1:18669833-18715582 GCF_000208745.1 Theobroma cacao | reverse complement strand
TAAATAATAAAAATAATAATTAAGGAAATCTAGTGAAATTAAAAATTAAAGCCCAATAGGATAATCTAAAAATGGTACCGTTCATGGAACGGGCGTCCAAGGGGTGCTATTCCTTCCCCGGGCGTAACCGTACCCCCGAACCTAGATCCAGGAAATTGTAGACCAGTTTAAGGTTCTTTTCGATGGGCTAAAAATTAATTTAAGTTTTCATCGATTAGAATCGATTCAATAGGTGGCCAATCGCACTTAGTAAAAAAGATTGGTGGCGACTCCTAAGTTTTAGAGTTTTTTTAGTGAGTTTTCACAGTTCATCGTATAGCGGTCGGGTTCCCGGACCCGCACGTTACGACAGCGTTGTGTCTTTTGTTGCTTTGTTGCCACTTCTGCTTTCTTAGCCTTCTTTTCATCCTTACTTTTCTTGATCCTTTCCTTAATTTCTCATAGAGCAGCTCCCCTGATAGTATCATGGTCTTCTATTTCTATTTTAATTTGAGGTCTTGGATTTATAATCTTTTTTCCATTTATTATATTTTTGTGCTCTTTCTCTCTTAATGGCGAGATTTTCTTTCTTAATTTGCTTCAAAAAAAGCTAAGCTTTATTCTCACTGAACCCCTTCTAGCAAGCTTGCATTTGATTAATTTAGGGTTAGGTTGTTTTGGAATAAAATTTGAGTTTTTTGTCAATTTGAGTCCATTAAATGCCACATGTCATCCTATGTCATGTCAACATTTCTTGCCAAGTCAACATAAACCTATTATCAATCCAATTAATGGTAGCATGCTTAATGCCAAGTTAGCATATAGTTAACACCACATCAACAAAAAAATGCCACATCAATATTGTTTTTTTTTTAATTAGAGGAAGGGGGATTCAAACCTTGCTCTCTAGGCAAGGGAAACATGCACCAACTAATGAGCAAAATGCTCGGGTGCTGCCACACCAATATGGTTAATGCCATGTCAATTTAGTGAAATGTCACGTCAGAACACTTAACGGTGAAATTTTAATGGTTTAAAGTTTGGACTAACATTAACAAATTTGAAAAGTATATAGACTCAATTTAAACAAATTATTATATAAAGACTAAATTTTTTTTTTTTATATAGAGTACATGACTAAAAGCATAATTTGACATTTTTTCCACAACAATTACTCACAGTAATTTTCAAACACATTTTTCTTAACCCAAGGTTTCTTCCAATTACAACAATAATGCTAAAAGCTCTTAGTTTTTATATGTTAAATATTTATTAATAATGTTTACATTTTAACATTAAAAATTGCTGCAAATTAGTATCATAAAAAAGTTCCAAAATTTTTAATACCAAAAAATATTATCTTCAAAAAATATTTTTCTTAATTTTCCATATCTAGTCAAAAATAGATATTCAATTGACATAGATGGAGTAATATATATATATATATAATATATAAGAAACTNGTTTCTTCCAATTACAACAATAATGCTAAAAGCTCTTAGTTTTTATATGTTAAATATTTATTAATAATGTTTACATTTTAACATTAAAAATTGCTGCAAATTAGTATCATAAAAAAGTTCCAAAATTTTTAATACCAAAAAATATTATCTTCAAAAAATATTTTTCTTAATTTTCCATATCTAGTCAAAAATAGATATTCAATTGACATAGATGGAGTAATATAGATATATATATATATATATAAGAAACATATAATTCATTTAAATTTAGTAGATGTTGTTTCGAATTTGTATAAAAGACTTATTTTTGTGATTTAAGAGGTTTTGACTAATTAAAATTTTTAAAAATTTGATGAGGTAGGGAGAGGAAAGCAATAGCTACCTTAGCAATTGTAAGATTAAGGTATCTTATAAATTGATGAAAGTCCAGTTTGGATATTAATAATGCTACTTGTTGCAAACTTGAATGGACTTAATAATAGTCTTAAGGTAGTAATACAGTAACATATAAATCCTATTATAAATTTTGACAATTTTTAAAGACAATCAAAAGTTTATAAATAAAAATTAAGATTTAATTTTTTTAATTTTAAAATTTTCAAATTTTAATTATATATTATATTTAATGATTAAGCTAAACTTGTTTGAAAAAAAAAAAGTCAATGAGCTCTGTTAAAAATGATACTTAAATTAAGCTTTTAATCTTTTGCTACAATGATAAGTTCTTTAAAGTTAACTTTTAATAGTTTTTACTTTTCATAAAAAGAAAACATTTTTATATTAAACTTTGGCTTGTATATTACTTAGTATAATTAATGGATTGCCTATTAAACTTCACAAAGTTGTACAAGCATAAATTTTAAGTTTTAATAAACTAAATTAAGTTTGATTTCTAAAATAAATAAAAGAATTATTTTAATTTTATCTTTTATCTTTGGTTCAAGCTAGGTGTAGTTTTCAAACGTGTCTTATTATTACTTTTCACTTGGTTTTTAGTTTTTTATCTTTTTACTTCAAGAAGTGAAGAAAAAAAAGGTGATGCTAAGGGGAATTTGATCAGCCAAAAAGACTTGAGATCATCATGTTGCATTGTATGAGGATTGTTATATTATGATACTGCCTCAAGTGATCTTAACCAAGGATGCACAATAAGATGGACATAATGAGTAAATGATGAATAGATGATTCATTGCCCTAAGTGATACTAAAGCAAATATCTTTTGACATTTTGATATGTAATAACTCAAAAGAGTCCTTAGCTAAGGCAAAATGGGGATTTGGAAAAGGAGTTTTTCAAATCTCATTAAAAGAGTTGATTACAAATATCGAAAGCTAACATGGTAAAAACTGTCACGACCAAATTTCGGGCCATGACATGCGCATGGGCCTAGTGGATGTAGCCCATTAAGCCCAAGCAAGCCTCTTTGCGTAATCTCGTTCACCATCTTTTCAATTTTTCATCACCATTATTAGACCAACATTTGTAATTTTCAACTAGACATATTTTCATAATACAACATCGATACCAAAAATTTACATTTGTATGATCTCAAAATAAGGTTATTCACAGCCATCTCATAATGGCACCATCATTCCAAACTATACATGCATCGTTGGCAAGTGATTCCTATCAATTTACATTTAACGTACACGTACTCATATAAAAGACTTCTGACGACCAGCGGAGTGACATTGATGAGGGTACTGCTATCGAATGCCATGATACCTACCAAGAGTGAATGCAAGTGGACGCCTTAGTCTCGGTCCCAATACTGATTTGAAAACATGCAATTTAAAAAAGTGAGTATAAACTCAGTGAGTGAACATAAGAAGGGAACAAGCAACGATAAGGAATGTTTTAGAAAACATGATGCACTTACGATAAAATCATGCAATTTAGTCCAATTTTTGGTTAAAACCCCTCATTCCAAACTTTGAATGTTTAATCCCTTAGTGTTACAAGATCCATGATAAACCATGAAGTTGAATAGAATGAGAATTTTAGCAATGACCAAGCAAGACAAGCAAACAAAGGGTTTTCTCGCTGTAGCGAAGAGGTAGTCTTAGTTTGCATATGCTTCGGTTTTTAAAGCATAACTCCCACTACAGAAGTCCAATTGACATTATTTTTAAATCATTAGAAAGCTAAGATACTGGACTAAAACTTTTATGTTTACCACTTTACCTAGTTCTGATTGGAAGGTAGTCAAAATCATTGTTAAAGTGAAAGCACTGCACTAGGATTTTGGAACTACCCGAGAGTTTCTCGTTGCAGCGAGAAACAGAGCAACTTAGTTAAAAAGGGTCTTGTTACATCAAAAAGCCATTTTATTGTTGAAATGAAAAGCAATTTGGGAGCAATTAACAATGCCAACATACAACACAATCATAATTATTTTTATAAACTTTCTATAACATATATATATTTGTATATACGTACATCATCATGCATACCATCCCGCCACACTCAGCTCATGTGCACTCCCTACACGCACAAGGCAATCTCATCATCATGTGCACTCCCTACTCGCACATTTTAATATCATCACACGCACTCTTGCCCACATCATTATCGGCATGTGCTCTCCCACACCACACACGCACGGTCATACTTATTACACGATATTATCTATCAAGGCACAACACATATGTATGTATACCAATGAAATAAAGGCGTACGTGGACTCATCACAATCACATTTCACAAATCTATCCACTAGCCATTTTCAACAACTTAAAAAAAATCAACTCTAATTCACTACTCACCTTGGTAGCTTTGTAATTGAGTTTCTTTCCAAAAATTTTCAAGCTATTATAGAAGCTCCCTCTTTCTTTCTCCCGCCCACATCATTACCGGCATGTGCTCTCCCACACCACACACGCACAGTCATACTTATTACACAATATTATCTATCAAGGCACAACACATATGTATGTATACCAATGAAATAAAGGAGTACGTGAACTCATCACAGTCACATTTCACAAATCTATCCACTAGCCATTTTCAACAACTTAGAAAAAATCAACTATAATTCACTACTCACCTTGGTAGCTTTGTAATTGAGTTTCTTTCCAAAAGTTTTCAAGCTATTATAGAAGCTCTCTTTTTCTCTCTCTAAAACACCTAGCTAGTGAGAGGAAATATGGAAGTAAGACTTTTCAAGGGTTTTAAAGTGAGAGAGTGAAAGAGTATAAAAAGTTCTATGAAAAGGTGCACAAAAGCATGAAAATTAGAGCTAACTTGAGAGAAGTTATGGAGGTTTCAAAACAAGCTTCCATGGAGGATGAAAAAAACGTGAGATAGGAGGAAGAAGAAGAAGAAGTTGCTAGAAAAATGAGAAGAAGCTGCTGGAAAATGATATTTATAGCTAAAGTTTATCCAACTCCACTTAAATTACAAAAATGCCCTTAACAAGTTGGCTTTGTCTTCCTCCAATCCTTTGTGCAATCTTTTTACTCTTTTGACACTAAGACAAAGTCCATAATAGTTTTTACTCGAGTTCACGAAAACTTAAAACTTTTTTACTCGAGATGAAAAATGATCATTTTACCCCTAACTTGGAAATCATCATTATTTCTATTTCCTTTGTCAGTTTATCCTTATTTTGATCATTCATTTATGCCTTAGGCCTACTTAGGCCTTAATATTGTTTGAAAGCATACTTCTAGGGGCTCACTAAGGAAATGATGAAATTACCCTTAGTCCGTGATATTGCGTCTAGTTCTAGCTACGAGTCTATAAAGATCAAGGTCTCACAAAAACAACATAGAGTAAACATGGAGCCATGATATATGTTTTGTCCATATATTAAATTGATGAAAGAATATTATTTACATGATAAGATTGTGCACTCAAAGGTTGAGTCAAACCGATATAACTCTTTTTTAACATTTGGCTAGTCACGATGCATTACCAGATGTCAATCTTGAAATATAAATTCATTTAATTTGGACTTGATAATAAAATCAAAAGAGTTTGATTCATCTAATCCTATATTGCTTAGGATTATAATTTATATGTACTACCAACATATTAAAAACCTAAAGAGTCACACATATTAAGAGTGACTTAGTAAGAATGTAAAATGGGAAAATTAAGTTGGACTTAATTTCGTGGGAGTTATGAACTTCAAGGATTTAATTGAAATGCTCAATTACATCATTTGAACAATTTTGCAATAATTTAAGAGTTAAGTTAACCCTAAATTTCCCAAACACATTAAATATGTTTATGTTTACATAAAACACAAGAGAAACAAGTGACCAATTCTGAAAATTGAGAAGTAAAAGGTTGAAAGAAAAGAGAGGAAAAACCTAGTTGGTAACCCTAGAAAGAATCACAAACGTCCCCCTTTTGATCCTCCCTTGGAAGTCAACTTCTTTCAACTTTTTGCTTGCTTTGAGATTTCCAATTTCCGTTTAGAAGGGTGAAAAATAATGGTCCTTTGGCCTTGCTAGCACAAGGTTTAGTCAGAAAAGCATCCCTTCGCACCTTGGAGTTTACCTTACAAGCCATTCGTGTAGACTATTATTAAAGGCTAAAAAAGTGAGCAACTTGTTATTTGCAACAACAAAAACATTGTGGGTTAAGAGTTTTTGCTTTATTGACTTGCTAACCTTTTGATTTTCGACATCAAAGATCTAAAAGTATACCATTTTCCTCCCTTTGCTATGGTGATGAAAGAAAAATCATTATACCTTAAGGCCTTGGACTCATAATCACAAGGTTTTTAA
Source organism: Theobroma cacao (assembly GCF_000208745.1). Lineage (NCBI taxonomy): Eukaryota > Viridiplantae > Streptophyta > Magnoliopsida > Malvales > Malvaceae > Theobroma > Theobroma cacao. Next base: position 18,709,403 of record NC_030854.1, on the reverse strand, counting down.
GCACAATAACAATCCTTTGCACCAAGCTTGAGTTTGTAACAAACCATAAATTGTCTTAGTGTACAACCTTCAATGGTGATTCATAAGAATATCTCTTACAAATAACCCCAAAGGAGATAAGGGTGTTTTATGTTTGTAAAGCCTAGTGCTAGCTAAGGAAAAGGCTTTCAAGTTTATCTTTTTACAAGTATAATTTGAAACCAATCGTTGGCAAGGGATCAACTTCTCTAAGCTAGGTGTGGTGTCTCAACTTATTTCTTTTTTGTCAATCCTCAAGGTTTTGATTCAACAATTAACAAAACCTTCTTCAATTGATGGAATATGATGGGTTGCACCTCAATGGAAGAAGAAATAGTGGATTGAAGCACCAAAGGAAAGCAATCGTCAGTCTCAAGGTTTGGAAGACAAAAAGTCGACTTTAAAGGCTTCATCTCTTTGCCAAATCCTTTACTTGCCTAACACAAGGTTTTTGGTTGTTTGTGCATTGATTTAAGTCACTCTTAAATTCAACATAAGCCTCATATTTATAGGCAATTATGTTAATCCTAAGCCAAGTAGGATTTGTATAATATTTATGCTAATTGCAAAATTACCTTTAAATTAATTGAACCATTCAATTAAGTCCTTGAATTTCTAATCTTCTCTCAGTTAAGTCCAACTTAGTTAGCCCCTTTTTACATTTTTTAATGTTAGTAACCTATTAGGTTCTTAACATGTTGGCAATAAATATAAACTAATCTAAGGTAAGCTAGGATTATATGAATCAAACTTTTTTTCATTCATCATCGATTCCCAAATGGATTAGCTCTTATTTATAAGTCAAGATTGGCATCTAGCAATGCATCATGACTACCAAAATGTTACGATGAGTCATAATGGTTTGATTTTAACCTTTTAGTGTACAATCTTATCATGTAATAAATATACTTTCATAGTGCTTAGTTTAGCGTCTATACTGTATTGTCTTTGAAATTTTCGTTCTAATAACCAGCACTTAACTGATAAAGTCAATGTGTGCCCTACAAGTCAATTGGCATATTTTGTATTATGAATGGTAATAATAAAAGTATTTCTTAGTCTATGAGTTTACATTTTTTTTCGATGTGTTTAATACTTATAAGATAAAATACTTATAAGACAAAATCTTTGGATTGAATATGTTTTTGACAAGAATTACAATGTGTTATAATTATGAAATTCTCATGGCATCAAAACATTACTCATAAATAGTTGCTAGCCAATGTTGTATCAAGACAAGGGATTGAATAGCCGAAAAAACTTACATGGTTAGGAATGTACATATGTACAAGGCTAGGCTAGTGACTAAAGGTTATAAATAAAGACAAGGTGCTAATTGCATTCCTTAACAGGATTTTGTTTGCAATAACTACATATCATGATTATGAAAATTGACAAATGCATGCCAAAACTGTATTTCTTATGGGAATTTGCACGAGGACGTGTACATGGCACAATTGGATGGTTTCATATCCAAAGAGAATGTCATCAAGGTATGCAAACTTCAAAAGTCCATTTATGAACTTAAGCAGGCACCTAAGAGTTGGAATATCTGTTTTGATGAGACAATCAAAAAGCTTGATTTCATAAATATTTTGATCTCAGTGTTATATGTGGACACAATATTACTCATGGGAAATGATATCCTAAAGCTACAACATGTAAAGATTTTGTGGTCCAAAAAATTCTCCATGAAAGATTTAGGAGAAGCAACTTATAATTTGGGAATAAATATCTATAGAGATAGTTTTAAAAAGTTACTTGGACTTTCCAAATTCATGTATATAGACAAGGCACTAAAGAGGTTTAGCATGGAAAAATCCAAGAAAGGATACTAACCTATGTCGCATAGCATATATCTTTCCAAAGACATGTGTCCTAGGACACAAGCAGAAAGATATCGCATGAATAGGGCACCATATGCCTTCAATTAGATCTATCATGTATGTGATGTTCTGCATTAAACCAAATTTATCATACGCTCTAAGTGTCACAAGAAAATACCATTCTAATCCAAGTGAACATCACTAGATCATAGTGAACAATATCCTTAAGTACTTAATAAGAACTAAAGATATCTTCTTGAAGGAGTCGAATTCTATGTTAAAGGTTTTAGAGATGCGAGCTTTCAATCTGACAAGGATGATAACTAGTTGTAGAATGGATTTTTTTTTACTTTAAATGGTGTCCTGAGGTTAATTGGAAGAGTTCCAAATAAGAAACACAAATTTTACAATCAAGGTCGAATACATCATTGTGTTTGAAAAAGACAATATGGATCAAGAAGTTCATCATTAAACTAAGTGTGGGTCTTAGCATTGTTGAAGCAATACTCTTGTATTTTGAAAACAATTGAGCCATAGCATAAGCAAAGGAACCAAGGTCTCATCGGAGATCCAAACATGTATTACGACATTATCCCATGATTAGTGAAATCATCCAAGCTAGTGATATAATGATTGAGCATGTGCCCATAGAGGATAACTTGGCGAATCCATTCATTATACTAGTAGAATTATGATCGTCACATGGAAGGATTTGGTTTTAGATACATTTGCTTTAATGCAAGTGTGAGATTGATAGTGATAATGTATACCCTATAAGCCAATCCATTTGGTATAGAGATACATTATTTTATATTAAGTATTAGATTAATTAAAAAAAGGTTTTTTATCTTTTTGTTTATAATGTTATTATCAACTAATAAAGTATAGTCCATGGGATAATATATGCTTTGCAAAAGGAATTAGAAAGTTCATTACATCAAAGCAATATTTATAAAAGTTCTTAGTCAATGTTTTATTGAGATTAGGCATTGATAAAGGTGAAAGACTAACACATGGTTTGGTTCCTTACTTGTGAAGTGAGCAATCGATCTCATAGATTGAAGTATGGGGATACTTGAGTTACCATGTAAGTGTTTGTTATATAAACAAGTTCACTGAACATTACCCACATTGAGAATTTCATTTGGTAATTCACTTAAATATCTATGAAATTAATTCTCATATGACAATGGTGCAAGTAATCTTTAGACTTGAGATCATTAGGTTGCTTGTATGAAGATTGCTATATTTTGAGACTGTCTCGAGTGCTCTTAACTAAGGATGCACGATAAGATGAACATTCGGTATAGCATAAAACATATGAATAATGGATGCTCAATAAAAGATTCATCGTCCTAAGTGATACTATGGGGAATATCTTATTGCATTTTGATATGTAATAACTCAAAGGAGTCCTTGACTATGGCAAAATGAGGATTAGGGACAAGAGTTTTTTGAAACTCATTAAATGAGTTGATTACAAATATTGAAAGCGAACAGAGTAAAGACAACATAGAGTAAACATCAAGTCATGATCTACGTGTTGTCGAGATATTACATTGATGAAAGGATATTAATTACATGGTAAGATTGTGCACTAGAAGATCAAGTCAAACTATTATGACTCTTTTTCACATTTAGGTAGTCATGATGCATTGTTAGTTATCAATTTTGACTTGTAAATATAAATTAATCAATTTGGATTTGATGATGAAATCAAAGAAGTTCGATTCATCTAATCCTATATTGCTTCAGATTTTAATTTATATTTATTACCACGTGTTAAAAACTTAATGAGTCACACACATTAAGAGTGACTTAGTGAGAAAGTAAAAGTGACTTAGTGAACTTCAAAGATTTAATTGAAATGCTCAATTAAATCATTAAGGCAATTTGCAACAACTTAAGAGTTTAGTTGACCCTAAATTACTAAGCTAGAACACGAGAAACAGGTGATCAATTCCGAAATTGAAAGGCAAGAGGCTGAAAAGAAAATAAAGGAAAAACCTAGTCAGCAACCCTAATGAGAATCACAATCATATTTCCCCTTTTGTTATTCCTTTTGAAGTCGAGTTCTCTCCTATTTATGCTTGCTTTGAGATTTTTGTTTGCCCTTTTGAAAAGGTGAAAACCAATGGTCCATTGGCCTTGCTAGCATAAGGCTCGATCAACAAAAACTAGTGTTTTTGATTGGAGTTTTCTTCACAAGTCATTCGTGTGAACAACCATTAGAGATTGAACAAGTAGGCAACTTGCGATTTGCAACAATCAAAGCTTTGTGGTAGGAGTTTTTGATTTATTGACTTATTAATCTCTTGATCTTTAATATCAAAGACCCAAAGATATATCATTCTTCCTCTCTTAGTTATGGTTTTAAATTAAACAAACTCGAGCGGTGATTTTGTTTGAGAAAAGATTTTAACATTTGCTGCTTGTACAATATAGTTGCATTACTATTTTTTTATAGGATATCCAAGTCCTTAAAAAAGTAATGAGAAGTAAGGGCTTAGCGCTTGAAAAGCGAAGGATTTGGAGGTGCAATGTGTGCTACGAGAAAGTTAAAGAAGGAACCCTTTTCACACTAGGAAGACACGGGCCTTGGTGGCTAAAAGGTTGAGTTGTTGACATTATTGAGACTTGGCATGACGGTCTGTTGAACCAAGTACATAATATTACCCTAACGAGATCGGGCGACGGCTAACTACTTGTCCAATCACATGTCTCCATGGTTGATGGAGCCTTACAAGCCATCTCCGACCGCTGATCTAAACACGTGTCTCGCTAGATGGAATTATCAAAGAGATAAAAAGCTAGGCAACTAGTATGGCTTTTCTTCCCTTACTTTCCCCATTCGGCATGATGACTAGAATCCACCCCAGCCGTACATTTGCTCCATTATCATTTTATCTTATCCTTTTATTTTCAAAAATATGTTTCAAGTTATTACTTGTAAATTAAATCAAATGATGAGTTTAAATGTTATATTTTTACCATATAAATTTAAAAATATTTTTACCATTTTGACCAAATCAAATGTTATATTTTTACCATTTTGATATATGCAAAAGATAATTAATGATGAGTTTAAAATGTTATTGAGGCGAGTCTTATGATAGTAGAAAAACCATTGAATTTTAGGATTTTTTTTTATTTTCTTTTCTTGCTTTATTCTTGCCTCCACAGCTCCATTATCAATTTAGTAGAATATCTTCTACTGTTTTTATTTTTTTCAAAATAATGCCTATAATTGACTCCGCTCGTAAATTATTAAATTCAATTACTTTTACTTTTAGACATATTTAAAAATTAAAATATGCGTATGACATTAAAGATGTAGTCGTAGAGGTGTCCATGGCTCAAACTCAACCCTATCTTTTTAAAATCCAAGCTTGAGCTCAATCGACCCACCCATTTACATATAATAAAATGTTATTTCTATGTTAATATTTTAAAATTAAAATTAAATATAAATATATTATTTGTTAATTAAAATAATCTAATTGATCGAGGTAAAGTTTGAAAAGTTACGTTGAGTTCAGATCGAACGTATGGATTTGGACACGTAACCTGGCCCTTTGACACTAGCGTAGAGAAGAAAATTTGTTTCAATTAGCTAGTGCTAACAAAATGGAAAGCATCCCTGGCTTCGATTAGAAGTTCAAACTTTTAATTCTTCATAAATGTTTTTCTTAGTTTTGCTTTTAATAGTCAACAAAATAAGTGGCAAGTCCAATGGAACATGTCAAGGCTAAGAACACAAGGAGATTTGAAGTTGAATTGAAAAGGGAGAGATGGGAACTATGCATGAGATGGAAGAGGAAAAGGACTACCCCCTTATTATTTAAACTTCAGTGTTGGGAAGGGCAGCCTAAAAGGATAGGAAGAAAGTGAAGATGACTTGAAAGGGATGGGTGACTAAGGACTTGGTTTGGGTGTGTATCTATTTATTTTGTTGGTTACATCATTTTCTCCTTCACTTTGGGCAGGCTCCACAGCACAACCATCATGCCATAGAGAAACCCTAATGATAAATAATCAAAGTCATAATGGCCACTTAGTTAGGTGGTATTATATTGTCATATTGTTAAGCAATTAAGTTATTACTCTTGATGCTTTCCATTCATATTTCTTTTGTGGGTTATAAGTAAAGTTGCTTCTATCATATTCAATTGATCACCAACCACCTCTTTACTATCCAACCGCTTCTGGTTGCCTTAAATCTTGAGTTTTGCACAATATCTAAATATCAACTATAATTAACTTCATATATAATAACATGATTATTTACATCCGAGCATTTTGTTTAATGATAATTGCATGTATTTTTTATTCAAAATTTTAAATTTAAATCTTTTTTCCTTAAATAATAAAAAAATGAATTACGGGAAATTTTTAACAAATGGCAACTAGGTTCATTAGGTGTAACCTCCCTCAAGGGAATTATGGTCTAAGTTGAGACCCCTACCATCCTCTTGGATTTTTTTTCACAATCATAAGTATAGAAAAAAAAAACTTACTTATATTTTTTAGTATGTTGATATTAAGATTATAATATTAATATATATCTTTAGAGACATAGATATACCAAAATTACAAATATTAAAATTCAAAAAGATATTAAAATATTTAGATCATATATTATGTAGGCACACACCAATACAATAAGTGATCATTGCAATGGACATGATCCTGTGCTTGAGTTGAAGGCGACTAATTTTCAAAAAAAAAAAAAGGTTGACAAAGACTAAAATCGGCACACTTAAATTACTGATGCAAAACTCAATTCAATTAGATTTAAATTTTAAAGATTTTAACTTAAGAAACTTGAAAAAAAGAAATATATTGAACTCAAATTAAATTATCAAATTTAAAATAATTTAAATTCAAAAATTTAAAAATGACGTGACTTGAAACCATCTCGAACGTATAGAAGTGACAATTTAAGATTATCATGTCATAAGTATGCCATCTCAAGCTTTCGAATACCTTAAAAAATTAAAATAAATACAACAAGATCTAATAATTAATACTTAGATTTTCTAACATTTAACATAACCTGTTTATTAAATAGATTATCTCACAACACCGCATAATTCATTAATTAAATAAGTTGTGTAGCACATTTCATGGTACAATTAGCTTATTTAAATATAATTGACAGATTAAAATTATGACTTTCGATTGATAATCTAATAATCTAATATGGCAAGTGTATATGCAGTAAGTTATACATATATAGATTAATCTATTAATGCTATTAAATTAAACAAGTCAATATATATATAAATATTATTTAGGTAGGTCAACGGTCAACCTAATGAAACCAATAAAATTTTGATTTTATATATCAAATACTAAACAAAAGCTAAACCCGCTTAACTGCGTGTTCTATATTATTGGGTCTTAACAGAAATTGCTGCTCCAACTAAAAAAAAGATCTATTAAAATTAAATATAGTTTTTATTATTTTCATTTTTTAAATTTTAAGTTGATTAAAAGAAAAATTAAGTACACTATAAACGAATGTGAAATTTAGAAGACAATTAAGTCTCTCTCTTTATATATAATCTAACAATTATTTTTGTTTGTGATCATCTTTATGAATTGTAATAAGTTGGGTAAGAAGGGTAAATCTAATTTGAGTGACTTATCAAAACTTTGGAAGACAAATAATATGAACTCAATAACCAAATTAAAAACTAAAATGATCCCAACTCAAAATACTCAAATCCAGAGTGATTTAATATTCGTAACAATTAAGACAATCTCTTTAGGATCACCGCATGTTTTTATTCGTTTGAAATTTAAACTGTAACTTGGGATCATTGGTTGAAATATTAAAAATGAGCAATGAGGTTAATGAGATAGAAAAGAATTACATTTTATTGTATAGTCCAAAATTATATGTCCATAGAAACAATATATATAATACTTACAAAAATCTCTAAACTATTTAAGAAAATTCAAATGAGTCCGTATTCTTTTATTACGTTTAAGTAAACCTTTCTACTTTTATTTTGAATTAAATAAGCTTTTATGACTAATGATTGATTAACTGTTCTTAGTCAAAATATCATTTGTTATTTTATATCACGTGACACTGACATGTCATAATGTATAACGGCATTACACACTAATGTGATGTGCTAACATAATCATATGACATTTTCATCTTTCACGTCAATAGGACGTCAGCGTTACATAAGTATAAAAAATTATATTCAAAATAAAAATATATGAATTTGATTGAATGTAATAAAAAAATTTATTTGAATATTTTAAAATATTTTCAAACATTATGCAAAAAAAAATCAAAATGGACCAAACATGAAATAAGTTAAATGTAAATTTGAGTTGTTCTGGCCAACCATTATATTATCTAATCTAAAATATTTAAGATTAAGTTTGTGTATAATAATATAGTAAGTGCGTGAGTGGTAAAGGTGAGGTATGTGGTCGGCATGATGGTTGTATGTTTACATAAACGAGCAAAAGAAGGATGGTTTGCACTTTAAGGCTCTTTTATTTTAATAAAAGCGTGGGTGTGGGGTTTGTTTGGCAGCAGACATTAATAGGATAAACTTAATTGTCCCTAAAGCCTGATCATTATCATACACTAAAGCTGTGGAAACCATGATTAGCGCTAAACAAACGTGGCCCAGGAATCCCGAGTGCCGTCCTAACTCCTAACCCATGCCCCCAACTTTCATCCCTTTGGACCTTAGCCTTTTATCCCCTTTCATTCAAGGTTAGGTGTTGATGTAGTTAAAGTAGTCATTTAAGGCAAAAATCCAACTTTCAATTCATAGTTGATATACTTACTGTATTCTTATTCGAATAGAACTCTACTCCTACTAAATGACAATGACTATAATATTCTACATCAAACAATAAAGTTCTTGACACTTTGGACCTTTCTTATGTTTCTTCTCATCCTATTTTTTATTCCATTTTTGTCAAACCCCAAAGCATTCTAAAGATGAAAGTATCTACCCATATGCAACATATATATGAGTTTGAGATGATTTAAAATCTTGAGTGTTATGAGTTTTAGAGAATATTTTCCTCAATGAAATAATAGTAAATGATTAACTTTGATGATCCCTTTCTTTTCATCGAGACCTCAGTTGCAGAATGAGGTTCTTAGCCTTTTTGATGTGTTCTACATGGTTTAACACTCAAACTTATTTCCAAAGGTTTATAAGACTTTTATTGGCTCTGAAAAGTGATCAAAGGTTTCACTTTACACTATGCTCAATGATTTGAAGATTAAGTGTGTAATTCGAATGGTTTTAAGGTATACTCAAAAACTTGGTTTGCATCCACTTTCAACGATTTGAAGAATGAGTATTTGAGACTCATACATGCATGCTTATTTAAAGATTTTATTTATGCAAACCTCTAATCCCTTGACTTATCCCTTTCACGAATTCACTTAGCGAGTCTTTATGACTCACACATTAATTTTTCATATTTTTGTTGTAGATTAGTGATTAGCTCTCTAACAACCTGTGTCATAGAGACGTGGTCCATTCCTCTTTTGGTAAGTGATTTTGTAGCCGCTTGCTTATATTATGGTTGTTAAACATGTTATGGATTTGTAACTTCATTGCACTATGCATACACTACTGACTTATGTTTTATGGCTCGAGGGCCTAGTTGAGCACCAAGATGCAAGTTCATGTTTAAAGAGATGATTTTCAAACTATGTTTTCAAATGCTTTGATTTATGCATGTGAGCGTTTTTCACACGTTATAAGGCAGCATTCCATAACGATGCGAGGGTGCATTCAGACAAATTATATGGCTCATGATATGAATGTTTAATGTTTTGTATGATTGTTCAGTTTATATATGAATCTAAGAAACTTGATTGGGTTTAACGGGCTATAACTATCTAGGTCCTTCCACCGGTCATGGATCTCCAAAAAAACAGGTCATGACATTACCCTTTAGCCACTTCTTATTCAAAATCCTAAATCCGCCACTACTTCCATTGGCCTTAAAAACAATGCATATGCTCCCATGCGCAGGAGTTCTAAAATTTTAATTTTTTTTTATTTTTCAATGTATTTTCATTTTAAAACAAATTTTTTACAGATATTAAAATTTTGAAAAAAAATAAAAAAATTATTCCTGAATTTCTCGTGGCGACACTGTCGAAAACATGCCTTCAGACCATCCTCATGCGCTCCCACGCATTACGTAGATGCTAGTGGCTACCTTTTTTCCACTAGAAAATAGTTTCTAGCTCAAAATTAAAATTCCCTAAGGCCATGAAAGCAGATGAAGCGCCACCTCTCCGGTGATGTTTTGTTGCTTTCTGGATGCCAGTAGATTGGCCTCGACGAGAAGAGTCCATTAAGGTGGTTGGCATACCAATCAGACTTTGACGAGAGTTGCACACTCTTGATTGAAAGTCTGCACTTCATCTTCAACCTCTAAATATCATTTCTTTGCAAATTAGTCCCTATCATTTGCTAAATTCTCTTAACATACAAATCTAAATGATGCAATCTAAATTCTCTCGGCAAATAATATATTTATCACACAAGAATTGTACTACAAAGGAACCGAACTTTTCATAGTGTAAAAAATCTCAATCTGGCAATGGAAGGAGAGTGGTGTTTCTCTAGGGTTAAGAGAGTTTCTGTTTTTCACAGTAAACATTTTTTTTTTTTGCTAATTGTGATTGTGTTTTGACGATAACCTTCAAGCCTATTTATACCCTTTTTATCAAATAATCGAATAACCTGAAATTACTAGATAATTTTGATATATAATTATTTTGATAACTTAATGTAGTAAGATGAAGAAGGGCTAAACCTATAAACTTGGTCAGAAATGGGGCCCCAAATTTCCAATCTTATGTTTCGGCAAAAGCAAGGAACAAAAAAGATTGGCAACAGATGGATGGCTTAGGGTTTTGAGCTCAAAACTCGCACATATTAAAGCGGAAGCCCCAGAAAAAAGGGCGTGTTTAGCCAGGTCTTGGAGTCCCATGGTGGTCAACAAGTCATTTTCTTGTTTTTCTCTTTTACCTTTTTCACGTTCTTGGAAGCAATTATGAAGGTTGGAAGTGAGTTGGGGTCAGGGTCTAATCTTTTCCTTCCGGTCCTTGAGAGGAGATTGCTTTTTCTAATGGTAAAAGCCGTAAAGCCAACGGCCATGCAGGTGTTTGCAATGTTCAACACAAGCACATGGTAGGGTCCAAAATCCCACTATTCATTGTGTTAGAATGTTAGTCGCAACGTAATTAACATGGGCCAGTGCCAATGCCCTTGCCCTTGCCCTTGCCCTTGTCCTTGCTGCCACCAACCCTTTTCTGCCTCCGAAATTTCTCAACATGCAACATCAACGACCAAAAGCAGAAAATCACTTGGATATGCAAGTCAAGCTTTAGCTTGGTCCATACGTCGCATGGAAAATATGCTATAACCAGTACTTCGAGAAGTTAGTAAGTAGTTTCATGAATTCAAATAGATACAAAATATTGCCCTTTAGTTTCAAACAGTTTGTTTTTCCAAGTGAATAGCATTATTGATATCTTACAAAAATTAAGCTGACTTCATCAACAAAATCTTCAACCTCACTCTATAATGACATTTGATACCTTATAATACAATATGATAGTAAGTAATGTGCTTGCAAGAAAGATAATATTGCAGTGTTTGGTATATAAGTAAAAATGATTAAAATACAGAGAAAACAACATTGTAGCATTTGATTTATAAATATTTTACTGAGAATGTAATGTCAATTTTTGAAATTATTGTTCTGTATTAAAATGCAAGTTTAATATACAATATTTCTTGACATTACTTAATTAAAACTAGTTACTTTAATTCTTTTTTATTAAAGTTCAACCTAGCAATGTTCCATCAAGTTTCTATGGATTGCAAGGGATTAAAGGAATCCTGGAAGGCATGATCAGTCTCGTAGAGCATTGAGCATGTTTTCACTCTATATTAATGGTATTTTCCCTTCCTTAGCCAAGAAGTGGCCAGCTATTCTTTGAAGCCCAAATATTTAGTCCGAAAGACTTTTCTTTTCTATAAACAAGTTTACATTTTTTTGTTGCATGGGCGTCTTTATGCTTCATTCTTAATACCAGGCAAAGCCCAACATCTCATCAAGCCTATTTCTTATTCCAAACACATGTCCCATATCTTATAAAATGGTATTTAGAAGTTAGACCGGTCTAAAAATATTGTCTTTTTCTTTTAACCAGATAATCTTTGGATTATACAATAAAAGAAATCACTTTTTTTTATAAATTAAATCTGAGTGGAATGTCAAAGCCTACCCCTTGAACTAATCTAAAAATATTATTTTAGTTTGTGTATCTAACTACCCGATATTGTATTGTCATGCAATTATTAAGAAGGTTAAATTATGCATTTAATCAATATATTTTATCAAAGTGTTGGATTTAATTTTTATACAATAATTCATATAGATCGGGTTTTTGTATTTTTCAAATTTGTTAATGTCAATCCAAAGCTTAATACCTTTAAAATTCTTATGTTAAAGGTGTTGATGTGTCATTTTGCTAGGCTGATGTGGCATTGATCACATTAAATGATGTTTAGACTTTGGCATCAAAATTGATGCTATATGCAAACTTAGTATGTATGGTCACATTAAATGGCTATGATCTTCATATCCTATGGTTGTGGAATAAATAGGCATTATGATTGTGATTACCATGTGTGACTTTAACATGAAAATTAAGAAATTAAAAAAAATATGGTATCTCATATCTTATGCATTTAATATTAATGTAATTAATGAGATCCACATAAGGGTTCAAGTCATTAAACTTTAACAACATGAGTTTTAACATTTTGAAGACTAGTTGATTTTGTTTAAAATGTTTTCGGACTAATGGTGTGCCTGACTTAAACCTCTGAAATTAAAATTAGCTTCTGGTGATGTAGATCAATTGGGTATAGAAATATTTCAAACTTGAAAACTATATATGGTATCAAAGTGAGATCATAAGATGTGGTATGTATTTGCAAATTTGTCATTGAGCTGGAATCCTTCTAGTTTAATTGTTTGTTGAAATGTCGAGCACTTTTTTAAAATTAAAAAGCAACTTAGATGGTAGGAATTTGGTATTACATGCCAATCCTTAGTATTCTAATATCCTCTTGTGCAATGCAATCCATGTGGAGATGGTGGAACCATCCTCTTCTTTACTCCAGGGGCAGATCTAGAAATTCTTTTGAATAGTGTCATAACTAAAATAATAAATAATAATTAAAATTTTTTTTCTCAATTTAAGATCTACTGAAAGAGTACCTAAATCAAATTCGATATGATTTTACTTAGAAGATTGTTAAGTACCATCATTAGTAAAATTATGTTGTTGTTGGCCAAAACTTAAATTTTGTAAGACAATTTCTTGTATTTTAAAATATCTTTTCATTAAAAATTTATCTAAAAACCTGTTAAAAATTACTATTCATTTGTCATTAGCATAAACTAAATTATTGGAATTAAATAAAATAAAATCTTGCATAGCAAATTATCAGGTTCAACAACTAACAATTTGACAAATTTTTATTTATTGATCAAACTAAGTATAAACATACACATACCATATAAAGTTAAATACCAAAATCAACTAATCAAACAATATATCCACAAAATAAATTAAAAAAAAGAAAGACTATAATTTCAAGATATTATTTGACATGCAAAACTATTGTCTATTAGCTAGATTATAATTATGAACTTAGATTGTTAAGTTAATCAAAAAAATATTTAGAAATGATGTATTTAAAAACTTAATTTAAATTGAAAATTACTTACAATTGAAACCTAAATGAGTTGCTTTAAGAGAGTGAAAAATATAGTAAGGGTTTAGAAGAATAGAACTTGAATTTTTGAACAGAGAGTTATAAAAGGAAATTTTTGTCTTTCCATATAGCATTTATATATTAATATATAAATCTATTTTCACTTGAAATCTTTGACCCTACTCCTTACAAAATTATAGAAAAATTAATAGATTCATTATTATTTTAACTATGCAAAATTCTAAATTAATAGTATAATAAGTAAACAATTTTGGTAAATGAATGGTGTCATGTGACACCATTCCCTCTAAGGTAGGCCTGCCTTTGCTTACCCCTTTCGTAGATTTCTTTTCTTTTGTTGGAGAGAATGGAAATAGTTGACCACAACTAATTGTTGCGTCTTCCTACACTTATTGTTTCTTGATCAAATTATGCGTTTCATCTTTGTACTTTATTAAAATGTTAGATTTAATTTTTAAATAATAATTTATATAAATCGAGTTCATTTACTTTTTAAATTTTTTAATGTTAATCCAAAATATAAAATTCATACCTCAGAATTGGTCAATGTTATGTCAGCAACGGTCATCACCACATTAGTAATAATCAATGCCACGTTAGCACGTGTCAACTTCCACGTCACCATTGTCTCATCAACAAATGGATAATATCATGTCAACAAGAAAATATCACATTAATCTAATCAATGCCACATCAACTTAGTCAAATGTCACATTATCATCCTTATTAAAGGAATTTTAATTGTGTTAAAATTTAGAGTTACATTAATAAATTGGAAAAATATAAAAATTCAATTGATATAAATTATTATACAAAGATTAACATACGTTGATAAAATACAAAAATTAAATGCATAATTTTTAACCTATTAAAAAACATGAACATCTACAATGACAGATCTCCTTTCTTGAAATCATAATAAGTGGGTCAAATTTGAAGCTTTAAACCTAAGCAATATTAGATTTTCTCTATCCACCTTCACACACATGATAATTAAAAATACACTTTAAAGTTCATATAGTTGTGATTGGTACTTCTTAATATGAGTTAATACACAATAAGGTGTGACTTATTTATCTTAGGATATGACGTTTGTTGACTTTTTCATTTTAAGATTTAATTTTTTATTATTTTTTTCAAATTAATACGTAATTCTTTTTAAAAAAATTTTCATATATACTTTATAATTCAGTATTGTAATTTATCCATCAATGTTGATTTTAAGTTGGATGTTGATGTTGGCAAATTAGACATAAAGTGAAGTTATGAATCAAATTAGTAATGAGAAATTATTTTTTATTGTAGGTCCATGTATTGATTGAATTTTAAATATGTTCAAGTATTGTATCCGAACATTTAATTCATTTATTAGTGTATAATTTCTGCTTAAAAAAGATAATTTGAATCTTTTTTATAATTAAAAAATTGAAAATTTTTAAAAAAATGGTGCATCTTCCAGCAAATGTTAGTAACGACCTTGTAACTACCAGGCACAGGTAAAGCTAATTTCATTTATTGGAGAGAGAGAGAGGACCAATAAATTAGTTAAGGAAGTAGGGAGATTCTTAAACTCTGGCTTAAGCAAGCATCAAATAAGAGAGAAGAAGGCAAAAGGCCAACGCTGTTGCTGCTGGGGGCGTCGGCTGTTTGGCTGGCAAAATGGTGGTTCACATGTCATCTTACCTTATCTCATGTCACCCGCTTCTTCTCTCTGCGATGCTCCCCACGCGCCTGTCCTGGCAAAATGGTGTTTTGCACGCTCTGCTCATTGGATGGTTATTCGAGTTTCCTTTGCCTTCGGCTGTGCACCCGAAATCTTCTTCAATTTACGGACCATATCCATTTTTTGTTTGACTATTTTACCCTTTTCAGTGTGTGGCCTCCTCCAACGGAAAGACGCTTGAGTCCTCGGAGTAAAAAGTAAGATGCTTTTTACAATAAAAATGAGAAAATGGATTTTATGCGTTCGTTACCACGTAAACTCTAATTAGGGGTGTAAATGTAGTTGACTCCAGCCCATTCTGAAAAGTCAAACTCGGTTCTGCATCCCCCCGCCCATATCACAATATTTTTATTATTAAAATATTAAATCATTTTTATATTATATTTTATAAAATTAAAATTACATACAATATATATTATACATTAATAAAATAATATAACCGAGCTAAGATGAGTTAAAGCTCGGGTCTAAAATCTTTAACACAAGCCTCCTTAATCAAGCTTGGCCAATGAGCGGTGACAAAGAACTCGGTTCTTGAACACTTCTAATTTAACTAAATACAAAACAAGAAAAAAGAAGTAATACATGTCCAAATGTAAATCGGCTTAAGAAACTATTTATACCTGCCTTAAAAGAAAAAAAAAATCTCAACTAGATTATAAAAATAAATAATTTTCGAATAATTTTTTTCAAATTTATTTATTGCAAACATCATTTATTCATTACCATAAGTGGAAAGCAAGATCTCGTAATATATGGTGTGGTTACTCTAATTTGAAGCTATTTATGTCTTATTGCCACCATGGTTAAGGCAATTGGTTATAAATCAAAATGATTTCGCATGCCATAAATCAAAATGATTGGAACTTACTAATTATGTGTTTCTAGTGCTTATATTATTGCTCTAATTTGGAAAAAAAAATGGGATAGAATTAGAAAGCATGCACTTAATTTATGGTAGCATATGGTATCATTTTCAAGATTATCATGGTGATCTTATTATCACAGTAATCTTATCACGAGTGAATTAAAATAACCCTTTTTTAATTAATGATTATTAATCATTAGGAATTAGATCACCATAGTTGGTTTCACATAAGATTCAATACAATTTTGTTTAAAATTATCAAAATGACAACAATAAAAAATAATAGGAATTGAATGTGGTATCAAGATAACAATTTATTTCTTCTACATAATGTATAATTAAATGATTTGATCAAAAAATATGAAAAATATATTTATAAATTAACTTATAAAATATTAATTACATAAAAATCTTTGCAAAATTAGAAAGTGGAACTAAATTTATTAAAATGATAATGAATTTTTTGAGAAAACAAAAATTATATGTAACATAAAAAGGGAAAGTAAAGAAAAGCAAGCTTGAGTTTGGTACAAAACATATCATTTTGAAGGAGGCAAATATTTACTATATAAAAATAATTACAATCTTGTGATAAAAGCAAGCTTTTTATTCATATATTAAAAGGATAATATTGCTCATAATTAACTTTACAAATCACTTTACCTTGGTGGAAAAAAGTATTTAAACCTTCTAAGATGAGAATCAAATCACCCTCGAAAGTAGTGATCTAATCATTCTTAATGATCTTCCATCACCACCTCGTAGGATTATCAAATTTGAATCAAACACAGTGGTCTAATTATCAAGTACAAATTGTCTTGGATTTTGAGATGATGATCCCGTATCAAACGACACTTAAATTGTCACGACCCGGTACTCCCCTCGAGCTCATGACAACTGTCGCGGTGTCCCGATCGACACTCATTACTCGGAATGTCAACCGAAACCCCGCAAGGTTTTAATATCAATTTCTCATTTTCCCTGTGAGTAACCGTTGCCAAATATCATGTTCTAAAAGATTTTAAGCTATTTCCAACTTAAATCAATAAAAAAATAATTTTTGTCTCACATGGGCATTTTGGTCATTTTTCCTCGAAAATTTCGAAACCAGCTAAAAATGTTGTATGCGAGTATAAAACACATAATTCATAATCAAAAATAAGTTTAAACGTCTAAAACCTTCATTTAAAATGAAATTATGACTATTTGAATATAATAAAAATATTCAAAAAAATATTTTATTTTCTTATAAAACAATATTTATAGAGTTATCGATAAATAATTTTTGTAGCATAAAAGCTAAATAAATTCATACATACTGTAATATAGATAACCAAAGTATAACATTTAATTTACAATAACACGTGGGTCCTCGAACGACCAAAAGTATCAAAAGCGATAAACCTACAGTTTTTGAGGATGTAAGTCCAATTGTAGTCCTCAACAAAGTGAGCTATCTACCGACTATCTTGAGCCTGAAATGGGTGGAAAAGAGGGTGGTGAGATTATATAATCCTAGTGAGTAAACAAATATCATCTAAAATATCTAAAACTGAGTAAATGGAGACAGATAAAATAGATTAACATAAAAATGATTCACAGCATTTCGAACTCATTTTAATAAGATAAAATAGATTCATTTCACCCAAACAAACAACGAGGCTTATGATTTCCTGAAAAGTTTAGCTCGTGCCAAAATCATTATCATACTCAATTATCAGGGATACCTTGGCCAAGGGCTATCCCAACCGAGTCCGCGAAGGCTGTTAAAAAGTCACGTACGCATAAATCATGTTTTTATTTTGAAAACATAGTCGTTCCTTGGCGTTGGCTGAGATCACCCTCACGTGGTGGTTTAGCGTAAAGTGAACTCTCAAGTGTTAACCTCAGGAGTTATCCATCCGTGCCTCTCATACTGAGGTAAGAATATAATAGGGTTACCGTACTCCTCTAATAGGCTGGTCCACGGAACCCGTCCACTGCAGCGGCCAATTTATAACCCACCAATTCAATAAAATTCAACAGCATGACATGGCAATTATTTTATTTTATAGCCTCTCAAGGCAAATCAACAGTTCATACATTTTCAGCACATTTACCAAATCCAGCCACTCATTCCCACATTATCATAAGCCATTCAATTCAAACCATAATTTACAACATAGCAATTAATCTTCAATTACTCCATTTTCCAAAACCATCATTCAATTTCAAGACAATTTTATAAAATCATTTCATTTAATCACATTTTACTTTTAAAACATAAAGATTTACCATTTAAACTCATTTTCCATAAAATCACAAAACGAATTAAAATTCACTTCAGATAATCAAGATGATGATAAGGTTACTCACTGTATCAGGAGTTTGAATTTTGGAGTGCTACGACTATTGATCCTCGGGTGTAATTTCTTTGCCCTTTTTCGGAGGATTCACCACCTAGACATAATGCAAAATCAAGCAATTTACCACATTGGTGCTAAACCGTTATAAAACTAATCTAAACTCTATATGAATGCTTGATATGGAACGCGAATTGTTCGGATTATCGTCTACATGCAGTGTTGGCCTAACTCGATCTATCACTCGATTAATTGGCCAATACGTCCAATTCAACTCCAAATAATTCCATTTCTCTTCCAATACTTCAAATCACCAAACACATGTCAAATAACATAAAATTTAGCAAAACCATCCTCACATTTCTTCTTGAGAATTTCGACCATGGTGAGTGCATCAACACTATGATTTTTCCTACTTGATTTTCTCACCATAATTCATCATTTCCTAACCAATTCACTTGAAATAAAATCAAATCCACCATCAACACTCTACAAGGAAGATTCGGCCAATGATGAACTCATGAGGAATATGTGAATTTCAAGCTTAATTCTTACACTTAACACCATAAACAACTAAAAACATCCATATATCTTAAAAATCTATCTAAATCATCATCAAATTCTCTCTCCTAGGGTTTGATCAGCACACTATCCTTCATGATATCTTGTGATTCAACTATGAAAAATGCAAATAATGCATAGGAAAGATAGATCACAAGCTAGAGTTAAGAAATTTCACCTTTGATGGCTTGATTACTTGAAATCCACCAATTTTCTCTTGAATTTTCACTCTAGGGTTTTTGTTCTTCTTTTCTTCCTTTGTTCTTGCTTTGGCCGGCCATAAGAATGAATGTGGAAGAGTTCAAATTGGCTTTATAAAGGAAAATATTAAATGGACAAAAATTTGCCATGTGTCACCATTCCATTGGTCCATGTGTCATACTTACCCATTAAGCAATCTCTCTCCACCATATAAATTTCTTCAATTATCCATGATAATATTGGGTAAAATTCATGTGCTAGACAAGTGTTGGGTGATGTAAAATTACAATTTTGCCCTTGGGTGGTAAAATGACTATTTTACCTCTATGCTCGAAAAAATGTCAGAATTAAAATTTTTCACTTCTCAAACTCAAATTATGTTCTAAATAGTCAATCTTAATCAAAAACCTCTTCCAACATTCTAATTTTAACATCGGATGGCAAAATGACTATTTTGCCCTTACGTTATGAAAATTCCAATTTGACTCCAAATTGGTTATCGAACTCCGAATCACCATTTTAAGTCATTCTGGGGTTTAAAAATTTTCAATTTCATCTTAAAATCTCTATTTGGACTAGTTCGAGGCTTAATTCAATTTAATTGTACCATTTGGTACAATACCGTCTTTTAACGATTTTTAAAATACCTAAGTGAGCAAACATGCATTCTTATGTAAGAATGACATAATAAACATATTGTAGAGCTGGGCTTGACATAAATGGTTATTATAGTTTTGTCAATTTAGTATTTATAAATTATCATTATATATTAACGATAGAATTTTTAGACTTAATAAATAGATAAAAAAATTTCAATTTAAAATAATTGTTAATGTTATTTGAAAAATATAAACAAAATATCACTTTTAATACT
The DNA here is from genome assembly GCF_000208745.1 of Theobroma cacao. NCBI lineage: Eukaryota > Viridiplantae > Streptophyta > Magnoliopsida > Malvales > Malvaceae > Theobroma > Theobroma cacao. Next base: position 18,689,162 of record NC_030854.1, on the reverse strand, counting down.
AGTAATCAAGTCGATGTAGTTGATGCACTAAAATTGTTACTCTTATAACTATTTACAATTAAAAATATATTAAATTTAAAATTAAAAAATCATAAATTTGAATAAGATAATCAAAAAATTTATTAGTTGTATATTACAACTTGTTATAGGCGATTATGCCACATAATTTAAATGAATTATCTTATATTATAATTTATAGCTTGTTTGATTTGGATGAAGCTTTTATAGGAAATATCATTCAATAGAATTATTTAAAAAGAATGGTAATGAGAAGTTAAGATGGCTCTTGATAAATTTAATGTAAAAGTGTTGTATAATATGAAAAACTATTTAATATATTTATGTTAATTTTAATGAATAAAAAATAAAAAACTTAACTTTCTTTAGATACGAAATTATAAGTTTTTAAGTACAAATAAATAAAAAAGAAATATTTTTGTTAACTAAAATTAAAAAAAAATCAATAGAAAAATTTGGACCAAATACAATTTTATGCATTATTAAAAGGTAAAGTGAGAATGTAAAAATATCTGGTTAATATCATTGACTATTTTTATTCAATTATTTCATATAGATTATGTCACTTATAATTGTTAAATAAGATCAATTAATGAAAAAAATTTATATAAAATAGTAAATAAAATTTTTACTCATGGAAGTCTTGTTGGGATTCGACCTCATGTTCAAACATGAAAATAATCAATAAATTAAAATTATATCACAGCGAAATAATAAACTAGTATTAAATTAGAGAATCCTATAGAATCAATATTTGTGTTTTTTATGTAACTTTTAAATTAATTATGAACACTAATAAGTTTAAGAGTTACATACCTTGCTCTAGATACTGTAATTAAAAGCCAATTGAATCCAAATTTTTGCTTTTTCACTTTTAGGATTCGTCAAATCTTCAGTCACCCAAGTGTTTGGCCTTTAACAGTAATTCACACAGTGACTGAATAAGACCTTCTCAAAGGTAGGATTTTTTACTTGTGCTAGCAAGTTTTGTTTTCAAAACAAAATGACCAAAAATTTATGCCAAATCTTATTTTGTCAGACAAAGAAAACTATTTTTCTTTTCTTATTTTATGAAACGGCTGAGAAGTGGTTTGAGGCTTAGAGTTTTAGTTTGCTAACATAACATATTTATATAGCCAAATTAATTTGTAACCCTAAATATAATAGTTGTATTTTAATTTAATTAAGTCTTTAAGAACTCAATTAATTTTTCACTTTATTTTGGTCTATTTTAATTAAGTCTAATTTAATTAATTATCTTTATTTAATCCTAATCATGTCACTTAATGTGTGTGACCTATTAGGCTTTTAACGTGTTGGCAATAAATATAAATCATAGTCAAATATCAATTGGATAATTAATTTATATTTATAGATCATGAATGACATCTAGCAATGCTCATGATTACCCAAATGTTAGAGAGTCAATTAAAAAATTTGACAAAGCCCTTCAGTGATAAGCCTCGTAGTGCAATACGGTCTTTTCATCAAATATCTCGAATATGTCATTAACTATGGCTCGGTGTCTACTTATGACATTCCATATTAGTTCTCATAATTCATGACTAACCTTATGAATTTAGGAAACTAATTTTTCTCAAATCCATCATGCTTTGGCCAAAGATTTTATTCAAATTAATCAAGAAATTGATAACAAGTGAGATACATCCCCTCATATCACTTGGGGTGATGAATCCTCTCTTGACCATTCATTTGTCTTTGCATGCTTTATGGCATACTCAAAAACACCTTGTTTAAGCATCTGGTCGCTTCCAGACCCGTAGGGGTGAAATCAAAGTATGTCATTTCTCATACAAGATGACTTGGTGCCTCAAGTCCAAAGACTAGTTGCACGACTATCACATGAGAATATTTTTCATAGATACTTAAGTGAAATACCAAATGGAGTTCTCATAGCGGGTCATATTCAGTGAACTTGTTCTTTAACAAGCACCTACATGTTATCCTCAAATATCCCATACACTTCAATCTATGAGATTGATTGTTTACTTTTCAAATAAAGAGGCTTAACATGTACTAGTCTTTGAGCATTGTCAATACCTTGTCTTGATAATATAATGACTAGGAACAATTTTAGAAACATGGCTTTGATGCATAGTGATCTCATAATTGTAACAACTTTACAATTTTTTTACAAGACCTTTATGTTTCATGGGCTTTATTCAATTAGTACTTAATAATACGTTATTATTGTACTAACATGAAGTAAAACCTTTATCACATATAATTATGTAATTAAGTATGTATTAAATGACAATATATATTTCTTGATCAATTCAATTAGCTCAAAGGCATATACCAACAAGTCTCTCATTTCTTTTTATTTTCAATATATGATTTATTCATTAACAAACTAACTAATATAATAATACAATAAAAAATAAATAAATAAAAAGGCACGGGGCTAATCCACGGTTCAAAACTTACTTATAACATTGACTCAATATGAGTGGCTCGTGATGTTAATTTTAAGACAACTCAGTTAAACCGAACGTTTGAATGCCACGTGGCGAATGTGCGGTGATTTGAAATTGGTAAAATAGTACAAGAGTCAAATAGGTCTCAGATATTTTAATCTGGGGTGGACTCAGAGGACGATCCAGTCACTTCCCCCAAGGGTATATTTGTCGCAAAACATTTTACAAATTTTTAAAACAAACAAACTTCTGCAATCTGGACCGTCCGTTATCTCCATCGAACGGCATCCAACGGCTATCACTAAAAAAAGAGGGAACAACCGCTCACCCTACGATCTCACTGCTCCCTCTTCACTTCCTATATATAGCACTCTCATCCTTTCCTTTCCTCTCCTCATTATTCTCTCAAAAATTTCTGCGAAGTCTCCCAAATTCCGTAATTCCAACACAGGTAATGCTTGTTCTCTTACTTTTTGTTGAATTCAATTAAGTAGATCTGAAGTTTCTTCACAGTTTTTATGGCATTTTCGGTTTAAAGCTTTCGCTTCTCGTTCTTGTCTCTGCATTTCGTTTGTGGTGGATAGACTTGTTCTGGCATTTGCTTAGATCTGGATTTGCGCAAGCTTTTCTACTCGTTTTCACTGAAACTGTGCTCAAATTATTATCGTTTTCTATTCGAAAACTAATTTTTTTGTTCGAGTCTGCATTGCCTGTATGTATTTTGATGCCTTGGATATTACATCTTGAATCTCTTTGATATGTTAAGTTTTTACATCTTAAGATATGCATTCATTTTGTCATAACTAGGATTTTGCCCGCATGAAACAGAATCAAAACAGGAAAAGCTTATAAATTAGTGTACGAAAGTAATGAATGAACAGTATTCTGTATTTTCAGAAGATCAAACAGATAATGGAAATCAGCATTGAAAAGGAATGGACAGACCGAATGAGTAAGCAAGTTTTAACGATAAGTTAACAAAATAGAATAGGTTAATATAATATAAAGATTCAAGAATCATGTAAAGTGAAGAGAAAGCTTAACTTTGTCATGCAAGGGTAATGAGAACAGTTTTGATAGAAGTGGAGAATACAGCAAAATGAACAATGAAGGAAGACACGAAGAACAGCTTAGCATAAATGAGCAAAGTCAGAAGTGAATATTCAGCATTTTGTAAATATTAAAAAGAAGTGTTAATGGAAAGGAGAAAGCTAATTTTTTTTTTTTATGCAAACAGAACTATAATGGCTTAAATGTAAGCTACTAAGAGAGAAGGTACAGTTGAAGATATTGTGGTTGATATTAATTGATAAAAATGTTATTTAAACTATAAAACAGCATTAATAAGTAAGCAAAAACAGTAAAAGCTGTGAATAATTCGTAATCATCAATGATCATGTACTGTAAACAGAAGGATTTTTTTGTCTCCCTACTTGCTTGAATTTTCAACAGATCAGCATCTAGTAATCAAGTAATGGTAGCATTTTTAATGGGCTGCTGATAACCAATGGCTCCTGAAGTAATTGTTAATGGAAGTTAAGTTCATAAATAAAACTGCATTCGGGAAAAAATGTAGTGAATCTTTTGATATTATCATTTAAAGTTGCAACATGTGTATTATGTACTAAGTTTTGTATTCGTTAACAGTCATAATTGAAGTGTCATTTGTTACTAAGAATAATAGCATGAAAATAAATTGGGATAAGGAGAAATGAACTATTGAAAATCACATATCAATACAAAAAGTCTGATAAAAGTTTATCCATCATGCTAAGAAGGGTGAAGTAATCAACTGCATAAAGAACAATATAATATCAGGTAACAACAATGATAAATCACAGTTACAGCAAACAGGGTAAATGACATGAACAGAATTTGTAAAATAAACTTTAAATATGCAATTGCTGTCATGACGGGTACTTTTTTCAAAATATATACTGTTATATATTGTTATAGATTTATCAAAATATTTCGTCTTATGATTTGGAATTTAATTTCAACTCAATTGTTGTAAATTAGGGGAAAAATGAGAGAGATCCTTCATGTTCAAGGTGGACAATGTGGGAACCAGATTGGTTCCAAGTTTTGGGAGGTTGTTTGCGATGAGCACGGCATAGATCCAACTGGAAGGTACACTGGTTCCTCAGATCTGCAGTTGGAGCGTGTCAATGTATACTATAATGAGGCTTCCTGTGGCCGCTTTGTTCCGCGTGCTGTGCTCATGGACTTGGAGCCTGGTACCATGGACAGTGTCCGAACTGGTCCTTATGGCCAGATTTTCAGGCCGGATAACTTTGTTTTTGGACAATCTGGTGCTGGAAACAACTGGGCTAAGGGCCATTACACTGAGGGAGCTGAGCTTATTGATGCAGTTCTTGATGTTGTGAGAAAGGAGGCTGAGAACTGTGACTGTCTGCAAGGTAAGGAAGTTGTTTCTTTTAGGTTCTGACTGGTAGAAGCTGATATCTTTTTAATTGTAGTTGCCAAACATGTTTCTTGGAGTTATTTGTTGCTATCTTTATTGGTGGAAGCTTATCTAATCTGCCATTTCAGGTTTCCAGGTGTGCCACTCATTGGGTGGAGGAACTGGGTCTGGGATGGGAACCTTACTGATCTCAAAGATTAGAGAGGAGTACCCTGACAGGATGATGCTCACATTCTCCGTGTTCCCCTCACCAAAGGTTTCAGATACAGTTGTGGAGCCATACAATGCTACCCTTTCCGTTCATCAGCTTGTTGAGAATGCTGATGAGTGCATGGTTCTTGATAATGAGGCTTTGTACGATATCTGCTTCAGGACTCTTAAATTGACCACTCCTAGCTGTAAGTACATATGAGACTACAAAAATATGTTTTCTGTGTTTTCAGTTGCTGTTTGGTGTGATGTTTTTTACATGCCAATTCTTGACTAGTGGTGGCTAGATCATAATGTTCATTGCCCCCATGCTGAAGAGTTTGGTGCCTTGAAATTTTGGGGTTGAATTGGGCCAACAACTATTATAGATGAGGACTGCTATAATGAATAATGGATGGGTAGCTGTAAAATGGAAAAGTAATTTTATCATGCAAAATTTTTTTTTTTAATTTTTTATACTAACTGTTCGTAATGACCGTTGGTCTTATTTATATCTTTGTTGCTGAAGTATCTTTTGACTTTAGGTTTTATTTTTTACGTGCACACACACACACACAGTTGGCTTAGCATTTCAAATAAAATCTGAGTAATATTTTGGGGCCCCAAAAGTGTGTGGGCTGTAAATGTAATTTCAAGTCGCAATCCAATGATTTATTTGGAGATTTTAATTGAGATACAGTGTGTTCAAATAGGGGTGGAGCTAGTTATCCTTTTTGTGTAGCTAAAGACCTAATGAAATTCAAGTATCCTTTCCAAAAAACAGCACAAACACACTCATGCATGCTTGCACTCATGTTCCCACATTAAGTTCTGCTAAAAGAATACAGTACCTAAAAGTTAATCTTTTTTTTCGCTATATCAATAACTTTCTTGAAGGGGTTACAGATTCCTTGAACACAAACTTTTCTTTTTTTTTTTTTGCGACATATGGAGGGAAATAGTTGAATGTTTTGATCAGCTTTGCTATTTTGCTAGTGCTCTAATCATGTACTTATTTGTATTAACACATGTTGCAGTTGGTGATTTGAACCACTTGATCTCGGCAACCATGAGTGGAGTCACTTGCTGTCTCAGGTTCCCTGGTCAACTCAACTCTGACCTCCGAAAGCTTGCAGTGAACCTCATTCCCTTCCCTCGTCTTCACTTTTTTATGGTTGGGTTTGCTCCTCTGACCTCCCGCGGATCCCAGCAGTATCGTGCTCTGACTGTCCCTGAGTTGACCCAACAAATGTGGGATGCAAAGAACATGATGTGTGCTGCTGACCCAAGGCACGGCCGCTACCTCACTGCATCGGCCATGTTCAGAGGCAAGATGAGCACCAAGGAAGTGGATGAGCAAATGATCAATGTGCAAAACAAGAATTCTTCCTACTTTGTGGAGTGGATCCCAAACAATGTGAAATCCAGTGTGTGTGACATTCCACCTAGAGGGCTCTCCATGGCATCAACCTTTATTGGAAACTCGACCTCTATTCAGGAAATGTTCAGGAGAGTTAGTGAACAATTCACTGCTATGTTCAGGAGGAAGGCTTTCTTGCATTGGTATACTGGTGAAGGTATGGATGAGATGGAGTTCACAGAGGCGGAGAGCAACATGAATGACCTTGTGTCCGAGTATCAACAATACCAGGATGCCACTGCTGATGAGGAAGGTGAGTATGAGGAGGAGGAGGAGGAGGAGGAGGAGGAGTAGAGGTGCACATGTGAGGAGGCAAAATCTATAAAAAGCGTTTGGTAATAATGTACGACTATGGTATAAGATTCAAGCTTGTGTTTGCTTTGTATGTAATTAAGAGTCTTTCCCTTTCCGGAGTTTGTGTTTGTTATGGGTGAAAAGAAAATGTTTCTCCCTGAAAATCAGTATGATGGATAGGATGAGTGGGAAGTTGGTTATATGTTTGAAATAGTGATGTGGTACCTCTATGTATTCCGGACATGTTTCCTTTTTGGTTTTTATGTATGATTGTTAGTCATGTAATATTCTATCAAATTTCTCAATTTGTGGTGGCTCTACCCAGAAGGTAAGGTCGGGTTCTCCATGCATGAGATGGCCCTGCGGCTTAGACTTTTTAACTGATTACATCGGGCTCAAGCTTCAACATAATTAAATCGCATGGGTTGTACAGCCTTATGAATCTGTTGTCTTGTGTAGTTTTTGAATTGTCTTCCAAGTTCATGCTAGAGCATTTGCTTTTGAAGCATTTTTGGGCACTGTTGCCGTTGGGATTAGCAAATCTAACTCCCTACATAAGAAATTTTACTTCTTAAAATTTGCATAAATCGAAGCGTATTGCACTTTCAAAAACCATTCAGAGTACTCTTTTTTTCTTCTTCAATACAGAGGTCTATTGGGTTTTGGACTATATTATGCAATGACAGGGAACACTCTTCCATAGATTTTTCTATGCTTGGTAATTATATTGGGGTATTGGATAATGCAATGATATATTTTAAAATTTTCAAGTTTATATTTGATGGATTGTCGTATAATGATTCTATACATTCTCGGTAAATGAGAGATAGTATTTAAGTTTTAAAAATCCTTAAATGTAAATAATAAATATAAATATTTTGTATTTTTTTTTATCTTTTTTCTATTCTTGTTTTGGGTTTTAATCTCTTGTAGGTGGGGTTGCGATTTTGTTTGTGGCTAGACAGCTCTAGACGAAGCTGGTATTTATATTATATTTAAGGTCTAATCTAGTCCTTGTGTCATGGCTGTAAAGGGGTTTTTGTGATAAGAAGAGAAAGTGTTACAAATAAGTAAGGGATGTACTGGAAGTGACAGAAGGGAAGATCAAAACAGTTCTTAAGTACTGAGTGTCATAATAAGTGGAAGAGAATAAAAAGAGGCCTAGAGAGAGAAGCTTTGAGTGAGATTAAGGTAGTTTCGAAAAGTGAAAGTCCCTTAAATGAATTGTGAAAGTTCTATATATAATGTTAGAAGTGGCGGTTTGTCAAGCCTAGTTCAACAATATGTTTATTATACCATTTTTACATAAGAATGAATATTTGTTTACTTGGGTATCTTGAAAATCGTTAATGATGGTATTGTACCAAATAGTACAATTAAGTTGAATTAAGCCTCGAACTAGTCCAAATAGAGATTTTAAGATGAAATTGAGAATTTTAAAACCCCAAAACGACTTAAAATGGTGATTCGGAGTTCGAGAACCGATTTGGAGTCTAATTGAAATTTTCATGACCTAGGGGCAAAATGGTCATTTTGCTACCCGAGGTTAAGATGTGAGTGTTGGATGAAATTTTTTGACTAAGATTGATCATTTGGATTATAATTTGAGTTTGAGAAGTGAAGAATTTTAATTCCGGCATTTTCAAGCATAGAGGGCAAAATAATCATTTTGCCACCCCAGGGGTAAAATTGTAATTTTACACCACCCAACACTTGTCCAGCACATGAATTTCATCCATTATTATCATGGATAATTGAAGGATTTTATGTGGTGGAGAAAGAAAGCTTACTAGTTAAGAATTTAAAAATAGACCAATGGTAAGGTGACAAGTGTCAAGCTTTTATTTCTTTATTATTTTCCTTATAAATTAGCACAAAACTAGCCCATTTCTCTTCATTATGGTCGGTCTCACCAAGGAGAAGCAAAAAAAAAGGAAGAAAAAAACCCTAGGTAGAAAAATTCAAAGGAAAAGTGTGAAAATTCAAGGAAACAAGTGAAAAAAAGGTAAGATTTTTTCAATTAAACTTGAGATCTCTCTTTCTTAAGCATTTTTTCTTATTTTCCATGGTTGAATCACATGAAATCATGATGAATCCCTTGCTGGCCGAACACTTAGAGGGAAGTTTTGATGCTTGATTTGGTTAGATTTCAATGTATTTTAGTGTTTTTAGTTAGTTAGTGATGTGTAGCATGAAAAGCCAACAAGAAAAATTCACTTCCTCCCATCACCCATCATTGGCCGAATCTTCCATGCAGAGTGTGGATGCTGGATTTGATTTTATTTTAAGTGAATTGGTTAGGAAATGATGAATTACAATGAGAAAATCAAGTAGGAAAAATTATAGTATTTATGCACCCACCATGGCCGAAATTCCCAAAAGAAAATGTGAAGATGATTTTGCTAAATTTTATGCTATTTGACTTGTGTTTGATGGTTTGGAGAATTGGAAGAAAAATGGAATTATTTGGAGTTAAATTGCACATATTGGCCAATCAATTGGGTGATGGATCGAATTAGGCCAATACCATTTTATTTAGGTACACAATTGAACTTAGATTGAACATCGTATTTAGATTGTTACCCGAGTATTTCACATCCAATTTCATGCATTAGTATAAAGCCTGAATTGGTTTTACAACGGTTTAGCACAAATGTAGTAAATGGCTTATTGTGCATTATGTCTAAGTAGTGAGCTTTCTAGCAAAAGTAAAGAGATAGTACCCGAGGATCAAGAATCGGAGTACTCGAAATTTGACTCCCGAAATAGTGAGTAACCTTATTATCATCTTAATTATCGAAAGTAGTTTTTATTCGTTTTTGTGATTTGATAGAAAAATGAGTTTAAATGGTAAATCTTTATGTTTTATAAGCAAAATGTGATTAAATGAAATGATTTTATAAAATTATCTTGAAATTGAAAGATGGTTTTGAAAATGGAGTAATCGGAGACTAATTGCTGTGTTATAAATCATTGTTTGAATTGAATGACTTATGATAATATTGGCATGAATGGTTGAATTGGTAAATGTGCTGAAAATGTATGAACTGTTGATTTGCCTTGAGAGGCTGTAAAATAAAATAATTGCCATGTCATGCTATTGTAAATTTTATTGTATGGTAGGTTTAGCTTGCTGCAGTGGGTTGGTTCTGTGGACCAGCCTTTTTGAGGGGCATGGAATCTCGTTATATTCTTACCTCGATTGGAGAGGTGTATAGAGTAACTCTCGAGGTACAATTTTAGAGTTCACTTCACGCCAAACCACCACGTGAGGGTGAACTCAGCCAACACCAAGGAATGACTATGTTTTCAAATAAAAACATGATTTATGCGTACATGACTTTTTTAATAGCCTTGGTGGACTCGGTTGGGATAGCCCCAGGCCAAGGTGTCCCTGATAACTGAGTATGAGAATGATTTTGGCACGAGTCAAGCTTTTCAGAAAATCATAAGCCTCATTGTTTATTTGGGTGAAATGAATTTATTTTATCTTATTAAAATGAGTTCGGAATGCTGTGGATCATTTTTATGCTAATCTATTTTATTTGTCTCTATTTACTCAGCTTTAGATATTTTAGATGGTATTTGTTTACTCACTAGGATTATATAATCTCATCACTTTCCTTTCCACTCATTTTAGGCTTAGGATAGTCGGTATATAGCTCATTTTGTTAAGGGTTACAGTTGGACTTGCATCCTCAAAAACTATAGGTTTATCGCTTTTGATACTTTTGGTCGTTCGTGGGCCCACGTGCCACTGTAAATTAAATTTTATACTTTGGTTCTCTGTATTACAGTATGTATGAATTTATTTAGCTTTTTCGCTACAAAAATTATTTACCGGTAACTCTATAAATATTGTTTTATAAGAAAATAGAATATTTTATTGAATAATTTTATTATATTCAAATAGTTATAGTTTCACTTTAAATGAATGTTTTAGACATCTAAACTTATTTTTGATTATGAAATATGTGTTTTTGACTTGCATACTACATTTTTAGCTGGTTTCGAGATTTTTGAGAAAAAATGATCAAAATGCCCCTATGAGATAAAAAATATTTTTCTTTTGTTTTGATTTGGAAATAGTTTATAATCTCTCAAAACATGATACTTAACAATTGTTGCTTATAGGGGAGATGCCAAAACTGATATTAAAGCCTTCCGAGGTTCTGGTTGGCATTCCGAGCAATAAATGTCTATTGGGACGTCGAGACGGTTGTTATGGGCTCGAAGGGAGTACCGGGTCGTGACACGGTTACTCAAGAATAGGTTTTAATGTGCATAATGAATGGCATTATTATGAAGAGTTTTAATGTGAGTAACCGTTATTGTAATCCATTAAAAGTGAATCTAACAGAGAGGAAGTAGGCAAAAAGGCCGAACCTCTATAAAATACTTGTGTCAATTTTTCTACTCATCTCTTTACTTGAAATTCAAATTTCTTTCATTGATCAAGAGGTCAATTAACTTGTTTATCTTCAAATTGAGCATTTGAATTAGAGAGGGGATTTTATCTTCTTAAAAATTAAAAAGTTCTTAAAAAATTTTAATACAGTCTAATTTAACCTCCTTTTGGATTCATTCATATTGAGCTTATTAATCTAACAACTTCCATGGTTTTCAAGTTTTTTCGAAGTATGTGGAATACTTGGAGCATATTTTTAATATAGAGAGAGTGTTTTGAAGTGCCTCATTTGTAAAGAACATAGATGCCATTTGCTTAATGATGGAAGTGTTGGGTAAAGCTTTAACCATTTCCCATGCTCCATTAATGAGTGCTTCACCAGAGGAATTGCAATAGATGTTACGAGATTTTGATGATGCTTGTAACATTGGACTCAAGCTTGAGTGCCTCAATAATTGTAGATCTAAAGCCAAAGTTTTTCACAACAAGTCTTCCTTGGAAAATGCGTTAGAAGAAGATAGCTTCATTGAAAAAGTGTGAAGCTAAAGTACGAGAACAAATAGATGTATTTACTAATAATAACTCTTCTCTATGGAATATGTAATTGGCTAGGTTTTTGTTTTTAGCTAGTACTTTGCTATTGGCATATCATATTTCTTTTTCTTTTACAAAAATAATAATACTATATGCATGTTGCGTACTTATTCACCTTTCATATTATTATATGCGGCCAAAGGGTAACTCTCAACTTTTCATCAAGGAGATTAACTCTAACTTGACGTGAAGGAGATTCATTCATCCTTTTAAATAAGCGTACAATTTACGGCCAGTTTATGAGTAATAAGCTACAGCTAAAGATAAGCGATGATGCTTGCGACCAATAACATAATATCATTACAGTCAAATTATGAGCGATAAAGCTAGCAGCTGAAACATTTATAATAAATTATGGTCAAAGAATGTATGATACAACTTGACTGCCTCAATAAGCTACAGCTTGAGTGCCTCAGTAATTGTAGATCTAAAGCCAAAGTTTTTCACAACAAGTCTTCCTTGGAAAATGCGTTAGAAGACATAATATAGTGGTACATGAATCCATAATAGCCACATGTCACAACATAGAGACAAAATATCAAGGGCTTGTTCCCATGCATAATTTAATGAAAAGCCAAGTAAAATCATTTAAATGCTTCATCTCAACACATATGTATTTTTCAAAAACACTTTGATGCAAGTTCACTCACCGGTATTGTTGAACCTCTAATCGACTCTAACCTCCACTAATGGTTCAAATGGGCAGGTGAGGCCTTGTTGGAACCTATACATACACAACATCACAACCAACCCAAATTGGCATTAATAAAATTCTAAAAGCTATTTCTTAACTCAAGTTCAACTAGTTATTCCTAACTAGCTTTCAATCACCATTAGGTGGCTATTTGTTTCACTACTCTAGTCACTTTAAAAATGAATAACAATCTCAACAATAGATTAACTCACCACTCTAATCATCAACCATTATCAACAACTTGAAAATTTAACCTAATTCATTGCTCATTTTGGTGGTTTTTTGTAGTTGAATTCCTTTTTCAAAAGCTTCCAAGCTACTATGGCAAGTTTCTCTTTCTCTCTCTAAAACTTTCAACTAGTGAGAGAAAGTACTGAACAAAGACTTTTGGGGATTTTAAGGTGGGAGAGTGAAAGAGCATAAAAAGTTCTATAAAAAAGTGCTCAAAAGCATGAAAATTGAAGCTAGAGAGAGAAAGTTATGGAAGCTTTAAGGGAGGCTTCCATGGAGGATGAAGAAACATGAAATGGAAGGAAGAAGAAGTTGCTGGAAGCTGCTAGAGCTCAGATATTTGAGCTTCAAGTTAATCCAAATTTCCACCAAAATTACCAAAATGCCCTTAACGTGGTGGCTTTGTCTTCTTCCCATCCTTTGTGCAACCTTTTTGCTCTTTTGACACCGAAACAAAGTCCATAATAGTCTAAAGGTACTCGGATTCACGAAACTTAAAAATTTAGACCCAAGTGCAAAATGACCATTTTACCCATAACGTGGAAATTATCATTATTTATATCTTCCTCATTTATTTACCATCATAAACATCATTCAGTCATTCCTTAGGCCTATTTAGACCTTAATGGCATCAAAAAACCCACTCGTAGGAGCTTACTAAGAGAAATTATGAAATTACCCCTGGTCCGCATTATCGCGTCTACTTCTAGTTATGTGCCTATGAAGACAGAGATTTCATAGGTTCACTTCTAAATTACCCTTTTTAACTCAGCAATCAACCTCAATTGGCATCCGTAAACTCTATTATCCATCATATTAAAATACGGGGTACTATAGTCTCCTCCACTTAAAACGAATTCATCCTCGAATTCAAATCAGTGTAGGGTGAATAATCAACGTTCTAAAGTTCCGCCACATCACTTTCATCGAGAATTCTTAACATAGAATCTTGGTTTATGCATCATATTGACTTCCAATCCTATAGAAAACTCGACAATGTCATAATATATAGTTATGTGTACTACTATTGTTGGATCAAAACAATATCATCCTTCATCTTATGAAAAAAATTCAAAGAAGCTATTAATTCTGGTCACACCTCAATCAAATCATCCTTAAATCATCAATTATGCATGTTTACTTAACCATCCGCAACTCCTCTACCTCGCACCTTTATCAAACCTTCCAATATTCAAGCATCTATTCCACCATTGACTATGGGTCTAATTTGTCAACCAATCTTTATTTCATTTTTCATTCTCCCATATAAATTCCATTTAAGCATTTCACAATACATAAGGATCAAATGCTCTTTATTTATTCATATATGTTTAACGTTACGGATGATTCAAATATGATAACCATTAGTAACCATTTTCTCAAAAACAAAACTCCAATACTTTCAGATCGAGTGCTCACTAGATAAATCTCAACTTATACCACCAGGCATATCAATAAACCATGACATCCCACATGCCTCTTTATGATCTTAACCAATCTCTTTAATCAATAACTCAACCTCTCAAGATTAAAGTTGCTTAAAATTTTCCCTTTAAAGTTCCTTTCCCAAGTCTCATCTTGATTACTAATCATTTCTATATTTCCAATGTCGTAGCTAATTTGTTCATCATCAATCACATACAACATATCTAACTTGAAATTCTTCAAATTTACTCCAAACATAAGATCTCATGGCCTCATTAGTTTATCAATCTGAAGATCAAATTAAACATTTATCTCTCCTTAAGTGCACTTTAAAATTTAAGAATCATCTATTAAGACCTTTTTGATATTAACTTATTTTAGTCCTTTTTACCTTAGAAAATTAAATCCATAATCATTCATTTTGAATCATGAGCTTTACACCAATCCAGGCAGATTTTACACTTTTAATTATACGAATTCAAATGCACACCTTTATGCATAAGCTATAAACTTTTCCCCACATCTTTATATATCAAAACTACATATATTGAAGCTATACCAAAACTGATACATCATTTTCCATTGCCCCTAAGGATAATAACCTAACAATTTCTAGCTCACAGTTTAGCTAGTTTATATGCCAAGCGTCTCATACCAAAAGTATAAACACTTACTTTTAAGCTAATAGCATTATAATCCACTTGTTCACTGCCAAAATCAGTGATAAATTATCTTAATCATTGTCTAGCACTATAACCATTGATAGAATGTCATCATCAAATCAAATTATAACTAACTCCGCATAAACTTTTATACCAATATGTAACATATATATCCATACATATATATATTTTCAAAAATTTTAACTTCGAATAGCCTTAGGCATATCAAGCTCAATAAGCCATCTGTAAAACCAAAATAACCAACAATCAAGTTTAGAATCAATTCTTCTTATAGTTGGTTAAATCATGCTCATCATTTGTGGTGAATACACAAAGTTAATGTTAATATTCTATTCTCATACTAGAATTGAACATTAATTGGCACAATCCCCAAAGCACCACGTGTCTTAAAATAGATTTTTCTTAGCCAAAATTCATATTCTAATATCATGCTTATAGGTCGTAACTCATTACCAAAGTCTTTACTCATATATAAATACTCGAATCATCATCTCTTTTCTAAGTAGATTTTTACAATTTTCGTAGCGTATTTCTATTCCCTTACCAAGGGTAGTATCATTTAATCAAACCATGTCACCCTCATTCTCTAAACATTTGAAACACAATTCAACCTTTGCCTACACTTACCAAGCACTTTACCTTGATAATTACTCAAAATAAATTGGAACTTGTAGGGGAAACACATTTCACAATTTATGCCTTGCGTCTACAATTATGTCAAGACTAGAACCTCATCAGGTCCACAAAACAGTAGGATAATCATTGCCTCAAACCAGCATTTCCAAGTATACTTATGCTTGTATCATATCTTCATCCTTATGTGACATATCAGTCACGAGCCCAACTTGACTATATAGCCATTTGCTCTTTGAGCTTTAATGTTGTCTCACTATGAAAAATCTTTCAAATTTATCTCATCAGGGTATTCACAAGGTGGATACATGTCCATAACTTACAGTTCAAAGCCTAAAGCATTGAACACAACCTCATCATTGATGTTCTACGCTATATCATATAATACAAAAAATAATCTAGTAACTATGACAATGAAATTCTAAAGTTCCACCTTTATCTACCAATCATAGCTCCTTTTATGAGTACATACTTTACACTGCTTGATTGTTCACCAGCCACTCATGGCCATCCAAATTCGACCTCTTATAGCAAGTCAAACTAATATATTATTCTTATGTTTTCCAATATACTTGCAAAATGCTTAAACACATCCTTTAATAGAATTCTGTTGAGGACTCAGATAATCAAAGGCTTATCTTCAAAGCCACACATAACTTTAACAATTTAATATATATTCGATAACATTTAGCTCATTAACCCCATTGAACATTATTTTAAGATCTTTCAAGACGTCTTTACTTTTATTTCGGACCGAACCAAACTAACTTAATATAATTGCATTGATTATCCTTGAGCTTTTTATGCTTATCCTAACAACACCTATGTTTCACCCATCATTCGTCTTAATGACTTTCAGCCATTCGCAACACACTTCTCATACATGTTAAGGCATTCTTAATCTCATACCAAACCTATAGTCATGTACTCACCAATTAGGCCAAATCCTTCTATGGAATATCTCCTTCCATACAATGCATGCGACTCGCAAGATATACAAGTTCGAGTGTATGCTTACATATTGGTAACCTCCATATATTTCATGGTCATAAAAACCACAATTTGCAAAACTAGCTTTCTATCACAAGTTTGTGATCAGAACATTAGTCTCCACATATCTCACTTTGGACATACTTCACTACCAACATTCATATACCTTTACCACAACATTCAGTGCAAATTGATTAAGCAATGATCTCCAAATTTACTTTTAGATACACATATATCAAATTGTACACCACTTAGTGTTGAGATCTTGACTTTACTCATCAATTCTTAACCAATTACATCCATAAGATAAACAATTCATTTAATTTTTGTATCTTGTTTTTGCAGTCATAAGATCAAAATTTCTTAAGCTTAGGATGCAAAGCTTCCTCTTAAAGCATATATGAAAATCCACATGTTTTAAGTCCCTTACCTTTGGAGAAGTCACATTCAAGACTAATCATTTACATCATAGGTTGCATATTAAACCAAACATATTTTTAAATTGACCTTTAAAGCAATTCATATATCGATCTTCATATAGAACTCCATATGGCACTTAGATTAAATTTGTCATTTCCATGTCATTTAAATTCAAACTGCTAAATCTACATCTAGTCCTTTAATCTTTTGGCTCCACACTAAGCGTAGCAAAATTTAAGCTCATCCTTAGAGTAGATCATTTGCTAGCCTTTTACTTCGTGACCATACATCAATTATAATAATAAGTGATTTTCACCATTGAGCTAAGTCATATACCTTTAATTTTAAACCATAATAGTTCAAATTAACCCTTGGGATCTCATAGTCACTTAATTGGAATCAAAACCAGCTCCCTCTAACCTGTTGTACCCATATTCAACACATATTCTCATATAAATATTTCGGAAGCCCAACACCATTTATATATGGCATAACAAGCTCGATTAACCAAGTGCACTTACCTCCATGCACATAAGTATTGGCTTACACTTACCTTAATGCTTAAATTTATAAACTCCAAGTGAATCACAATCATCATTATTCATTCCAATCAAAGTATGCCCCTTGTACCATTACTGTATACGTTTCTTTATATTGATCGCAATAATGATCCAATATCATCCAATTTCTTCTCATTGATAATTATAGGCTCAAGTTATAACTCCACTGAATGAATAAGTCATTACGGACTTATTAGTCCAGCTCCAATTTCCTTCATCTTTAATCGGAGGAATTTGTTATTACATTAGCCTTTCATTAGAAGCATTTGCTTAAAATCTTTCCAACAACAGCTTGTGTCTCAGGTGGCATCTCAAATCCGGACAACGGCACTACTTATGACCTTTGCATAAGGTTAGCAAGACGATAGGTTACTAGGAATAGGAGTTTATATGGCCTCCTATCTATGAATTGTGCTGCGTCACAAACCATAAACAAAACCCTACATTAACTCCGACAACTCCGCTGACTGACACAAGAATCCCTAGGACTCAACTAAACCTAGAGCTTTGATACCACCTTTGTCACAACCCAAATTTTGAGCTATGACTTGCGCATGAGCCCAATGGGCATAGCCCACTAAGCCCAAGCAAGCCTATTTATGCAATCCCGATCATTAATCCCAACCATCATTTCTAAAACCACATATTTTAGTTCTCAATGATGAATATTTCAGTAATAATTTATAGCAATCGAATATTCATATTTGTATTATCTTAAAGTATTTTCATTCATTGCCATCTCATAAGGCATTATCATCAATCCAACATATACATACTTCATTTATAACATGACTTTTAGTAGTTTACATTCCATATACATGTACACAAATAAAAGACTCTCAACCATCAGTGGAGTGACTTTAAGTGAAGGTACCGCTACTGAGATGCCATAGTATCTACCAATAAGGCCAGCATATGTGTGCGACTCAATCTAGGTCCCAACTGCCTTCAAATCTAAAAACATAAAGTTTAAAAACGTGAGTATAAAACTTAGTAAGTGAACATAAGAAGGGAACAAGCAATTGATAGGAAGAATTTGGAAATCATGATGCACTTGATTTAATTTCTTACTAAAAACCCCTCATTTCAAACCTTGATTAATACGCTCATAGTGTTTCATAAACCCATGATCAATCCATGAAGTTAAATGGGTGAAAAGTAGGTCAAAATCAAGCAAGGTAGCAAGCATGGCAGCAAGTTTGTAGCTGCAGTGAGATTCGGGCGGCCAAAACAGAAAGTTTCTCGTTGCAGGAAGAAATAGTGTTAGTTTGCATGTGTTTTAGTTTTTTTACCATATCTCCCGTTACAGAAGTCCAATTGACCTTATTTTTAGACCATTAGAAATCTAAGAGGCAGGGCTACAACTTTTATGTTTACCACTTTTCTCTGTTTAGACGGAAAGATGCTCAAAATCTTCATCAAAGTGAAAGTACTGCATTAGAACTTGCGAGTTTCTCGCTGCAGCGAGAAACAGGGCTGGTTTATGCCCCCACCACCCGAGAGTTTCTCGCATTCTCGCTGCAGCGAGATTCAGGGAAAATGACAAATAAGGGGTTTTCACATGCCACAAAATTCATCCCTACCATATTGCACATCAAAGTGAACACATTGACAATAATCAAGTTATCATCATTCAAAACAATCACATATTATAATCATAAACTTGCAATCACATATACATATATAAACATATATCAACAAGTACACCACCCCACTTCATTCATCGTCATAGCCGAGTCATCATCATCATCGGTTATGTGCACTCCCTACTCGCACATAGCCGGGTCAATATCATCACACAACATTATTCATCAATGCACAACATATATTCGTATATATATGTATATATCAACATAATATAGTGGTACATGAATCCATAATAGCCACATGTCACAACATAGAGACAA
>NC_030854.1:18658025-18668067 GCF_000208745.1 Theobroma cacao | reverse complement strand
GGTAAAGTGCCAAAAATAGGTTAATACCGCGTTTAAGCCGTTTTAGGCTATTGCATTTCATACCATGCATTAGTATAGGATTTAAGTCAATTATATAGTGATTTAGCATCGATGTGGTAAATTGTGAAATTTTTTCAATGTGTCTAGAAGGAGAGCCTTCCAGTAAAAGCAAGGAAGTCGTACCTGACGAATAGTGATCGGGGCACTTAGAAAGCATTTAATTTGTACAAATGGTGTGTAAACCTATTATTATTGTAAATTATCTAGAGTTTATTTTTAAATGCTCTTTATGGATTTTATGAAACGACAATGAAATTAAAATGGGATTTTTAATGTTTTAGAAATAAATGTGACAAATAAATATATTGTCTTGATTTTCTGAAATAAGAAACTTTTCATTATAAAATTGAGTAATTGGAGGCTGCCAATTGTCTTGAAAAATATATTTTCCTATGAATGGCTTATGATATATGAGTATATGTGGCTATATTTTCTAATTGCATTGGGAATTTATGTAAGCTGTCTTTTACTATGCAGGCTAGATAAATAAATAAAAACCATGTTATATTGTCGAAATTTTATTAAAATTGGTGGATTTAGTCGCTGCAGTGACGAGTTTTCGTGGATTGCCTATTAGAGGGGTACGGTAAACCCGGTTGTATAGTTACTCCGGTTGTAGAGACGATGAAGGTAACTCCCGGGGTAGTGTTAGAGCTCACTTCACGTCGAACCCCCACGTGAATGTGTAACTCGGCCAATACCAAAGAACGACTTGTTTTCAAAACTAACTTGTGTTTAACATGTAAATATCTTAACAACCTTGACGGACTCGGTTAGATGCCTCAGCCAAGGTATCCCCGAGGACTAGTTTTGGCTTGAGCCTTGTTTTTAATAAAAGTTATAAGCCTTAACAACTGTTTTGGTAAATTACAAATATTTTATGGTTTAAGAAATAAATTGAAAACCTTATGAAATGGTTTGTAATTTGTTGTTTAAACTTGCCTCCATGTTACTCGCCTTTAGATATTTATGATAATGTTTGTTTACTCATAGGAATTGCAAAATCTCACCCACCTCCTTTCCAAATATTTCAGGCCTGTGGTAGCTTGTATATACCCGATTTTATCGAGGATTCCAGTTGACCCCTCTATCACACAGACAGTAGGTTACTATCACCAACACTTAGTGTATTTATGGGTCACTTATCATTGTAATTATTATTGTACATTATAATTTTGTAAATTATTGTATGTATGAATTTATTTTACTTCTAAGTTACAAAAGATTACTTACATGTGTTTTTATAAATATTGTTTTATATAAAAATGCTATATTTTTGTCTTTTGATTTACTTGAGTCGGAAACGACTGAAAATTATTTAAAACTGATATGTAAGCCTTGCGGGGTTTCGATTGGTATTTCGGGTAATGAGTATCAATTGGGACATCGCGACGGTTGTCATGGGCCCGAGGGAGGTTCCGGGTCGTGACATTAAGTTAATCCAAATTTCCACCGAAATTACCAAAATGCCCTTAACGTGGTGGCTTTGTCTTCCTTTCATCCTTTGTGCAACCTTTTTGCTTTTTTGACACTGAAACAAAGTCCATAATAGTCTAAAGGTACTCGAATTCACGAAACTTAAAAATTTAGACTCGAGTGCAAAATGACCATTTTACCCATAACATGGAAATTATCATTGTTTTTATCTTCCTCATTTATTTACCATCATAAACATCATTCATTCATTCCTTAGGCCTATTTAGACCTTAATGGCATAAAAAAACCCACTCGTAGGAGCCTACCAAGAGAAATTACGAAATTATCCCTGTTCGGCATTATCGCGTCTACTTCTCGTTATGTGCCTATGAAGATCGAGATTGCATAGGTTCACTTATGAATTACCCTTTTTAACTCAGGAATCAATGTCAATTGGCATCCGTAAACTCTATTAGCCACCGTATTAAAATACGGGGTACTACAAGCTGAAACATTTATAATAAATTATGGTCAAAGAATGAATGATAAAGCTTGCGACCAATAATATAATAAATTGCAGCCAAGGTATAAGGAATGAAGCTAGCGGCTAAAATATTAATAGTGAAACACAACCAATATAAAAGAGGGGAAGTTGCGGCTTGAATGCTTTTCATTTAGATACTTAAGATGATGAAGAATCAAATAATGTATTTTGCATATAACAAGGACTGAGTGGGAATCTCATAAATAATACTTCTATATATATTGAAAATAGATTGGAGCAGTGATGGCGTTGTTCTTTGAATTTATCAATTTGTAATATCCGCTCTCATTCACCTCATGAACAATATATGGTCTTTCTAATTTTGGGCTGAATTTAGAAGCTAAGGTTCCTCTTCTAATATGCTCAGTTGCACGTAGTACTACATCACCCTTTTCAAAATTCCTCATTTTTACTAACTTATCATAAGATCTACTCAACTTCCTTTGATAGATTGATAAGTTTTTCTTTTCTCTATCTCTTCTTTCTATTAGTGCTTCCAATGCAGAGAGTAGACCTGGCAATTCATGTTTTCGTGTTTTAAACATGCCAGACACGATTAGACATGAAACACGTTAAGGTTAAATATGAATACGACACAATTATTATTCGTGTCTTAAATTTAAAACATATACGATTAATAATATGAATACGAATATGTTTAATAACTGTGTAACACGATACGATACGATTAACACATTTATTAAACGTGTCAATATACGATATGACATGATTAATAACACGTTTAATACGATTAAATAAAAATATTTACAATTAAATATAATTTTGTTATTTAAATTTAAAATCTATAATTATAAAAATAATTATAACAAAACAAAAAAAATAATAATAACATCAACTTTAATGAAATTTAACATAAATAACATACATAAAATTCATTATCATATAATATGATAAAATACATCATTAACATCTAACCTTCAAATACTAATAATATAAAAAATCATTCATAATTTTCAATCGTAATAAAATGCATATCATTAACCACATCATCACCATGAACAAATCAAAATCGAAAATTCGTTTGCCAATGTCACATCATTCCGGCATCACAAAACCTAATAATGAAATGGCAACAATATATTAATAAAATTAAATCAAAATAGAAAAAGTTAAATAAAATGTAAAATTTAGTTTAAAGCATTACTTTCATTGATGATTAATCAACATCAACAGTATTAGAGCAGTTGGTTGATGACATTTCTTCCTTACTAATTTCTAAATTCATGACATATGTGGTAAGATTGTTCATATCTGTTTCTACATATGCTACAATATAAAAAAATTTTATTAAAAACAATTAAATAAATCAAACTTACTCTAATCATGCATTTAAACATAAGAAACATAGCCAAAAATAAATGAAAGAATGTATTACCAATTTCCACAAATAGCCAATCCCTACAACATAAAATTACCTCCACAACATCTAGTTTAAGTGAGCTCTGATATTGATCAAGAACTTTATTGCCAACACTAAAAGCAGACTCGCGAGCCACTGTTGATACAGGAATCGCCAAGATATCTTGAGCCATGGTAGAAACCTTGCGATAACGAAACTGATTTGTCTTCCAAAATTGTAAAATATCCAATTCAATTGTCATTTCAATCTTTTGTTCATCCAAATATTATTTTAGTTGAGATTTGTTATTGGCAGTCCCAAACTCACGTTGAAAATTGTCAAACTCCTAATTAATAAAGATAAAATAATTAAAAAATATTAAAATAAAAAAAACAAAAGAAAATTAAATTTAATAACAAATAAACTTCAAAAATAAAAAAATTACCTTCAAGAACTTGTTTTTTCCCATCAAAAGGTGTATCATTTAAAGAAGATGGAGTATTAGAAACCTTGATAGCATAATCATCATAAAGAGCAAATAAATGATCTTTAAACTTTTTAAATTCAGTTGAATTACTCCCATAAAGCTTTGTGTAACTCCATTCCTCAAATTGAATCTTGTACCGAGGATCAAATATCATAACTATAGCTAAATTCAAACTAAATTCAGACCAATAGTTCTCAAACTTAACAAACATTTGAGTAGCCATATTTTTCAAATACACATCATCTCCATTCATATGTTCTTGCAAGGTTATGCGTGCCATAAATATCGAAGGAAAGTACAAGTCGGCTGTGGGATACTTTGTTTCAGAAAACACACAAGTAATCTCATAAAATACACTTAAGAATTTGCTAAGTTTCTCAATTCTATCCCACTCATCTATAGATGGAGAATGCTTAAAATTTAATTCACTAATTTCCAAATGAGAAAAGGCCAAGCGAAAATAAAGTGCACTTTCAAGCACGAGAAATGTGGAGTTCCACCTAGTTGGAACATCTTGTTTTAAACCACTTTTTGTATTCAAATTCACTAGGCTCACACACTCTAAAACTTTTGTTTTCTCCTTTGAGAATGTCAAGCTCGGCTCTACAATATGTTTATTATACCATTCCTACATAAGAATGCATGTTTGCTTACTTGGGTACCTCGAAAATCGTTAAAGGACGGTATTGTACCAAATGGTACAATTAAGTTGAATTAAACCTCGAATTAGTCCAAATAAAGATTTTAAGATGAAATTGAGAATTTTAAAGCCCCAAAATGACTTAAAATGGTGATTCGGAGTTCGAGGACCGATTTGGAGTCAAATTGGAATTTTCATGATCTAGGGGTAAAATGGTCATTTTGCCACCCGAGGTTAAAATTGGAATGTTGGAAGAAGTTTTTGATCAAGATTGACTATTTAGAACATAATTTGAGTTTAAGAAGTGAAAAATTTTAGTTTTGACATTTTTTCGAGCATAGGGGGTAAAATAATCATTTTGCCACCCAAAGGTAAAATTGTAATTTTACATCACCCAACACTTGTCCAACACATGGAGTTTATCCAATATTATCATGGATAATTGAGAAAATTTAAGTGGTGGAGAGAGATTGCTTAATGGGTAAGTATGACACATGGGCCAATGGAATGGTGACATGTGTCAAATTTTCATCCATTTATATTTGACTTTAAAAATCAGCACATAAACTCTCCCAACTCATTTCTCATGGCCGGCCATAGCAAGAACAAAGGAAGAAAAGAAGAACAAAAACCCTAGAGTGAAAATTCAAGAGAAAATTGATGGATTTCAAGTAATCAAGCAATCAAAGGTAAACTTTCTTGATTTTGACTTGTGATATACCTTTTCCATGCATTATTTTGCATTTTCCATGGATGAATCACAAGATATCATGAAGGATTCATGGCTGACCGAATTTAGAGAGAGAAGATTTGATGATTTATTTGGTTAGATTTTGAGATATTTTAGTGTTTATAGTTGATTTATCATGTTTGGAAGGAAAACAAGTAAGAAAAATCACATGTTCTTCATGGATTCTTCATTGGCTGAATTTCATAAAGACAATATTGAAGATGAATCTTGTGATGTCTTATGTTATTTAGTTAGAATTTAATGAATTGTGGTGGTGGAAACTGAAAATGGTAATGTTTAGCATGAAAAACCGTATACCTCTTAAGAACCTCCATTGGCTGAATCTTCCTTGTAGAGTATTGATGATGATTTTGATTTATTTCAAGTGATTTGGTTAGAAATTAGTGATTTATGGTGTGAGAATCAAGCTTGAAAAATTATAGTGTTGATGCACCCACCGTGGTCGATTTTTCCAAGAGAAAATGTGAGGATGATTTTGCCATAATTCAAGTTATTTAACTTGTGTTTGATGATTTGGAGTATTGGGAGAAAAATGAAATTATTCGGAGTTGAATTGGACGTATTGGCCAATTAATCGGGTGATAGATCGAATTAGGCCAATACCGTTTTATTTAGGTACATAATTGAATTTATATTGAACACCATATTTAGATAGTTAACCGAGTATTTCACATCCCATTTCATGCATTAGTATAAAGCCTGAATTGGTTTTATAACAATTTAGCACAAATGTATTAAATGGCTTATTGTGCATTATGTCTAGGTGGTGAGCATTCTGGCAAAAGTAAAGAGATAGTACCTGAGGATCAAGAATCGGAGTACTCAAAATTCGACTCCTGAAACAGTGAGTAACCTTACTATCATCTTAATTATCTAAAGTGGTTTTTATCCGATTTTGTGATTTTATGGAAAATGAGTTTAAATAGTAAATCTTTATGTTTTATAAACAAAATGTGATTAAATGAAATGATTTTATAAAATTGTCTTGAAATTGAATGATGGTTTTGAAAATGGAGTAATTGGAGACTAATTGTTGTTTTATAAATCATGGTTTGAATTGAATGGCTTATGATAATATTGGCAGGAATGGTTGAATTGGTATTTGTGTTGAAAATGCATAAACTATTGTTTGCCTTGATAGGCTGGATAATGATAAAATTGCCATGTCATGCTATTGAATTTTATTGAATTGGAGGGTTATTGATTAGTCGCTGCAGTGGACGGGTTCCGTGGACCAGCCTATTAGAGGGGCACGATAACCCTATAATATTCATACCTCAGTATGAGGGGCACAATTGGATAACTCATGAGGTTAAAACTTTAGAGTTCACTTCACGCCAAACCACCATGTGAGGGCGAACTCAGCCAACGCCAAGGAACGACTATGTTTCCAAAATAAAAACATGATTTATGCGTACATAACTTTTTAACAACCTTGGCAGACTCGGTTGGGATAGCCCTCGACCAAGGTATCCCTGATAACTGAGTATGAGAATAATTTTGGCACTAGCCAAAGTTTTAAGAAATTCATAAGCCATGTTGATTACTCGATTTATATGAATTGATTTTATTTGGTTGAAATGAGTTAAAAGGTGATGAATTACAGTATGTTAAACTATTTTATCTGTCTCCATTTATTCAGCTTTAGATATTTTAGATGATATTTGTTTACTCATTGGGATTATATAATCTCACCACCCTCCTTTTTACCCATTTTAGGCTCAGGATAGTCAGTAGATAGCTCATTTCGTTGAGGGCTACAGTTGGACTTGCATCCTCAAAAACTGTAGGTTTATTGCTTTTGATACTTTTAGTCGTTCGTGGGCCCACGTGTCACTGTAAATTAAATTTTATACTTTGGTTATTTGTATTACAGTATTTATGAATTTATTTAGCTTTTACGCTACAAAAATTATTTACAGGTAACTCTATAAGTATTGTTTTATAAGAAAATAGAATATTTTATTAAATATTTTTATTATATTCAAATAGTTATAATTTCACTTTAAATGAATGTTTTAGATATCTAAACTTATTTTTGATTATGAAATATGTGTTTTCCACTTGCATACTACATTTTTAGCTAGTTTCGAGATTTTTGAGGAAAAATGACTAAAATGCCCATGTGAGACATAAATCATTTTTTTTATTGACTTCAGTTGGAAATAGCTTAAATTCTTTTAGAACATGATATTTGGTAACGAATGCTCACCAGGAAAAAGAGAAACTGATATTAAAGCTTTGCAGGGTTCCAGTTGACAATCTGAGTAATGAGTGTCGATCGGGACAACGCGACGGTTGTTACAGGTCGATGGGAGTTCCGAGTCGTGACAGAGTGAATGGGCTTGTGGAATTTAATCTTGGCAAGAGAGATCAGACAACATCAACGGCTTTGGTAATGAAAAGTAAATGTGACGTGGATACAGAAGCACAAGCCTGATTAGTTTTTGTATGTGGCAGACCAGAGGTACGTAAATGTTCCTAGGCATCTCCATACCTAGGGACTTACTGCACGTTTGGTATGGGGAATAGCTATGTTATTCCCCTTCTATTCCTCTATTCCCACTCTTTTCTCGTACCTTTATTTGGTTTAAAATTAGCACACGAAATAACAATTCTTCAAGAATAAAAATTCCATAAAATTGGTTAAAAGTCAGCTTTAGCTATTCCCNTTTTTTATTGATTTAAGTTGGAAATAGCTTAAAATCTTTTAGAACATGATATTCAGCAACGGTTACTCACAACGAAAATGAGAAACTGATATTAAAGCCTTGCGGGGTTCCGGTTGACATTTCGGGTAATGAGTATCGATCGGGACACCGCGGGAGTTGTCATGGGCTCGAGGGGAGTACCGGGTCGTGACAAAGAACCTTTCACATACTTAATACTTTCCCTCACATTTTGCATTGCACTATCAACTTCTTTCAAACCATCTTGCACAATCAACTTAAGTATATGAGCACAACATCTTATATGAAAAAACTTGCCTCCTCCTAAAAGTTGCTTTCTCATATTCAATTGCACTTTCAACAAATCAAGAAAAGTATTATTTGCAGAAGCATTATCCAATGTTATTGAAAACAATTTACTTTCAATTCCTCATTCAACTAACAATGCATAAATCTTTTCACTCAAAACAACACCATTGTCTGGAGGTGGCATAAAGGAAAAATTCAAGATTTTTTTTTGTAAAATCCAATTTTTGTCAACAAAATGAGCAGTAAGACAAATTTACCCATCAATAACAACAGAAGTCCACAAATCAGAAGTTAAACAAATCTTATCAGGTGATTCTTGAAGCAGGTATTGTATCTTACTTTTTTCTCTTTTATGCATCTTAATTATATCAGCTTTAACAATGTTCCTAGAGATCAGAACAACATCTTCACGCAAATAAGGCAACATAGACCTAATGCCAGTATACTCCATAAATGATAAAGGTCAATTATGCATCACAATTGCAGCTACCACTAATTCACAAAACTTTTCAGGATCAAACTTTGAAGACCTCATTAACATTGAATTATGTTCCTTAGAAAAAATCATTTGACCTATATCACGTGTGTCTTTCCTAACACAATTATCTGTGAGACCTCGACTTCTACAGGCCCCGTAACTAGGTGTAGACGCGATAACATAGGCTAGGGGTAATTTCATCATTTCTCATGGTGAGCCCTTAAAAGTAGACTTTCAGACATTATTAAGGTCTAAGTAGGCTTAAGGAATAAATGAATGAGGGTAAAATACATGAAGTAGATATAAATATTGATAATTTCTATGGTAGGGGTAAAATGATTATTTTGCACCTCGAGCATAAATTTTTAGGTTTTCGTAAACTCGAGTACTTTTAGACTATTATGGACTTTGTCTCAATGTTAAAGGAGTAAAAAGAGTGCATAAAGGAAAGGAGGAAGACAAATGGCCTTGTTAAGGGCATTGTTGTAAATTCTATGAAAATTGGATAACCTTTAACTATAAATATCTAATCTCCAGCAGCTTTTTTTTAGTTTTTTAACAGCTTCTCTTCTTCTTCTTCCTCCTATCCTCCTCTCCATTCCATGTTTCTTTGCACCTTTCATGGAAGTATCCTTTGAAACCTTTAAAACTTTCCCAAATTAGCTTTATTTCTCATGTTTTTCTACACTCTTTCATAGGGTTTTTCATGCTCTTCCACTTTTACACCTTAATAGCCCTCAAAAGTCTTTCTTAAGTACATTCACTCACTAGTTGGACGTGTAGAGAGAGAGGGAGTGATTTCCCTTCTTAGCTTGGAAGAATTTTGAAAAGAAATTCAATTACAAATCCACCAAGGTGAGTTAACTTGCATTTAAAATATTTTGGGAAATGTATTGGTATTTGGATGAAGCATGTGAATGATTTTTATTTGATTTTTCCTTAAAGATTATGCATGGGAACAAGCCTTTATTAAAACATTTTATGTGGTGAGTGTGTAATATGATGAATCTTTGTGCTCCTATAGGATGCTGATATATATATATATATGTTGTGTATCAATAGTTAATATTGTGTAATAAATATAACCGTGAATGTGCGCGATGTGGGGGATGCGCATGCCGGTGATGACGGGTGCGAGAGTGTGGATGATGATGTTGCCTGTGCACGATGTAGGGGATGCACACGACGGTATTAGCTGTGCACGATGTGAGGGATGCACATGAGCTGGGTGAAGTGGTGGTATTGGTGTTTATATATGTGTATATATATATATATATATATATATATATATTATTGCAATAGAAAGTTCATGAATATGGTATATGGTT
>NC_030854.1:18621183-18657974 GCF_000208745.1 Theobroma cacao | reverse complement strand
GTGTATATATATATATATATATATATATATATATTTATGCAATAGAAAGTTCATGAATATGGTATATGGTTGTAATGTATGTGAAATCTTGCATGTTGAACCTTGGAAATTGCTAAGTATTTTCAAGTTGACTTTGTCATTGCAGCAGGATGACCTTTTCTTGATATAATGAGAACTTTCTTCTTGGTGTTCAGTTTCTCGTTGCAGCGAGAAACTCTTTGGTTGGGAGCCTGGCTGCAGTCCTGTAACTCGCTATAGTTATAATACATTCTTGCTACAGCGAGATGTCTACAGGTGGTTTTGCTGTAGCGAGAAACCTTCTGTCGTGATTGCTACCTTGTTTGGTTTCTGCCATATTTTTCACTTCTTTAACATCATAGTTGATCATGAACTTCCAACATCAAGGAATTAATTAATTAAGTTTGAAATGAAGGGTTTTAGTGAGAAACCCTCGACCAGCTAATGATTTGAGCCTAAATTTCGCTACAGCGAGAATGCCTTTTCGCTATAGCGAGGATCAGTTATTTCGCTTGACTTGCTTGAATGCTACTAAAGTTTTCACTCTTCAAATTCTTTGTTGTGCATGGATCCTTCATCATCAAGTGATTAACCAATTAAGGGTTTAATGAGGGGTTTTAATAAGAACTAAACTAAATTGCATTGTTTTTGAAAATAAGTGCATCATGATTTCTTTAAACTTTTCTTATCGTTTGCTTGTTCCCTTCCTTTGTTCACTCATTGGGTTTATACTCACTGTTTTCAGATCAGGAGGCAGTTGGTAACTAGGTCGAGGTGTCCTCGTAGATTTGTCTCCGTGGTAGGTATCTCGACATTTAATAGCTGTACTTTTGCCCAGATCTCTCCGCTGGAAGTCGAGTATCCCTTTGGTTGTGTATAGACAAACCCGATGTAAAATATTAAGATGTATGTTTTAGACAATATATGTATATTTGGATTGGTAATGCCACTATGAGTTCGCAATGGTTAGCATTATTTTGAATTGGAATTATGAAATGTGAATTTAGGAACTTTTGATGGAATGATGAACAGGTCATATAAATAGGCTTGCTTGGGCTTAGTGGGCTATGCCCATTGGGCCCATGCACCGGTCATGGCCTGAAATTTGGGTCGTGACATTATCATTATGACGTTTCAAATTACCTGCCCCATACTTGCTTTCATAATTCAAAATATACCCACAGAGCTTGCACTTTGCTTTTGGTTTTCTATCACTTGAGTTCTTTTCTGGCAAACGTTTAAAGAATGTCCAAATCTTTGAAGTTAATTTTTGTTTTTTGGGTTGGCATGGCTTCTTTTCAACTATTGCTCCTGTTTGATCAATCTGTACACAATCATCAGATTCCTCCAAAAAATGAACATTTGATTAAAAAGTAACATCAATATTGTCAGATTCCATTTGCAAACATCAGCAACATAAATAACATCAAAAATATTAATATTGTCAGATTACATATTAAATGTCATAAAAATGAGTCAAATCATTTTTCATTAGAACTAATATAGTCCATTACTTTTCAACACCTTAAGGCTATAAACAAAAATTACCAAAAAAAAAAAAAAACACCAAAGAAATATAACATTTCCAAACCTTAAAATGAAAAATTAACAAGAAGATCAAATTAAGAGAAAGAGCAGCTAAATGTACACTATTTCTTTTTCCTTTTTCATTTTTTGTAAGAATTTATTCACTTAAAGAGAAAAGCCAGGGAAAAGATTCATGGAACCCATATTTTTGCTTCAACTAATAAATACTTACCATATTTTTATATTGGATAAAGATTCCACTTTTTTCCATTCAAAACATGATCTGTCAAAATTAATTTTAAACATGAAGGTTTCCATTTGTCAAAGCATGATCTGTTGCTTGTATAGACTAAAGTAACTTTTACTAGATTTACAAGAGTATCTTCATGGACCATTTTAAAATTCTCTTTGATGTTAAAAAGCAAAGTTTGGATACTTCTCCCCACAAAGAAACAACCCACTTTTCCCCTTCTTTTTCTTTTATCTAAGGGTTAGTTAAGGTATTAAATGATGCAGAAGGCTCGACATTCCCATCCAAGTAAATCAATAACCTCAAGAGTCCTTAAAGAGGTAACTATAATGGAGTTGGAAACCAATTACAATAGATGGACATCAATGGGCCGTAGGAAAGAAACATACATATCACAGGTTAAAGAAAGAACATAATGAACTTATGAAAAGAATAGCTTGCATGAACCACATATACAGCTTGCCTTACAAGCTAAATTTACAACTACTTTTGAACAAAAATGAATTGGAGAAAAAAGGAAATATGCTCTAAATTTTCAAGAAATAAATCATATGACTTTCATGCTATGTATTTGATTAAGGAAATGCATTCATTGACCAGTGCGAGAGGGTGTCATGAGCTGAAAGCTCATCATCAAGTCTTCACCAGCCCAGGTGTAAGATATAAAAATCCAATATAAATGTACACATATTTTTTCATTTAGGGAAAATATATCATATTTTTTTGTTCAAAATTTCTCTTTTTCTTCAGTTAATAACTAAACTACTTACCTCATGGTTAGTGTAGGAATTACATATAAGAGGCCAAAGTTGTCAAAAGAGACACCTCATGGGAATAAAGGAGTAGGCCCAGAGTTTGTAAATGAAAGCAAACAAGTGGTGCTCAAACCATGTAAGAGAGGTTTAGGGAGAGAATATGAGATTCATGATTGCAGTCAGGCAATGCATCAGACAGAGCACGATATGGGGTACACAAATTTAGATAAAGATAAGCACGGGCAAGATACAATCTTTGATTCAGACTTAAGGTTAAGATATTTGGCAATTAGAAAGGAAGCAGAGGAAATTTGGGAATTAACTAAAAAGTTGGGATTGAATTTCAAGGAAAGGAAGGATGAGGTGATTCAAAGGAATATTGCTCTAGAATAGAGGTTGGGAGTTGGAGTAGCCAAAGGACGACATTTGAGTCGATCCAAGGAACGTGAGTAGTTGGGTGCAAAGTGGAAAAGAAGCAATGAGTCGCTAGCTTGAGTTGACACTATAATTAAGATTGATGGGTAAGGGCGAATGAGGGGCACGTTAACGGTTTATGACTGCTGCATTCAAAGAACAATTGAGTTGTTATGTTGGTTTTGCTTCAATTTTTTGTTGGGTTCTGATTTTTGTTTTGTAGCAAGTATCTAGCTTTGTTTTGCAAGGTGTAAAGCTAGAGGTACCTTGTTTACGAGGGCTTAATGAGAGCTCTTCTTGTCAATTAGTTTACTAATATGTTTTTGTTATGCTATATAGAGGTAGAAAGAGTGTACTCATTCTTAATGGCTTTTGTGCAATGGAAATTTTTGTTAATGTACTGTTCACTTGCCCATACCAGAATTAATGCCGCTTGAAGTCTTCTGCCACTAAAGCTAAAGACTTGTTATGGCACATCTGGTAATGGATGAATAAAAAAACACTTTTTTTTTTAAAAAATTGCTCACCTTTGTTTCAACAAATGGGCAATGTTGATATGGGAAAGAGAAAGAGCACAATCACAGATGCAAGGAGGACAAGAGGATTTGTCGATTTGGAATCACCCAATTTAAAGAGATTTCTTGAATCTTCCTAATCTATAGAGATTTCTTGAATCTCGAATAAGGAATTGAAGAAGAAGAAACTGCTTAGCACTCCCACTCTAAAACGGCTGAAGTGAAAGGGGAAAGAAAACAAATATTTGAATAAGAGAAGAAAGCTTGCTGATTGAAGGAGTGAACACAGATCTGGTGCGTTGTGCGTGAGGTTATCCAAAATGATAACCAAAAGTTAAAAATTAGGGTTTAGGCATGTATAATTACATTATTACCTTTATAAAATTAAAAAATTTATTAAAATAATTATTTAAAATTATTTATATAAGGTTAAAATAGTCTTTATTTATTAATTTTTAATAGGTTAATAAACTTGTCACGTATATACGTTTAGACACGATAACACGATTAAGTAAACGTATTTAAATGTGTTTTAAATGTGTTTGTCGTGTCTGGCACGTTAAGATATGAAAATTTTCTTGTCTTAAACGTGTCAGACACGATTAGACATGAAACACGTTAAGGCTAAATCCAAACTTGTTTAACCAAGTGTCTTCTTGTGTCGTGTTAACGTGTTGTGTCCAAAATTACCAAGTCTAGTAGAAAGGGAGATCGAAGTAGTTGCTGAAGTACTGAGTGTCATGGTAGGTGGAAGAGAACAAGAAGAGAATAGGTAGACAATGAATAAGATGGCTAGAGAGAAAAGCTTGGAGTGAGAGTAAGGTAGTTCTGAAAAGTGAAAAACTTTCAAATGAATTGTGAAAGTTCTAAACATAGTGCTAGAAGTGACAGTTACTTAATAATAAGTTTTAATGTGCAAAATGAATAACATTATTATGAAGAGTTTTAATATGAGTAACCATTACTGTAATCTATTATGTGGATATTAAAACAATGATCTTATTGCATATAATGAGTATCAGTTAGAAACTTAACATGTGACCGTTGAAGTAATTGGGTGTAATAAGATTTGTTTTCAAGTAATAAAAAAGAGTTATACATGAAAAACTATATGAGAACAAGTTGAGAGAAGAAGGTGTACATGAACTAGTACAAGAGAAATAGGTAAGAGGGAGAAACACTTGCACTTCAAGAAAAGGTTAAGAAGTAGACCTCTTAACTATCTCTACATCTGAGCCACCAAGCCAAACTCTCCAGAATATCTCAAGATGAAAGTAACCCATGAACCCTGCCACTTATTTAGGGTTACTTTCACTGTCATATATGTGAAGTGGTTATTCTGTGCAAAGTAGTTGTTTTACTTATATTAGTTGTTTGTTGTTCAAATTTCTACTCACACAAGTGCACGTATCGCAAAGATAATATAGAGATGAGTAAAGTGTCGATCCCACAGAGAATTAAATTAATCCTTATTGTTAATTACTAAAATTAACACACCTTAATTTTATCTAAACAATTAAAATTAAAAAAGAAAATTTAAATTAATAAACTAATAATTAAAACTAATATATCAGTAAATTTTACTTCTAGTGATTAACAGATATAAGATTATGATATCCGTCAATACTTCATCTGAATATTGTCTCTCTCTGTCTCTTTTAACTTAGTTTATTGGATTAAGTTACTAACCTAGAGTCCTAAATTATTTACAAGTCTCTGTCGAGTTTCTCATAAATATATCTCTCCTAATTAATTTACTTTATATCTATGCAAATTATATTGAAGAAAGATTCATTAAGTTTGTGCTCTAATTTTGGCTATGTATGGCTTATAGGTGTATGTCTACCCTATATGCAAATCAAATCATCTAATCAACTAAGTATATTCGATCATACGCTATTTTATTCAGGGTCTACCTAAATCTCCTTCGTCAAGGTTTGACTTAGGTTTCCAATTCAATCTAATTGGTGACCAGTCAACTAGAAGCATTAAGAACAGAATAAAACAAACAACTTAAATCTATCAAACATAAATAAAAGAGAGAAATAATTTAGACTATGTATTGAATTCAATCATAATCTTAGATTAACAATTTAATTCTCCATCAAGTCACACATTATCATTGAATAAAATTTAAACATTAAAACCAAGAGAATAAGAGAATAACAAAAAGATAAAAAAAACCAAGGATTGTATTCTTGATCTCCAAATCTCCTTTAATCCTTCAAATTCCTTTAATGACTTTGTGGCTTGACTCTCAGATGTTAATCTGGTGTTTTTTTCACCTTTTTTAAGTCCTCTGAAAGGTTGTTTTTATAGGCTTTGAAGTGAGGTCAAGTTGGGTGAAGAAAGAATTCAATTCGAACTAGGATATCCTCATCAGACTATGTGAGTTGTAGCTTTTCCCAATTAATTAACAAAAATCGTAATTGCTATAGAACTGCTACAGTATGTCAACTTCAATAAGATTTTTGACCATTTTACAGGCCGAACTGGGTAAAGTGGAAAACATAAAAGTTGTAGGTTTTTATCTTATCTTTTCAATGGTCTAAGAATTGCTTCATTTGGAGTTCTTTAGAGAAAGTTATAGTCGAAATACAGAAATATGTGCAATGCAAGTCTGCACCTCAAAATTGCTCTCCTTCTTTCACTAAAATTCTTCTTTCATCAAACACATAAAAAAGCACAAATAAATCAATAACAACCTATTTTAACCACATTAACACCAAATAAAGAATAAAATTAACTAAGATTAGACTAACTCACCTAAAATAATTAATTTAAAATAATTAAATAAAATCTACTAATATCTATACATTACTACAAGAACTAAGCTAAATTACTATCAAAATGAAGCTCAAATAACTCTATATCATAGAGTTATCATTGTTCCACATGGCGTAGTGCTCCACTTATTCTAGTTATTCCATGTGAAGTAGTAATTCACTTCTTTTAATTGTTCAACATGAGTAGTACTTCACTCGCAATGATTGTTCTTATTATTCTCTATACAATATTATGTTATAAAATAATTCTTTAGATAATAGGTATTAATCAAAATCAAGTATCTATAATGGCCTAAGAGTTCAGACTAGCCTAAGCCTACCAAGTAGTCTAGTAGCTCAAGCACACCAGTAGGCTAGATATGTTAGTAGCCTAGACAACAAGCCCATCTCGCATACTAAGGGTAAAAGTATCTACGCATGCTTAAAAGAGTCTCGACAGATATGAACTTTTTGTTGATTGACGTATTTGAATGTAGATATGATTAGAATTCGAATTTGAATGATGTAGATAGGATGACCATTCAAGTTTGAATACCTTAGCCTAATCATTTATTTCAAATTCAAATTGTAGATAGCTAGATAAGAGGGCTAACAAGCCTATAAATACCATATCTCTTCATTTGTAAAACACACCAAGTTTGAGATTTATACACTTTTCTCTTAAGCTCTCTTTTCTCCATTTTTCTTTTATTTCGTTGCTTTTGTGTTGTTTCAACAACCTTTGAGTTCTTGACGTTTTGTGTTGTTTCAACACCTTTTGAGTTCTTGACTAGTTTTATTGGTTAACTTAAGCTTAGTAAGTGGTGTATTTCAAAGTTCAAAGCCACACAGAGTTGAGCTAAAGTCTTAACATGTGATAGTTGGTATTAATGCCAAGACTTCCATTGTTGATTAGTGCACACCCAGTTAGGAAATAAGGAAGACCAACTGTGTAGCCAAACGAGGTAAGTCAAGTTTGAAATATATGTTTGATCTTGAAGGCTAAGTATCCAAAATGGAATTGGCTGTGGGTAACATGAGGGATAAATTTGAGGAAGTTGAAACTAGTATCAAGGAGTTGTGGTTTCGAGATGACAAGCTTCATGGGGAGTTGTAGATGACTTTTAATGAGTTTATGGATATGTTGAATCGGTTAAATGCAGCATTAGAAGAGCTAGTTGAGGCCCTTCGATAAGGGCTCAAGGATGAACTTGTTGCATTCAAGGCAACCATTGGGGTGTTCTGCTCACTTTTGAGATGAAGGCCAAACTGAAGGTGCTTAAGCCTAAATTTCGAGGTTAGAAGGAGGCTAAGGATGTCAACAATTTCTTATGGACTTTGAAGCAATATTTTCGAGTCATGGGCATCAAAGAGGATTCTTTATGAATTAATTTAGCTGCTATGTACTTGGTGGACATAATCTTATTGTGATGGAGGCAAAGGTGCAATGTGAAGCTTAAGGGAACAACCATTAGCATACGGGTGAAGTTCTAAAAGGAGCTGTGAAAGCAATTTTATCTTAAGTATGTTGAGGACGAGGCTTGAGTGAAACTTAAGAGGCCTACCCAACATGGTGAGGAATGGGAATATGAGAAAAAATTTTATGAATTGTCATTGCAAATTAGCGATCTCAATGAAAAAGAGGCGTTATTTGCATTTATGGATGACTTGAAGCTATAAGTGAAGCAAAAGCTTGAGCATAGAGGCGTGTAAAACTTCATGCAAGTCATAGCGCTGGTTGAGAGTTTACTCAAGTTTTGCTCATTTTGACTTGATGAGAAAGGTAATGGTGGGAAACAAGACAAATCACATTGGATGAGGATTGCCTCACATGCAATAGGCTCATGGTTATCGTACTAGAAAAGAAGGATCTAAGTAATGAGAGTGGCAACAAATGAGTCAAGGGGCATGGTGAGCGATAACACTTGGGAAGCCTAGTGTTGCATAATGAAAAAGAGACCCAACAAACTATCTATATAGTCCAACAAAAGGGTTGATGCAATGGCAAGTAGTGCCACCATTCATGGCCAAAGGAGCTTAGGAGTGTATTGAGATTAAGTAATATTGTGTTGCCCTAAGGGAAGCAATAAGTGGTAGCAAAATATCGTATGGTTAGAGAGAGACCAAGATCAATAGTGACAAGACTATTATAAATGAGAGCTAGAAAGGCCAAAATGCTAAGACATAATTGAGGAACTGTTGAGACTAGCCAAGCACTCGTGAGACCCAAGAGCCAAGGCAATACAAATTGGTTCATAACAAGTGCTCCAGGAGACAATGCATTCCAAAGAAATGTATGCAAGGCAAGAATGCCAAGTTAGTAAATGCTTGAGGGGTCTTCACATGATAGAATAGTGTGCGAGGTAAGGGTGTCCAAGGTAGTAGCATGCAAAAGTAATGTGCAAGGCAAAGAAGCCCAAGCCAAGAGTGCACAGAGCAAGGTTGTTTGAGGCAAAGATGAGTGAAAGGACAACCATGATGCAACAGTACACTAGACAAAGATGTCCATCTTTTAACAATGAGGGCATTATTAGATTGAGTGGGGGAAGATGTCAGTGTACAAAAGTTCAGACCAACCTAGGCCCACCAAGTAGGTTAGATATGCAAGTAGTCTAAACAAGAAGCTTAGCGTGCATACTAGGGGTAAAAGTATTCATGTACTCTTAAAAGAGTCTTGATGTATTTGAATGTAGATATGATTAACATTCAAATTTGAATGTTGTAAATAAGATAGCCATTCAAATTTGAATTGTTGGTCCCGTTAATATGTATTAGAGGGGGGTGCATAGCACAATTTGGCTCTTGACAAGATGAAGAACTAATTTCCAAAACAAGGAAAGTAAAAATAGAGTAGACAATGGACAACAATTTATAGTGGTTCGATCCAAGACCTACATCCACTATCTTGATTATCAAACCAAGGATTTTTCCAACAATTCACTAAGAATTTGGTGAAATTCACAAGCTTCCATCAAGCTTTTACAATGGCTTTTCGCAGGCTCAGCCACAAACTTTACACTAGTTTTTCCCGGGCTAAACTAAAACCCAAAGTGATTTTCCAAGGCTTAACCATAACCTATAACATTCAAGCTTTCCCAAGCTTGAACAACCCCTTAGAATGACTCCCTCACTCTAAGTATACAAGAAGAAGTGGTAAAAACAAGTACCTATGATCATTGGATGATCTAATTGGTACAAGATTGAGTACTAATCACAAATGCAAAGAGTAAGCGTTGAGGTACAGACAAGTGAAGTGAAGCTTTTCTGGTTTTTCAACTTTCTATAGCTCAAATCTCATTCAAAGCTTCAAAAAACTTCTTTCTCATTGTTGGAAGACCCTTTTATACTTGGAGATGCAACTCTGATGGCAGTTGGATAGTTTATGCCCGTTGGAAACAGTTGAAGATGAGTTCTAGCTATTAATCTATCTTGTAGTGCTCTAGTTCAAGTTGCAGACAGAAAGGTCTTAGTCGACTAATTTGGTTGACTAAGTTGATTCTGTTTCTGGTTTGTAGATTCTGGCAGAGGCCACTTAGTCGACTAACTTGGTTGACTAAGTTGGTTTTGTTTCTCAAACTCTTCAGCTCGCCATTTCTCCAATTTGAAATTTGATCAACCAATGTTCTTCCTTGTTTAACCAACAAGCTTCCTCCTTATTATTCAGTTACATCTTGTTGAATTTATCCTTCTTTTTCTTTCAAAAATACTCTTTAAGGATTTAAGAAATTAATTTCATGTATTAATTTCTTGCACACTTAAGTAAAGGAATTAGACACAAATAAATGAGAAAGTTTTATTATCATCAAAAACTAATGGAGCCAACATGAATTTCTTAGTCTTATCATTTAATTCGAATTCAAATTGTAGATAACTAGATAAGGGGCTAGCAAGCCTACAAATACCCTATTCTCTTCATTTTTAAAACACACCAAGTTTGAGAATAAATACTCTTTCCTCTCAAGCTCTTTTCTATTTGTTTTTCTCTTATTTCGTTGCCTTTGTGTTAATTCAAGAAACTTTGAGTTCTTGATTGGTTTTGTTGGTTGATCTGAGCTCAATAAGTGACATATTTCAGAGCTCAAGATTGCACGAAGTTGAGCTCAAGTCTCAACACGGAATAGTGAACATTAGTCAGTAGTGGAACACATACCAAAATATGTAAATTGAACTAACGCTTATTGTTAGTGTTTGATGGAGAAGATTTAGTTGTAACAAGTTACCTTTTTAAGATTATATTATTTATATTAATATTATATTATATAAATATTTTTGAAGAAATTTTTTTTTAAAAGTTTAGGAAGAATGAAAATTAAGAATTAGTATTATATGGGTTGGATGTAACAATGAAAATTATTTATCCATAAAACCTATGAGAAATATGTTGTGCTGAAAGAACTAATTAGTAAATATTATAATGAAAGAGATCTCATTGAAAATTTTTTTCTTGACAAAGATTAGTTGAACATTATTATAATTAGTGGGTAAATAAGGTTTCTTAGTTAATTTACGAAACTAAAATATTAAAATAAGATTAAAAATTCCAAATAAAATATCTAGTATGAAATGATATGTATTTGAACCCCCACTGCATGTAGAGAGATCCAAGGGATGTCACATTTTTCTTTTGGGTTTTCAATATGTTTGTTGGAATATGAATCAATTTAAGTGGACCCAAATCCATTGAGGTATCTACATAGGTCTTTACTAACTTCTAATTAAGTTGAGTTAGAATCCTGTTCCTAATAGGATTTGTATATGTCTTATATAAATAGGCAAGAGTAGCTACTTAATTGGTGATTAGAATTTTCAAAAATAAAATTAGTTATCAGAATTGTTTAACAACAAGTTTTAAAAACTGAGAAAAATAAGAAACGTAAATTCTTTTAAAAGTGAGGCACTTGGGTCACCTGTGATGTACTTTTTATCTTTGATTTTCAATTTTGCTGTAATAGATCCTTAGATTATATTTTGAATAACAATTATTATTATTGAATTAAAAATTAAAATTTCACATCTTGAAATAGCTTTCACTTTTTTTTTTTGCAAGTAATCAAGTTATTTGACTTCAATCTCAATTTAATTAATGACCCTTAGAGAATAAAGAATATTCGTTTCAATAATTTAGTTAGACAAATTAATAAGCCAAATAATACTAAGAACTGCCAACATTGAAATTAATGGTTTTTTTTTGTTTGTTTGCAGGAGTGGAAAATGACTTGGAAAATCAAGGAAAATTCCTTTATTTCCTTTCTTTCTTCCTCTCTTCTCTTCTTTCTTGCTACGATGTTTTTGGGACGTGATCCGAGCTAAGGTTAGAGGTGACTTAATAATTTTTTTGAGTGATGTCATAAATAAATCTAATTCGATTGGAAGTTTTTAAACTCACTCTTTACAAAATTATAAAAATTTAGTAAATTCATTAGTCTTATTGACTATATAAAATTGTAAAAGTTTTTAAGACTTCAGTAGTATCATCTTACACGACTTCACTCTATGTCGATCCGCCCTAACCAGAGTGGTCGGATATGGCCTGCCGGTGCCTTATCCAGCATTGGCAAGGAGCGCCAGATGTAAGTTGAGCTATTAAGGCAGAAAATGAGCTCAGCTTACT
Organism: Theobroma cacao; assembly: GCF_000208745.1. Lineage (NCBI taxonomy): Eukaryota > Viridiplantae > Streptophyta > Magnoliopsida > Malvales > Malvaceae > Theobroma > Theobroma cacao. The sequence continues at coordinate 18,646,119 of NC_030854.1, read as the reverse complement.
AAATCCAGCGCGGTTGGTTGCAGTCAAAGCAAGGGTAGGGCAGCTTGACCTGGGAAAGTTTTTTTTATTGTACACCCGGGTTTCAGATCACGACATATGTTTGTCTCTCCTTGTGCTCTCATGGCTTCTTGTCTTATCTTAGCAACCCTTTTCCGTAGTTCCCAAAACAAAGGAGCTATTTATGTCTTTATCTTGGTTTCTGCCATAGAAAGAAAGCCGGTAATGGGCAAGCAGAATTGTTAAAACTTGGATGGGCAACCGTTGACTTATATACATCTCTGCTATTAATTTGTAGAGTCGCCTCGCCGGACTTTTAATTAATTCCGAGGATCAAAAGATGACCATCTACCTAAACTCGGGTAGAAGCCGGCAGCCGGCTTCCTGGTAATTGGACGAGTGCTGGAAAAGACCAAAATTTGGGACATGAAACGTCAAAAGTTTTGTCCTTCACTTCCAAGACACCTTTATCAATTGCTTTCCATATTACGTTTCACAAATTAAATAATAATCTTAAATAATTTCTTTTCATATATACAATATTAATAATAATCCATTACTCCATATTTTTATGATTTGAAGTACAGACGCGTAGTTATTAGTCAAATGGGTGGGACATTTGGCTTGGCTTCCTTATCGAGAATTTTGGCTGATGAGCTACGGTAACATGTGAAATTAATCCTCGGAATCATTCAGAATCTGAATTATTTATTTGCACCACCAGTCGTCGTGCGCTGTGCCTATCAAGATGTTATCATCCATGAGGTTGGAATAATATTCATAAGGATATGAACACTCCAATTATTATTTTAACTTTGTTCGTATGTTAACGTCGTTAAACCACAAAGACTAAGGTGTGAGGTTAGATTCATATTGTAATATTCGGGAAAAAGAAAAGGGAAAGAAAAACCATTTTCTTAAACAATTGGACAGGATTTTGTCAGTTTAGTGTATATATATAAATATTAGCCAGTATGAGGCAGAGTACTGGTTGGGCTAGTGCTGTGTTTAACTCTCAGTAAAACACTTCCCTGGTAGCTCCCCCGTTAAGGTAGCAAGTATAAAAGTGGATCATACTGTCCTGATTCCAGATCCCAGAATTTTCTCAGCATTCCATTCCATTCCATTCTTTCCCTTTTGGCCTTTCCAAATCCTTTGATCAGAAACAACAAAATGGGTTTCCAAGGCGGCGTTGCAGATGAAGAATCAGGCACCGAATTGTCCACAAAATCGAAATTCAGATACAACTCGCCACTCGTCCAAGTCTCCCTCATAGGCTTGGTATGTTTCTGCTGCCCCGGAATGTTCAACGCCCTTTCCGGGATGGGAGGAGGAGGGCAAGTCGATCCGACCGCTGCCAACAACGCCAACACTGCCCTTTACACCACTTTCGCTGTTTTTGGCATCCTGGGCGGGGGCATTTACAACGTCCTCGGACCCCATCTCACCCTTGCTGCTGGCTGCAGCACTTATGTCCTTTACGCCGGCTCTTTCCTCTACTACAACCATCATAAACACCAGGCTTTTGCAATTGCGGCAGGTGGCCTTCTTGGCGTTGGCGCTGGCTTTCTTTGGGCCGGTGAAGGCGCTATTATGACTTCTTATCCTCCACCGAATCGAAAGGGCACTTACATCTCCCTGTTTTGGAGCATTTTCAACATGGGTGGAGTTATTGGTGGCCTTATTCCTTTTATTCTGAATTACCACAGAAACGAGGCGGCTTCTGTAAATGATGCCACTTATATTGGCTTCATGTGCTTCATGTCGGCTGGAACTCTTCTTTCTTTTGCCATTTTGCCACCCAACAAAGTTGTTCGCGATGATGGTACACGTTGCACCAATGTTAAGTACTCCAGTGTCTCCACAGAGGCAGTCGAGATTCTCAAATTGTTTTTCAATTGGAAAATGCTCCTTATTGTCCCTGCTGCTTGGGCCAGCAATTTCTTTTACAGCTATCAGTTCAATAATGTCAATGGCCTTCTTTTTAATCTGAGAACCAGAGGGTTAAACAACGTGTTCTATTGGGGGGCCCAGATGTTGGGCTCTATTGGGATTGGTTACTTATTGGATTTTAGTTTCCAGAGTAGGAGGATGAGGGGTTTTGTTGGGATTGGTGTTGTCGCTTTGCTTGGCAGTGCAATCTGGGGTGGTGGCCTTGCCAATCAACTCCCCTACTCCCATGATCATCCACCTACGAGGTTGGATTTCAAGGAATCTGCTTTTGCCGGTCCCTTTGTTTTGTACTTCAGCTACGGATTGCTGGATGCCATGTTTCAAAGCATGGTTTATTGGATCATAGGAGCCTTGGCTGATGATTCACAGACCCTTAGCAGGTAATGCATTCTTCTTCTTGTTCTCTCTTCTTTAAAGATCATCATCTTCTTCTTTGTTTTGGTTTTTTTTGGGATCAATTGACCAATATTTATGTCTATAATAATGTTTCAGATATAGTGGATTTTATAAGGGAGTGCAAAGCGCAGGAGCAGCGGTTGCTTGGCAAGTTGATACGCACAAGGTTCCATTGCTTTCCCAGTTGATTGTAAATTGGTCGCTCACCACTGTGAGTTATCCACTGCTGGTGCTTCTAGTCATGCTAGCTGTAAAAGATGACAAGAAGACTGAAGAGGAAACTCCCAAGGAGGCCACTGTTCCATCTTCCAATAAAGATATCAACACTGCTAACTCCACTTAGCTGTTATTTATTCTACCGTCTTTCGTCCACATGCCTGCCAAAGTGGCATCTTTTTCTTTTCCAACTTTAGACAGCTGTTATGATGTGTATGTTACTACGCCATTATTCTCTCCATTAAAAGGAAATCACAGTTAAAAAGTTTTAGTGCAAAGCTTTCTTTACTCATAGAATTCTTTAATCTTGGTTTTGCTGCCCAGAATGCACTGTTCTTGCCCTTTCTTGATTACAATCTTTGAAGATAACCACTGGTTTCTATATTTTAGCCATGACTAACAGTATGCCTTTTCAGTTGATAAAAGATAGTATGTTGCTTTACCATGTATGGAATACCCTAAAGGCTATAGAAAAACCTTTGCTGCTGACAATACTATTAAAAGAAAAATTGAATCTTGGGAAAGGAGTAGACTATTTGTTGATTGCTACTTTACATTATGATGGTGGAAAAGAACTACTATAGCAGTTTTCTTGTCTGTGTAATTCTTTCTGAATGAGATAATGACAATGATTATTCTGTGAGACTAACCACCTTGACACCGGCAGAAGGTAGATAATGATGTGCTAATGGTATGTTGCATGTTTGCAGCTTCAAGTTTTCTGTGGCATTGCATCATCTGATATAGCTGTTGTTTCCATAGAAACAGTATAGCAAAACTTCTAAGTTTTCCCTGCAAAACAAAGTCACTAACTGATATCAGTTTTCTATGTTAGTTCCATTTTGTCATGATTTTTTTGCAGCGATATAGTCATCAGCTATTTACTCTGCAATCATGGAGTGCTTGGGTCTTTCTGCTCCAGAGGTAACACTTTGCGAAGTATATTTAGCGATTAAACTGCTTTGTTGACAGCCGATCATGTTTCTCGCTTTGTGAATTATGTTCTTGGTTTCAACAGAAATTTGTCTGAAACAGCACATTGATGCTGTGGCTTTGAAATGTGACTCCTGATCAGTTGGTTCTCTTTTAGCATTCTTTCTTAAGACTAAGTTCTACATGGTTAATTTTCAGCTTAAAAAGAATCTACATAGTTAGGTGTAGCTTCTGTCAGATTTCTTCTTTTGTATTACTGGTCTAGTGGTCTTTCTGCTTTGTTCTGTTTTGGAAGAAATAGTACTTGCTAATAACAAGTTTATAGTTTAGGGTTCAGCAGATATGGAAAGTGGGAGCTTTATGATCCTTGAAAAGCTGTTTTCCAATTGGCTTGTAGTGCACCGACACAGGTAGGCAGATTTTGGCAACAAAGTGAAAATGTGCGTGTTTTAACAGCAAATTTACACCCTAAGCTGCTGAATTGCATTTGTTCCATACAACTTGTCTATTTTTTGTATTGTCACTTATCTACTTCTATGAATTTTATATTTACTCCATCATGTTCTTGCTATATTCTTTTTGTGAATCTTGTAAAGTTCTTATATAAGCATCTGTCATGGTTCAACTTTTCAGAGAGTGATTATGGTGATGTATCCAACCAATGGGACAACTAAACATGGAATGTTATGCATCAAACTTAAAGAATGTTAATTGCATTTTAGGAACCTCTACTTGAACAAATAGGAGTATCTGTTTGTTGGTATCCTATTTCAACATGGTCTCTGTTATTTTACTTTTCGTTGCAGATATTAAATTGACGCAGGAGCAAGAGACAAAACTATTCTGAATTTTAGTTGCTCTTTTTGCTGTGGAGTTCTCACTTTTTACTTCAAAGTATTGGATTAATTATAGCCACATTAGTAAGTTGGAAGAGAACAGATCTCCTTGGTTGGAAATATGTAACCTTCTACAAGACTATTGAGTGCTAACTGTAAAACCTTTTCTAACCACTCAATCTCTTGAAGACTCTGGGTTTTAAAGTTGTTCTATGTTGTTGAATGGCTTGAAATAGTATTTGTGAAAGTTTCGGCTCCTTTGGTTTTCATCATCCGCTATTCCTTTAATGTCTCATGGTCCATTTTTTTTTGCCAAGAAGGCCCCAAACTTGATTTCTGCTTAAAACTTGAAAATAATGAGGTATTGTCTTATGTCTCAAGAGAAACTTAGTAGTCAATGGTGTTCACTCAGACTTCATGTATTAATGACCTCAGCTGAGCTTCTTTAATCCATATTTATTGTTCTTGAGCCATGTGGCAACTAAAGTTGAAAAGATATTTAAAAACATCTAGAATTAGATAACTTACTATCCCTAGCAAAGATAGCACATAAGAATTATGTTTGGAGTTCTGACCAGATCATTGCTTCTGCTTCTTATACCTAAGTGATTATTGTCCTTGCCTACTTTCAATTCATGATATCATATTTTTAGGTGTTGAAAGGTCTGTGATTGCTGGATGTTGAAAGGCTATTATAGGGATTTAGCAAGGTGATAGCTGATTGTTTGTTTGTTGAAAGAAATTGGATACGGTTAATCATATGATGAATGTCTTATATTGCATAGATAACACCAAAGAATGGTACATAGCCTGGCTGCATCATGCTCTTACCACAGTTGATTCTACAGATGATGGTGTTATAGGCATTTCCATGATGTATCTTAGTGGTTCCTTTAATCAGTTGGTGCCCTTGCCTCTATAAGTAACATCTGCTTCTTCCAATAGGAAATCATACTTGTCATGCAATTTGAAGTCTGCGCAATTTTGGAATGATTTTATCTACAGAAACTTTTCCAAATGTACTTCAACTCCTAGTTCTATTCTTCATTCTAAAGTCTCTCAGATGGCTGGTGCGTACGATTTAAGATTCTCTTGGATGTTTCAGTGAGTATCCACGTATAACGATTGAGGAGGCAAAGTACTCCTCTTTGGATTGGCTTAGGTTCTGTTGTTAGACATTGAGCCTGTAACATTCTAAAATGTAATGAAACTATTATTTCCAGATAATTATGCATTATTGTTAAAGGTGGGAAACATCAGATTCAGATCAGGTCATTTTTGGTTTGGATAAGAACAGGTTGGGTTGTTTTGAATTCATATCGCTTCGGACTCGGTCGTTTTGAGTTTAGGTTGGGTTCGAGTTCAGGTTTGAAACTAGTAGTTAATTTTCCATTTTTATTGTTAAATTTGGATTATTATGGCTTTGGTGTTACTCAGGTATTACTTTTATCTCAGCAGGTAAATTATGGTCCTATAATGGCTAAGGTATATTAAATGAAACTAAAATTACGAAATGGTACATTGGTTGCTGCTAGGGCGCTATGCTGTTTTTAAGTTTACATGTGTGCAAAACGCTGTAGAGTTCTGAGCTACATTTGCTTTTGCTTGGCAGTTCTTTTGCATATAACCATTTGCTAAAACTTCTGTTACAACAAGCATGCGTGACTGTCACTGGTGGAACGAGGAGGCTCATGCTTAGGCACTCATTAGCATATCGGGTGGTTTGTTGTTCTAATTACATTGCGTTTGAGGAGATGAATTCAAACCATGTAACTTTGTAGAGCTAACAAGTTTGTATGCATCCATTTGTTTAATTAGTATGTATCTGTACTTCAACACAATAGGTAAGCCATGCATGCATGCCAGGGATTATATAGTGAAACAAGAACCAAAACTACCAACTTAAGCACTGGATCAGTAAAAGAAGTAGTCTTCAAATTATCACCAATCACTTATGTTCCAAAAAAGGGTTTTATCACATATCATCTCCTTTAATATGAAGTCCAAAATCATTGATCAATGTACGCCAAATGGCAAACTCAAGACTCAGAATTTCTGATGCTTTGTTTTTTCCTCTCTGCTTGATATGTTGGACATTTATCTTTAATTTTTTAACTAGTGACTTGTATTTGGCTTATTAATATATAAAGTTCAACTATTTGATTCCTCTTTCAGCTGCATATGGGGTCAATACCAATTAGGCAGGGAAGGAATCCCATGGATTATAATGGCAGAGGTTGGTTTACTGCTTTAAACTTCATTCATATATCCATATCTTTCTGGAAAATTTGTCAAGGCCCTAACATAGAAAAAATTTTTACTGCGAAAGGTGCAGCTGGAAGCATCTTCAGTTAGACTTGGATCGTCTACTACTACTTTTGACATCATATTTAAATGGAGCTCAGCATTCTTAGAAATGTACCATTCTTGAGCCTTGTACCTCATAACTTTCTTCTACCCTTTCTTTCCAAAATTAGAAGCTACAACTTTTAAGATAGAATTTCTAATATTAACATCGGAAGTCTCCTTTGAAGATAAAGTATTGCATTCACACTCATCATGTTTCATGTACTTACTTATTGCAAATGCAAAGTTAGGTACAATCATCATGTTTCCAGAAGCTGTGAATGGCAGTTCCATTTGTTTTTCCTGTACGGACCAGTCATATATCTGTATAAAGTATTTATTTTAATGGTAACAACTATTACTCAAATTTAAATATCCATGTAAATCAAATTAAATGCAAGCAGTCACCTTAGATCTTTTGATCTATGGTAAGAAAATGCCTTTTTTTAAATCAAAGCATGGGTTTTCAAGGATCAAACAGTTGGCTTGGTCAAAAGGTAGTTGCATGTATTCTTATACTCAAAAGAGCCAGATTCAAAACAATTTTTTTCTTCCAATTTTGAAAAGAATTAGCTAGTTGATATATTCTGTCAAAAACCAACATAACATGGCTACTTCCCCTTATCCAAGACTGATCCATGGTTAAAGGTTGGATCCAATTTCATAAGTGAATTCTAATTTTTTTTTTTTTTCATTTGGAATTGACAGCTTCATTGGCACAAATCGTTTATTAATCGTGGCATCTATTAGACTTATGCAATTGGCAATTTGATGGGTCAGGTCGGGTTTGAATTGTGTGATTTTGGATCAAAAGAAATTTGGATCCTTTTAGATTTGAGTTATTCAAGTTTAGCACTCGAGTATTTAGAATTCCAATCATGTCGAGTCCAAGTTATTGATTTTTTCAAATTTGTACGAGTTATTTGAATTCTAATAATTTAGAATAGTTCGAATTCAAATTGTTTTTTTTCAAGTTGGCGTGTTTGGGTTGAATTTTGCTTGTCAAATCAATTCAGGTCAGATGAGTTTCTCGAGTTCGAATCAAGTATTTCAACTCTACATATGTTGCTATTCAGAAAAAGAAAAAAGAACCTCTACATATGTCCTCAAAAATCAATAATTTATTTATGTATTAGGTAAATTACTACTTTGATTATTATTTGTTAGCTTAAAAGTAGAAAATAATCTAAAAGGGGAATGCATTAGATTGTTTCCAAATCTTTTTCAAAATAAAAATTAAATAAATAAAAATGGGAAAACAATAATTTAAGAAATATATATAAGATTTAAGTACAAGTTAACTTGACAATAAATAAAAGAGAACCCTAGAGAAATATATAGAGAAAGGCAAGGCTTGCAATTCCTATTTCAAAAATATCATGAAAAATAAAACCATACATCGTCCACATTTAAAGTACATAATTATCCATATCCACATCCATCCATAATTATGTTATGAAATAAAAATATATGTTGAATTCAAGTTATTGATGTTATATGTTTATTAAAAGGGTAAATTACCCTTGTCTTTTAGGTTTTGACCACAATTTAGTGCGGATCCATTAGTATGAGAAATACATAGTCCGCCTCAAAAGTGTAAACGCTATTAACGGATAATGTGAAATGACTAAATGCCTATTGTGTAAGTATGCCGTAATTGCGTCTGTTGGAAGCAGAATTACTTCTCACTACCCATTATACACCACTTTGCATCTATTCATCCTTTCTAGCCAACAATCGATTAATGTTAGGGTTTTTTAAGGTTTTCAAATTAGTTAACCGATTAAAATTTTTGTCTGAAAGCCAAAATGCCTTCAATGAATTTGTTCATCGATTACCTTAAATTTGTTTGATTTTCTAAAACCCTTAAATTGGATTAAAGATTGAGAGTGAAAACTCGAGGTTTGTTCATTGATTAAGTATTGTTATGCATTGATTCTGGTGTTGTGCTTTTGTGGTAAGCATTTGTTTTTATTTTGAGTTGGATTTTGGGTGTATGGTTAAGGTTAGGGTCAAGGTTTTTTTGGGGGTTTCACCCTTTGTGAAAAATGGGTTCTATGGGTGGTATTTTGGTTAGAGTTTGAGTTTAGGTTGTAACCTAGAACCCAAACCCAAACCTTCACCTTAATCGATTCGAATTTGGGTTGTTTTTAATTCTGAAAGTTCTCGCAGGGCCCAGTTACCCTGTTAAATTTTATTAATTCAAAATAAAGGTACAAAAGGAGGGGGGCCTAAACCGTACCTTCAAAGTTACATGAAAACCATGATCGAAAATAAAAATTGCACCTAGTAAAGATAGTACTTCCCAAGCATAGTTATTTAGAATGCATATGGAAAGTAATATTACTTTAGTACAAGATTCTATGAAAACATTGAAACTGTAAATTAGGAGTACTACTTCTTTACCTTTATTTAAAGCAAACATACGGTAAATTTAATTTGTCTAATCTAAGAATTCATTTGAGCTCACCTTCGACTTGTGAAAATACATGCAGGTTTTGGTGTGTATACCCCTGATTGAAGAGATGATCTACTACCTGGTTTCCTTCTCTATGTATGTGTGAAATTTGGAAAGAAATACAACTCAAGCATTTTCGGATGGAGGCTAGCAAATATCGAGTCTGAGAGGAACCTTTATGTCCCTCATGTATAATTTGTACAACCACGTTTGCATCCATTTCAATCCAAACTCTAGATACATTGTACTCAATACATAAAAGCAAACCTCGATGTAATGCCATTAACTTTGCCTGTAATGAATTAAAAGGTCCAAAGTTTTCAGAAAAGCCAAAAATCATAGTACTTGTGTGGTCCCGAAGAAGTCCTCTACTAGTGGCATTTTGAAAGGCATCTTTGGAACTACCATCGACATTCAATTTAAACTCACCTATCAATGGACGATACTAATAAATAATTTTTGGCAGATCATGGCTCTTCCGTTCAAACCGATAACCCCAATGAGTAGTAATATCAAGATCTCATCTCCATTGCCATTTACATAACAAATTACCCTGAAAAAGTTGTCGTAACATTTTCATAGTCCACCAAATAACTCTCTTAGGATAGATTCCGAGTCCCCTATGCTTTGCATCATTTCTTTCAACCAAAAGAAGCTAAGAAATCAGCAAAGGCAATAATATTCGAATATGACTAGGTTTAGTATAATCCCCAGAATAATACCAAGAGTGAATAATTTGCATTACATTTATGGGAGTGTGAACATAGATTTGAAATAATTTTGAAAAATAATTCCAAACCTGTTGTTGAACCGGACCTTCCCATAGTACATGGATAACCGTTTCCTTCGACCAGCAACATAGACACTTTGATGCTAACTTGAGGCCTTTTGATTTCATCTGTAACTGCATAAGAATCCAATTATGCACCAGGCACCATAAGAAAAAGGAAATAGTAAGTGTGATGCTCGTATGCCAAATAATCTTACCCAATGGGTGTATAAATTGTCTTTGGCGAAGCAGTTCCCATGCACTGTTGGTTGTGAATTCTCCATTTAGGGTGAGGGCCTAGTATGCCAAATCCTCTTGTGTACAACTAATAGGAACTTTCAATATCTCATTAATTATAGTAGCTGGTAATACAGCTCTAAGCTTATCCACATCCCACTCATTATAATGGAAAACATAATTAACTTTAATCATGGAATGAGAAAATGTAGGGAAAGAGTTTACCAGTGGCTCATCACCCAACCAAACATCATGCCAGAAAGCAATTCACCCTTACCAATCTGCCATCTTATCTGTTGCCTAATTTTGTCTCTCCCAATAATCATTCGCTTCCATGTATGTGAATCATGTGTTTTAGGAAATGATTGTGTGAGGAATTTGGCCAGTACAATATTTAGCTCTCATATACTAAGTCCACAAGTTACTACAAGTTTGAAATCGCCAGCAAAGTTTTGCAGTGAAAGCCTCAAAAATTAGACAAACTACGAATGTCCAAACCGCATTTAGAACTTGGTAAAGCTATTTTTCCCCATGCCGTCCAATGCATCTTTTAGCTGTCAAGCGATCCTCCCCAAATAAAGGCATTAAAAAGTCTCTTAATTCTCTTAATTACTATCATTGGCAGCTTTAGCACTTAAAGCAAATAAATCTGCTAGGGTGATAGTACACTCCTTAATAGAGTAATGTGCCCTCCTGGAGACAAGATCTTGTTTTCCCAACCGGTAATGCGATCTTAGATCTTATTAATAAGGGAATCAAAGAGCAATACCTTTTTTGGTCTTTTGTATAGGGGAGCCCTCAGATACGTGATAGGTAACGTTTGCTGTTGAAATCCCGTGGCTTAAGTTATAATCTGACATCTCGAGTAGGCCATATTATTTGCTGTAATGAAGCAACTTTTGCTAGGATTAAACTTCTGCCCTAAATTTTGTTCATATTCTTGCAAAAACATTAGCACTTTCTACAAAACGGCTTTGCTTCCATTAGTGAAAATCATGACATCATCTGTAAAAGTAAAATGACTGATATTTATAGAACATCCTGATTGATAGTGCAATGAGCAGGATTGAGAGAATAAATTATTTAAGCCACTCGATAAATATTCAGCAACTAGAATGAATAATAACGATGAGATTGCATCCCCTTATCGTAGGCCTTTCTCTGATTTGAAATACCCAATCAAATGTTCGTTAATCAATAAAGAGAACCAACAATTCAAAATGCAATGTTTAATCATATCTATTCACTGAGCATTAAAACCAAATTTCTCCATCATCAAATATAAAAAATCTCAGTGTAATCAGTCATAGGCTTTCATCATATCTAGTTTAAAAACAACATTACCTCTTTTTGATTCATGGTCTAGTTTACCAATCAGCTCATGGGTCAAAAGTATATTGTCACTGATTAGTCTACCACTCACAAAGCCATTCTGGTTTTCAATTATCAAGAAAGGCAAAACTGTAGATAAACGGTTTGCTAGGAGCTTAGTGACTATTTTGTTGAGGACAATGCACAAGATAATTAGAAGGAAATCCCTGAATTGCATTGCATTCGATTTTTTTGGTAATAAAACCAGAGTTGTGGAAGTTACCCCTGTTGGCAACACTACTCCTTTGGGAATCTTAATCGATTATAATTTGAGGTTTCAACCCATATGTGAAATTGGTTGTATTTTGGTTATGGTTAGGGAATGGGGTTTTGGTTAAGCATTTTAGGTCAGTTAAGCTATTGTAATTTGTTTTTAAGGTCTAGACATGGTTGACAATTTCTATGACTTGGTGGTGCACCATAAGTGTGAGGTTCTAACAATACGGAATGTTGATCTCGATAGATACTTGTACATAGAGTTGGTGAATGACATATTTGAAGGTATGGTTGATGATTCAACTTTTGGAATAGGAATGAGTGTCTTAATTAATGTACAGCATCCTAAATCAAATGAGGTATTTGAGTTAATGTTTGATGAAGATGTTCTCAAGCTATTAGAAATGTATGAAGGTGCCAAGGAGATCCATCTATAGTTGGACCTTGTACTTGCAATCCGCTATAGAAATTAATCTTAACCCAGGTAAGTATTTTGACTATGTGAATTGGTAGATTGGAAATGTGCATGTTGTTGATGATACTGTAACTGTTGATGATACTATAGATGTAAATGTTGGTGTAAATGTTGTTGCTAAAGTAAAAGTTAATGTTGATGTAAATCTGAATGCTGATAGAATGGTAGGTTTTGGTTTAGGGACATGCAGACTTAGAGTTGGGGAAAGAAGTTCTAGTGGTAGAGGGTCTATTGATATTGATAGTGGGAGAGGCAGTGGTAGAGTTGAGAAAGGAAGTTTGGTTGATTGTTTGTGTTAGTAGTGATGCAAGTAATGATTCGAGGGACACAAATGTGGCAGAAGAAGTGGATATTTCCAATGACGATATAGATTGAATGTTTGAGAGTGAGAGTACGCAAGAAGATATAAATCAGTTTCAAGGCAATTCTCAAGGCAATTTTGAGGACAATGTTGAAGAAGATAATGATGTTGATAGGCTATCTAATATTGGTAGTGATGGGGATGAGGGAAACAAAGCAAGCTTTGACTCTGATAGGGAGGGTAGAACTATTGATAGGTCAATGAGAGGCATTCTTACGCATTTGATGAGTCTGGGAAGGTGAGGCTGTTAGGAATTTGTGAAGATGGTGCTTTGGAAAACAAGTATATTTTCACGTTTATTTCCATTCATTTATTTGTCATGAAAGTACATTTTGATAATAAGACGAAGAGTTTGTTTTAAGCAAGCATTAATTTTCTAGTTATAAATGTACCATGATTCTATTGAGATATTAAAATACATTTGTGTGAAGAGTCATACATAAGAGACATATATTTTAATTGAGTCTATGAATTGTTCATAGCCATTTAATAAAGTTGGTCACTTTATTATTTTAAGGCTATAGTGTTCAAATTACTTCCAATGTAAAGAATGTGATTCACTTCAAGGGAATGATGAGTCTCAAATCATCGAAGTAGTTGAGTTCGAGAAATGAGACTATAATTTGAACTAGAATCACGTGAGAATCAAGTATAAGTTTAATTGTTACTTAAATATGATGGGAATGGGCTAGCCATGCATCACAATGCATAAAACCCAAAATAAATAAAACAAACGTAGCAGAATATCAATAAATATTGACCTTTCCACCCAAGGTCATTTTCAAAAGATCTTTAGATGATATATAATGAAAAAACACACATGTGTGATTTGGTCATTATTTAGGGACAAAGGAAAGTTTGATTCCTTATCTAAACTCCACCAAAATAGCCCCTCCAAGAGACCTCATACTAATTCTAGTTGTTGCAAACCAAAGCTGCCAAAGAAATTCTTGTGCAGCCTCTAACGAAAGTCCACACAGTTGTTGGCTCCATTAGTTTTTGATGATAATAAAACATTCCCATTTCATTTGTGTCTAATATTTTTACTTGAGTGTGCAGGAAAAAATTTATATGCAAATAAATAATCAATCATTAAAATGCACATATCAAAGAGCATAGAAATAAGGAAGCCACAATTGATTAACAAGACAGAAGCTCCTTAGTCGATTAATGAAGAGTTAGTCAGCTAAGATTTAAATCAAAAGTTGACGGGCTGAAGAGTGTTGAGAAACAAAACCAACTTAGTCGACCAAGAAATGAGTTAGTCGACTAAGTGTACACTGCCAAAACTACCAGAAACTGGGAACAGAAGACAGAGACGACTTAGTCGACTAAGATATCTGGTAGTCGACTAAGAGCATTTTGCCTGCAAGTTTGAATTCTACACTAAAAGACAGATTAATGGCTAGAACCAACTCCCAACTATTTCCAACGGCCAGAAAACTGTCAAACTGCCATCATAGTTGTTTCTCCAAGTATAAAAGAGGGTTCCAATGGCTAGAAGTGTATTGAAGGCTTCCAAGAACAGACAAAAGAGCTGAAAAACTAGAAAACATCCTCTGCACTTCACTGCACTCAACGCCCATCCTTGTAATTGTATTTTACACTTCAACTTGTACCACTTAGATCAACATTGTGATCATAGGTACACTTCTTTTTCATTTCTCTTTATGTTCTTAGAGTGAAAGGGCCACTCTAAGGGGTTCAATCAAGCTAGGATTGCTTGTTTGTATTAAGGTTCTAACTTAGCCTTGAAAAGTTAGGTGTTGGGCTATAGTTGAGCTCGAGAAAAACTATTGTGAAAGGTTTTGGCTAAGCTGGTAAAAGCCATTGTTAAGCTTGTGAATTTCACCAGTTCTTAGTGGATTGGTTGAAAAATCTTTGGTTGGATAATCAAGGTAGTGGATGTAGATTTTGGACCGAACCACTCTAAATTTTGTTGTCTTATTTACTCTGTTTTTGTTTTATTTTCATTCTTTCTTTTATCTTGCATTTGTTCCCACTTAGAGCTAATTTTTGAAAGAGCCAAATTGTACTATTCATCCCCCTTCTAACACATTTAATTGGGACCAACAACAGTGAATGGATAAATCCCTACAAGAGGGTGAGATTGCCAAGCTTTCAATGTGCTAGCAAGGATGTGTTCTAAAACACCATTCCTTTCCTTTCACCTTAGCAAAAAGAATAAGAGAAAAACAAATTTTTTCTCTTTACACACTCACAAGTGGTGGCTACACTACTCACTAGTGTTGAGTGGAGGCTAGGTTACTTGTATGAGTAGCTTAAGCGAGGTATTGATATCATGGACCAATTTCAGCCCCAATTACTTTTCCATGTAATTGCTAATTGGTCCTTGCACTTAATTAAACCTTTTAATTAAGTTCAATAAAAGTTCGTAACTTTTAATTTTGATTAGGTTCAACTTAATCACCTTTCCCAATTTAATCTCACTATTCACCTTTTGTGTGTGACCCATTGGGCTTCCAACATATTGGCAATAACCTAAAAATGTAATCCTTAAATTAAATTTAGGATTGAATAAATTCAAACTACTTTGAATTTATCATTGATCACATTAACCATTTTATGATCATAAACCATGAGCAAGATCTATAAATCCATCATGGCCACCCAAATGTTAGAAGAGTCAAGATAGTTTGACTCAACCTTTCAGTGATCAGTCTCTCAGTGCAATTGAATCCTTTCATCATGTACCTTAGAAAGCTTAAGAGCATGGTGCAGTGTCAACTCCCAAACTTTCCATTTTAATCATAACACTGATTAGCTATCATGGATTATAGGAAACTCATTTCCTAAAATCCATTGTGCTTTGGCTAGAGTCTTCACATAAGCTAACTTAGGATATGAACAATCAAGATACATCTCCTTAATCACTCGGAGTAATGAAGCATATCTTGACCACTCATTTTCCTTCATGTGTTTCATGCTATACCCAACGTTAATCTTTTTTAGGCATCCTTGGTTAAGACCCGGAGAGATGAAGTCAAAGCATAACACTTCACACATAAAACAACTTGGTATCTCAAGTCTTAGGATCACTTGTATGACTGTCACATGAGGATATACTCCATTGACACTAAAGTGAAATACCAAATGGAATCATCATGTTGGGTCATATTCAGTGAACTTGTTCCTAGAACAAGCACCTACATTATAGTTCCATATATCTTTATACTTCAACCTATGAGATCAGTTACTTACTTTCGAAGTAAGGAACATAGAATGTATTAGTCTTTAAGCATAATTGATGTCTAGTCTCATTGATACATCGACTAGGAACGATTTAGAGATTATGCTTTGATGCATAGGGATCTCATTATTGTAACATTTTACAATTCTCTTGCAAGGCATGCTAATCTCATGTACTTCATCTAGTAGACTTAGAAGCATAGTCTTATTGATGAAGGAAAACCTTTAATCATTCAACATGAATGATATGATTGCATGATTGGATCTAAGCTTTGATCAATCCAATTGGTTACAGGGTCTATTTGATCTTATACTTATGTATTCGCTTATGGTAAAATTGAAATCCTGATGGATAGTGGACTTCTGTTTCATCTTCTTATAATATTTGATATACCATGAGCATGATCATCTTATGGCGTTGATCTAGACTCCGTATGTTGGGATTATAACTGAGGTGAACATCTAGAAACATACATCCAAAAAATGGAGTTTATAGCATTAACATCACTTCTAGTGATTTTAGGAAGATTGGTAATTAATCTGAACTTAGTGGATTGATGAATTAGCTACTCATCATATCTTAATACTCAAAAGATTAAATCTAAAGTAATGGATCGCCTATTGGATGAAATTTAATAATAGGGGATAAATTAACATAAGGGGTAAAAGAGTAATTTCACTTTTTTTCATTAGATGCTTATGAAAGTTCACAACATAAGGTTAGCAATTTGGACAATCGATATTGAATATTGAATATTGGATCATTTATTGTAATTGTAGTTAATCTAGGAGTGTAACTATGAATATATGGTGGAGTGGTTTTATGGTTAATAAACTTGAATTATCTTAATGAGATTAAGAGTGATTCGGAGTTTATTGGAGTATGGAATATCTACGTCTAAATAGATGCCCCATAGAATTCAACTTGTTTAAAGTTGGAATGCATGTTATATTTAATTATTTAAATTTATGTTCAAAATGGTAACTTTACATTTTGTCTTAATTAAGACAAGAGTTTTGTAAAGCCCGACCTTATAAAATATTTGTCATGACATACATGTGATGGCTAGCATGTTTGCATGCTAGGAGAGTTCTGAAAAATTTACAAAAGTCGGTATTGTACCTAGAGGTACAACAAAGTTGATTTAAGCCTCGAACTAGATCAAATAGGAAGTTTAAGGTGAAATTAAGAGCCTCACAGTTCAGGAATGACTCAAAATGGTAATTCGGAGTTTGAGGATCAATTTGGAGTCAAACCAAAATTTTCGCTATTTAGGGGCAAAATGGTCATTTGCCACTTGGGGATAAATTGAAAATTTTTAAAAAAGATTTTTTTGGCCCCATTTGACTTATTGGAGTATGATTTGAGTATTGGAGTATGATTTGAGGTTGAGAAATGAAAAAAAAATTGTAATCACGGTATTTTTCGGAGCATAGGGGTAAAATGGTAATTTTACCACCCTAAGGGCAAAACAGTAATTTTCCACCACTAGGACATTTGTCCAGCACATGGTCTTCCCTTATCCTCATTTTGACCTTTGACTAATCATGTGGTGGAGATAAAAAGGTTTAAAATTTTTAAAGTTTTAAAAATGGACCAATAAGAAAATGATAAGTGTCAAGCTTAGGATATTTTATTATTTAACTTAAAAATCAGCATAAATCAGCCCATTACTCTCCAAATATTCGGCCAAGAAAGGAAGAGAGGGAAAGAAAGAAAGAACAAACCCTAGGTGAAGAATTTCAAGAGAAAAAGTGTGGAAAATCAAGAGAAACAAGTGAAAAAGGTAGGATTTTTCAACTTAAGCTTGAAATCTATTTTCCTTAAGCATTTCTCCTTATTTTCCATGCTTAAATTACATGTTTTCATGATGAATTCATGGCTGGTCAAAATGGGTTAGGAGAGAGAAAGATGTTGGATTGATTTGATTTTAAGATATGTTAGTGTTTTTAGTTAGTTTAGCATATTTAGAGACAAAATAACAAGAAAAGAATCCATTTTCCCCATGAATCTTCATTGGCCGAATCTTCCTTGATGTGTGTGGGTGATGGATTGTTATTATTTCAAGAGAAATGGCTTAGAAAATGATGAATAATGGTGAAAAAATTAAGTAGGAAAATCCATGGTGTTAGTGCACTGTAATGACTGAATTTTTGCATGAAGAAATGAGAGGGTTTTGATGCTGAAAATTGATGTTATTTGAATAATGTTTGGTGAATTGAGGTATTAGAAAAGAAATGGAGTAATTTGGGATTAAATTGGACGCGTTAGTAATTAATCGAGTGAGAAGACGAATTTGGTTGGTACCGAAATTTATATGGTTATTAGTGCATTTTGCATTCCATATAATGCATTAGAAGTCTAAGTTAGTTTAATTTTGATTTAGTACCAATGTGGTGAATTTCTCGATTTTGTACTATGTCAAGGTGGTGAGTTGTCCAATAAAGGTAAGGGAATTACACTTGAGGACTAGTAGTCTGAGCATTTCAAGAATCTGCACTCTAGACATAGTGAGTAAACTTACTGTCATTTTAATTATCTAGGGTGATTTTTAGATGATTTCATGAATTCTATGGAAAAATGGATTTAAAAAGGTAAATTTTCATGTTTTATGAATAAAGGTGCTCCAATAAAATTAATTTATAAATTGTTTTGAAATTAATAATGATTTTGAAAAATAGAGTACACGGAGACTGTTAATTGTGGCAATTTGATTGTTTAAATTGATGGCTTATGTTATATTGTTATTGTGTTGGCATGACTGGCTGGGCTGCGTTTTATGAATTGTATGAGTTGTTTTATTTTACCCTTGCAGGCCGGGTAGTATTTCATTAGCCCTGTCATGCTGTCAAAATTTTATTATATGATGGATTATATATTAATTAATCACTACAGTAGGGGGTTTCTGTGGACCATCCTTTTAGAGGGGCACAGTAAACCCCATTATATTCTTACTTCGAAAGGAGAGGTGCGTAGGGTATCTACTAGGGTAAAGCTGAGGGTTCACTTCACGCCAAACCACCACGTGAGGGGGAACTCAGCCAACGCCAAGGAATGGCTGTATTTTTCTCAAACTAAAAATATGTTTTACGTGTATGTGAATTTTTAACAGCCTTGGCGATCTCGGTAGGATGCCTTGGCCAAGGTGTCTCCGAGAATGGATTTATGGCACAAGCCTAGCTTTTATGAGATTCATAAGCCTCTTTACGTATATTGAATGAAATGTGTTCTAATGCTGTGACCCAGTTACGATGATTTACTTTATTGTCTCCATGTACTCAACTCTACATGTTTATGATGATGTCTGTTTACTCATTGAGATTTTATAATCTCACCACCCTCCTTTCCATCCATTTCAGGTTCAGTATAAACTACAGATAGCTGATCTCATTGAGGACTACCGTTGGATTTGCATTTTCCAAACTGTAGGTTCACAGTCCTCTTTACTTTTGTTTATTCGGGGGCCCTCTTGCTATTGTAAATTAAATTAAATATTTTGGCTTACTGTATTACAGTATGTATAAATTTATTTAGCTTTTACGCTCCAAAAATTATTTACGTATAACTCTAAAAATATTATTTCATAAGAAAATAGAATATTTTACTTAATATTTCCTTTATTTTCTTATTATATTCAAATAACCATAATTTCGTTTTAAATGAAGATTTTAGACTTTAAAACTCATTTTTGATTATGAATTATGTGTTTTGTACTTGTATATTACATTTTAGCCGGTTTCGAACTTATTGGGGAAAAATGACTAAAATACCCTTGTGAGACAAAAATTATTATTTTATTTGTTTTGAGTTGGAAACAACTTAAAAATCTTGTAGAACATGATTTTCGACAACGGTTACTCACGGGGGAAATGAGATACTGATATTAAGCCTTGCGGAGTCTTGGTCAGCATTTAAGGTAATGAATGTCTATTGGGATACCGCGGGAGTTGTTACGGGCTTGAGGAGAGTACCGGGTCGTGACAATTCGATTGGTATCAAAGTTTTTGGTTTTAAAGATCAGATTTTTTGGTTCTAAAGTTATTTCAAAAATTTACAGTATCAGTGTGGCCCCGGATTAAGTTAAGTTAGGTTGAATAGAATGCATGCATCTGCATATAGAGCTTAAGGTTGCCTAAACTTGCTCGTATTCTTTTATAGATTATAATGCCTCCTTGATGCGGATGCCCACTTTTCACTAAATCAGTTGGGAGGGGAAGAGGTCGTTTTCAACGTCGTCAGCCAGATGCAATAGGAGAGGAATTGGCTGCATCCACTATTCGGGCAACATCTATTGCTGAGTAGGCCGATAGTCCTCCACATCCTCCATCTCCTCCGCCACCTTCTGGTATTCCCGCCATGCCTATTGAGGCAGCACAAGCATTGGCAGCTTTCTTTACCGTAATTGCTTGTCAAGCTCAGACTGGTAAGGTTCCACCTATAATGCCTTCAGCTACTTCTTCAGTTCCGCCAGTACAAGATGTATCCATTTCCAAGAAGCTGAAAGAGGCTAGGCAATTGGGTTGTGTGTCTTTCACGGGTGAGTTGGATGCCACTATGGCAAAGGACTAGATTAATCAGGTTTCAGAGACTCTCTTTGATATGAGATTAGACGACGACATGAAGTTGATGGTGGCTACGAGATCATTAGAGAAGAAGGCTCGTACCTGGTGGAACTTGGTGAAATCTCGTTCCACTACTCCTCAGACATGGTTTGACTTTCTCAGGGAATTCGATGGTCAGTATTTCACTTACTTTCATCAAAAAGAAAAGAAAAGAGAATTTCTGAGCTTCAAATAGGGGAATCTAACTATAGAGAAGTACGAGACTCGTTTTAACTAGTTAATGTTATATGTGCCGGATCTGGTGAAATCTGAGCAGGATCAAGCCAGTTATTTCGAGGAAGGGTGCCGTAATGAGATTAGAGAGTGGATGATAGTGACTGGTAGGGAGCCACATAAAGAGGTGGTACAGATGGCTATACGGGCTGAAAAGCTTGCAAATGAAAATATGAAGATTCAGACTGAGTTTGTAAAGAGGAAAAATTCGAGTGTATCTTTTAGTCAACCACCAAAGAGAGGCAAGGACTCAGTGGCTTCAAGGAGCACTACTTCTGTTTCAGTGATATCTCCTCGTCCTTCATTCCACCATCACAGCAGAGACCTTCGAAGTTTAGCAAATCTGCTATGACTGGTTCTGAGAAGAGTTTTGGAGGTTCTGATAAATGCAAAAATTGTGGAAATTATCATGTTGGGCTATGTAGAGGGCCTACGCGATGTTTTCATTGTGGTCAGTCGGGTCATATTAGGAGTAATTGCCCACAGTTAGGACAAGCCACTGTAGCTGCATCATCTCCACTAACTTGCACTGATATGCAGAGGAGAGATTCTTCTGGGTTACCATCGAGACAGGGAGTAGCCAGACGGTTCGGTGTGGAAGGTAATACCCCGGCACATCCACTTTCGAAACCACAGACTCGTACTTCAACAAGAGTTTTCGCAGTCACGAAAGATGAGGCACGGGTTCGACTTGGAGCAGTGACAGGTACTATGTCTTTATTTGATAAAGATGCTTATGTTTTGATAAATTCTGGCTCAGATAAGTCTTATGTGAGTATAGCATTTGCATCAATTGTTGATAGAAACTTGTCACCATTAGAGGAGGAAATTGTAATTTACACCCCTTTAGGAGAAAAGCTAGTTAGAAACAGTTGTTATAGAGATTGTGGAGTAATTGTTAGTGAGGAAGAATTTAGAGGTGACTTGATTCCTCTAGAGATCCAAGGTTTTGATTTGATATTGGGTATGGATTGGTTAACTGCACATTTGGCGAATGTGGATTGTTTTAGGAAAGAAGTTGTTCTTAGGAATTCGGAGGGAGCAGAGATTGTATTTACAAGGGAACGTCGAGTATTACCGTCCTGTGTAATCTCGGCCATCAAAGCTTTTAAACTAGTGCAGAAAGGGTATCTAGCTTATTTGGCTCACATGATCGATACTTCAAAGGGGGAACCTAAGTTAGAGGATGTCCCAATAGTAAGTGAGTTTCCTGATGTATTTCCTAATGATTTACCGAGACTACCTCCTGATCGAGAGCTTGAGTTCCCTATTGAATTATTTTCGAGTACTGCACCTATTTCTATCCCTCCATATCGAATGGCTCTGATGGAGTTGAAAGAACTAAAAGTCTAGTTGCAAGATTTGGTGGATAAGGGTTTCATTCGCCCTAGCACTTCTCCTTGGGGACCACCAGTCCTATTTGTAAAGAAGAAGGATGACACTCTTCGATTATGTATTGATTATCATCAGCTGAACCGAGTGACCATCAAGAATAAATACCCTTTACCCCGGATTGATGATCTTTTTGATCAATTACGAGGTGCTATGGTGTTTTCTAAGATTGATTTGAGATCTGGGTACTATCAGTTGAAGATTAGGGAGCAAGATGTACCCAAGACTGCTTTTAGGACGCGTTATGGGCATTATGAGTTTCTGGTGATGCTGTTTGGTTTCACTAATGCCTCGTCAGTTTTTATGGATCTTATGAACAGGGTGTTTCATCCATACTTAGATAAGTTCGTGATAGTATTCATAGATGACATCCTGGTTTATTCGAAAAATGATGATGAACATGCTGTCCATTTACGCATTATGTTGCAAACTTTGCGCGAGAGACAACTCTATGCCAAGTTCTCTAAATGTGAGTTCTGGTTAAAGGAAGTGGTTTTCTTGGGACATGTGGTGTCCGGAGCTGGAATTTATGTCGATCACAAAAAGATTGAAGCAATCTTACAATGGGAGCAGCCAAGAACAGTAACTGAGATTCATAGTTTTCTTGGCTTAGTTGGTTATTATCAGAGGTTTGTTCAGGGATTTTCATTGATAGCAGCTCCTTTGACTCGTTTAACTCGTAAAGGAGTTAAGTTTGAGTGGGATGATGTTTATGAGAATTGATTTCAGGAGCTAAAGAATCGGTTAACCTCCGCTCCCGTTTTAACACTTCCTATAAATGGAAAAGAATTTGTGGTGTGCAGTGATGCATCTAAGTTAGGATTAGGGTGTGTATTGATGCAGGATGAGAAAGTAATAGCTTATGCTTCCCGACAGTTGAAGAAGCATGAGACGAATTACCCTACTCATGACTTGGAGTTAGCAGCAGTAGTCTTCGCATTGAAGATTTGGAGACATTATTTATATGGTGAGTGTTGTCAGATTTTTACTGATCATAAGAGTTTGAAATATTTGTTCACCCAGAAAAAGCTTAACGTGAGACAGAGACGATGGTTGGAGTTGATCAAGGATTATGACTTAGTAATTGATTACCATCCGGGGAAGGCCAATGTTGTAGCGGATGCTTTAAGTCGTAAATCCTCATCTTCATTAGCTGTACTTCAGAGTTCTTATTTTTTGATATTACTTGAGATGAAATCTCTAGGGATCCAGTTGAATAATGGTGAGGATGGAACCCTACTTGTTAGTTTCGTTGTGAGACCTTCATTGTTGAATCAAATTAGAGAATTACAGAAATCTGATGATTGGTTGAAACAGGAAGTTCAAAAGCTACAAGATGGAGAAACTAGTGAGTTTAGACTCAGTGATGATGGTACCTTGATGCTTAGAGACCGGATTTATGTTCCTAAAGATGACTAGTTGAGACGAGCTATTTTGGAAGAAGCTCATTCTTCCACCTACGCTTTACATCCTGAAAGCACCAAGATGTACCGGACTATTAAAGAAAGGTGGGTATGAAACGAGACATAGCAGAGTTTGTAGCAAAATGTCTCACATGCCAACAGATTAAGGCGGAACATCAAAAACCATCAGGTACTCTTCAGCCTTTACCGATTCCTGAATGGAAGTGGGAACACGTGACTATGGACTTTGTATTGGGTTTACCGCGGACACAGAGTGGGAAGGATGCTATTTGGGTGATTGTGGATAGATTGACTAAGTCCGCCCATTTCTTGGCTATCCATAGCACGTATTCTGTTGAGAAACTGGCGAAACTTTATATAGATGAGATTTTGAGACTACATGGAGTTCCAGTTTCTATTGTGTCAAATCGAGACCCTCGATTTACTTCTCGATTTTGACCAAAATTTCAAGAAGCTCTCGAAACTAAATTGAGATTTAGTACTGCCTTTCATTTACAGACTGATGGTCAATCTGAGAGAACTATTCATACCTTGGAGGATATGTAACGGGCTTGTGTCATTGACTTCATTGGGAGTTCGGACAAACACTTGCCACTGGTGGAGTTCGTGTATAATAACAGTTTTCAGTATAGTATTGGGATGGCACCATACGAGGCTTTGTATGGAAGGAAGTGTTGAACTCCGCTCTGTTGGGATGAAGTGGGAGAGAGGAAATTGTTTAATGTGGAATTGATTGATCTGACAAATGACAAAATCAAGGTTATCAGAGAACGGTTAAAGATAGCTCAAGATAGGGAGAAGAGTTATTCTGATAAACGAAGGAAAGATTTGGAGTTTGAAGTCGACGATAAAGTTTTTCTTAAGGTTTCTCCTTGGAAAGGTAATAATTTGAAAATTTTGAAATATTAAATCTTATTCGATTATATTATTATGATGAATTGTGGTATTTTATTGGGTAATAAAAGGTGTGATTCGATTCGCGAAGCGGGGAAAGCTTAATCCGAGATACATTTGACCCTTTCGTATCATTGAAAGGATTGGGCCAGTGGCTTACAGACTTGAATTACTCCCGGAGTTAGATCGGATTCATAATGTCTTCCACGTCTCGATGTTGAAAAAGTATGTTCCCGATCCCTCCCACAATTTAAAGACACCACCGATTGAGTTGCATGAAGATTTGAAGTTCGAAGTGCAATCTGTATGTATTCTAGATCGAAAGGATCGAGTGTTGAGGAACAAGAGCATCCCAATGGTTAAAGTGTTGTGGAATAATGCTCGAATGGAAGAGATGACGTGGGAAGTCGAGCGTTAGATGAGAAGCCAATACCCACATCTTTTCTTCGAATCTGGTAAGTGAAATTTTGAGGTCAAAATTTTATTTTAAGAGGCGTAGTGCTGTAAAGCCCGACCTTATAAAATACTTGTCATGACATACATGTGATGGATAGCATGTTTGCATGCTAGGAGAGTCCCGAAAAATTTACAAAAGTCGGTATTGTACCTAGAGGTA
>NC_030854.1:18587379-18620332 GCF_000208745.1 Theobroma cacao | reverse complement strand
ATGTGTGTGGGTGATGGATTGTTATTATTTCAAGAGAAATGGCTTAGAAAATGATGAATAATGGTGAGAAAATTAAGTAGGAAAAATCACGGTGTTAGTGCACTGTAATGGCCGAATTTTTCCATGAAGAAATGGGATGGTTTTGATGCTGAAAATTGATGTTATTTGAATAATGTTTGGTGAATTGAGGTATTAGAAAAGAAAAGGAGTAATTTGGGATTAAATTGGACGCGTTAGTAATTAATCGGGTGATAAGACGAATTTGGCCAGTACCAAAATATAGATGGTTATTAGTGCATTTTGCATTCCATATCATGCATTAGTAGTCTAAATTAGTTTAATTTTGATTTAGTACCAATGTGGTGAATTTCTCAATTTTGTACTATGTCAAGGTGGTGAGTCGTCCGATAAAGGCAAGGGAATTACACCCGAGCACCAGTAGTCTGAGTATTTCGAGAATCTGCACTCTAGACATAGTGAGTAAACTTACTGTCATTTTAATTATCTAGGGTGATTTTTCGATGATTTCATGAATTCTATAGAAAAATGGATTTAAAAAGGTAAATTTTCATGTTTTATGAATAAAGGTGTTCCAATGAAATTAATTTATAAATTGTTTTGAAATTAATAATGATTTTGAAAAATAGAGTACACAGAGACTGTTAATTGTGAAAATTTGATTGTTTAAATTGATGGCTTATGTTATATTGTTATTGTGTTGGCATGACTGGCTGGGCTGCGTTTTATGAATTGTATGAGTTGTTTTATTTTACCCTTGCAGGCTGGGTAGTATTTCATTAGCCTTGTCATGCTGTCAAAATTTTATTATATGATGAATTATATATTAATTAATCACTGCAGTAAGAGGTTTCTGTGGACCATCCTTTTAGAGAGGCACGGTAAACCCCATTATATTCTTACCTCGAACGGAAAGGCGCGTAGGGTATCTCCTTGGGTAAAGCTTAAGGTTCACTTTACGCTAAACCACCACGTGAGGGGAACTCAGCCAACGTCAAGGAACGGCTATATTTTTCTCAAATTAAAAATATGTTTTACGTGCATGTGAATTTTTAACAGCCTTGGCAGTCTCGGTAGGATGCCTTGGCCAATGTGTCTCGGAGAATAGATTTATGGCACAAGCCTAGTTTTTATGAGATTCATAAGCCTCTTTACGTATATTGAATGAAATGTGTTCTAATGCTGTGACCCAGTTTACGATGATTTACTTTATTGTCTCCATGTACTCAACTCTAGATGTTTATGATGATAACTGTTTACTCATTGGGATTTTATAATCTCACCACCCTCATTTGCATCCATTTCAGGTTCAGTATAGACTGTAGATAGCTGATCTCATTGAGGACTACCGTTGGATCTGCATTTTTCAAACTGTAGGTTCACAGTCCTCTTTACTTTTATTTATTCGGGGGCCTTCTTGTTATTGTAAATTAAATTAAATATTTTAGCTTACTGTATTACAGTATGTATAAATTTATTTAGCTTTTACGCTCTAAAAATTATTTACGTATAACTCTAAAAATATTATTTCATAAGAAAATAGAATATTTTACTTAATATTTCCTTTGTTTTCTTATTATATTCAAATAACCATAATTTTGTTTTAAATGAAGATTTTAGACTTTAAAACTCATTTTTGATTATGAATTATGTGTTTTGTACTTGTATATTACATTTTAGTCAGTTTCGAACTTATTAAGGAAAAATGACTAAAATACTCCTGTGAGACAAAAATTATTATTTTATTTGTTTTGAGTTGGAAACAACTTAAAAATCTTTTAGAACATGATTTTCGACATCGGTTACTCAAGGGGAAATGAGATACTTATATTAAACCTTACGTGGTCCTGATCGGCATTCAAGGTAATGAATGTCTATCGGGATACCACGACGGTTGTTACGGGCTCGAGGAGAGTATCGGGTCATGACAAGTTGTCTTAATTTAGACAAGGTACGTATGTTGTCTTAATTAAGACAAGAGTTGTCTTAATTTAGAATATAGTATATGTGTTGATTTAAGACAACAGATGTCTTAATTATATTATTTTTTTTGGGAAGTGAAAAATTGTCTTAATGGATAAATATTTTTTTAAGGCAAGAGTTGTCTTAAAATGAAAAATATATATTAAGATAATTATTGTTTTGAGATAAAATAATATTGAAGGATTTTAATTATACTTAAAGAATTAAGTAGTTTATTCTTTATTTATAATTAATTATAACTTCTTGATAAATTATAAGAGTCCATGTTGACTAGGATTCTTTTATTTATTATTAATTTTTGTAATTAAAGATGGATAATAATAAAATAGAATAATTATTCAATAAGGAATCCTATTTTGAATTGGACAAATAATTATGATTAAAAAATAAATTATTTATTATTTAATTATAATTTTAATAATTTTTAGGGGAGCATGGTACAACTATAAACCTTTATGGATAACCAATTTGGACTCTTGATAGGAATTTAATTTAATTAATTTTTTTAAAATAAAAAAGAGTCCATGATGGAATATGTTGGTCTTGTTTGAGTGCTAGAGGGAGGGTGAATAGCACTAAAATTTTCTACTCAGCCCTTTAGAGCTTGAAGAGCACTTAATCAACTAGATGAGGAGAAGGATTAGAACTTGTTAAAATTATAGGATACGAAGTAAGGAAGGGTAAAGAGAAGTGGACAATGCAAGAGTATTTATAGTGGTTTTGTCCCCTTGACCTATATCCATTGCCTTGATCTCCCAATCAAGGATTTTCAACCCAACATCACTAAACCAGTGGAATTAATAGCTACCACCATGTTTTTACAAGGTGAGCTTCTAACCCAAGCT
This sequence comes from Theobroma cacao, assembly GCF_000208745.1. Classification (NCBI taxonomy): domain Eukaryota; kingdom Viridiplantae; phylum Streptophyta; class Magnoliopsida; order Malvales; family Malvaceae; genus Theobroma; species Theobroma cacao. The sequence continues at coordinate 18,617,486 of NC_030854.1, read as the reverse complement.
CTAATCCCTTACAACAAGCTTTAGAGTGCTTCCCACATTCTAATTTCTCAAGAAAAAGAAGAAAAAAAAGTACAATTAAGTACCTTTATAAGTTTGGACAAATTACAATCAAGCTCAAACACTTTTTTTGGATATGGAATGAAAGACAAGTGTTTTTTGTGTAGAATGTTTGGGTTTTTGCTCAAAGTGGCTTTTCTCTTCTTAATTTTTCAACTTTCTCCCTTCTTTGACAATTGGAGCTTCCTTTTATACATGGGAAGTCAGATTTTTCTGTTGGAGACAGTTTTTAGCTATTAGGAACAACTCTGATGCACTTTTAGCCGTTATTTTTATCTTTTAGTGTTTGATTTCAAAAAGGGAGACAAACTTTGGCTAATCAGTTACAGGCAGCTCTAACCGATTACAGTTTCTCTGCCTTGCACTATCCTGCTGCTATGTTCTCTGCTCTAACCAATTACATGAGGCTCTAACTGATTAAGAATTCTTTGCCTTTAGACTCTTTTTCTTCAGCAAACTTCCTCTAATTGGTTACAGTAGGTTCTAACTGATTACAAACATTTTGTTTTCACTTTTCGACATAACAGTCTTCCTCTAATTGGTCAGCACTTCACTTAACAGGTTGAGGCTTTACTTCCTTTAGCCATAATTGATTAAAATCAGCTTTAATCGACTAGAAGATTTTTGAATTTTGAACTTCTTCATTTTGTCTCCTTTCAACGGTCAACAACATTTTCAAAACTTGTTTTTGGCGCTTGAGGATATTAGGACCATATGCTCTAACCGATTAACCAAACCTTTTAATTGATTAGCATATTTCTGTTTTACTTTAACTTACCACACAACCATGCCTTAGCTAATTAAGGTCCTTTAATCAGTTACTGATTAACTCTTCATTAAACTTAGCAAGCTCCTTGACTTACCTTTAATTAACAACTTTGTTAGAGGTATAAAATTTAATCATGCATACTTATATAGTGAAGTTAGAAAATGAATGGGGAATGTTTTGTTATCATAAAAAACATATGCAGTCAACGAAGTATACTATTAAAGTCTTTGTTGCACCTTTTAAAAATGAATAAGAAAGGGAATTTCTTAACAAGAAAACCTTTTGGCCGAACCTATAGTTGCAAGCTCCTTTCCTCAAAAATCTTCCATAGCAGCCTTTTTATTTATGGTTTTCTTGATCTCTAATTTTGGAATTTTTTCTAGAGACCTCTCACAAGAAAAATAACCATAGTTTTAAAAAAGAAAAAGAGAGAAACAATTGAGTTACCGTCTTGATTTAGCATTCCACACATTGTCCACTCATGGTTCAAGTAAAAAAGATTCTTGAAGAATAAGTGGTAAGTTTGTTTGGTTGAGAAATCAATCCTTGGTGTGGTGGTGGATTTACTAAAATTCACTAGGAGGAATCAAGATTCTCACAAGAAAAAGGCATGATTTCTTATGCATGTTGATTCTTGAAATTTTGATGTGATTAAATAAATTTGCTTGATGCATGATGTGAAGTTCCACTTGTGTATTTGGATTGCTTGCTTTCATAATTAGAAAAATATGGATTGCTTGCTTTTGTAATTAGAAAAGTTTTTGAAATCCATAGTTTACACAATCACATGCATGCACAAAAATCCAACTCCAACAGAGGCTTGCCAAGAACATGTTATTTAATAGTGTTCAACACTTTAGAGAGGAGATGAAAAATTGCATGATTTAAGAAGGAATTAAGTTGTATGGGGCCAAGATTGAGAAAACAAGATGTAGGGCATACTGTAAAGGTAATTGGTGTGAATGGATGGTTCATGCATCCCTATGATTGGATAGGAAGACTTTCGTATTATTAATTGATTTAAATTTCTTATATGGTAGGGGCTAGATGACGTCATCATAGAAATCATGCCCTATGCAAGCAAAGAAGGTGTGTTAGGCACTTGTATAGTAATTTCAGATAGAATTTTGTGGAATTGGAATTGAAGGTCAATTTTTGGAAGGTTGTGAAAGTTTACAATTAGTAGGATTGGAATGAGGCAATGATGAAAATAAAGGGTGCCAATGGTGATGTTTACAACTGGTTCATGGAAAGGCCACTGACATTATGGGCAAAGCACACATTTGACCCTCATGTGAAGAGTGATCATGTCACCAACAACAAAGTTGAGTGCTTTAATCAGTCAACTGTTAGTGTAGAAGTCTCAAAGAGTAATATACCAAGATAGGGGTGAATTAGTATTTAAAAATTCTTTTTAAAAACTAAGTATAAAATCAAAACATTTTCACCCAAAAATATTTTCTAGTATCAAAAACAAGTTTTGAACAACAAATTACTAAGCATAAAAGAATATATCAAAGTAAAATATTTTCCTAAGTTAAATATTAGCTATGAACAATAATGTGAAAATATTTTCCTAAGTGTCAAAGAATAAATCAATGTAAAACTATTTTCCTTAGGCAAATGCAAGCAATGAATAATAATATGGAAAATTTAAAATGAGATACAAAGATTTTATAGTGGTTCAGCTTTTTTGATGCCTACATCTACTTCCTTGGCAACTAAGGAATTTTGAATCCATTAAAAAGATTCTTACTTTTTAACGGAATCAAGTGATAACCCTTACACTGACTTTTTCACAGGATCAAGCGATAACTTTTACACAATCCATAAGAGGATTTTTGCTTTTTAATGAGATCAAGCAAAAACCCACCAACAATGGTTTTTACAAGCTTAACCATAAACTTTCACAAATTGCTTTTCAAGGTTAAGCTAGAACCTTTACAATGGGGTACAAATTTTAGGAAGAAAATGCCTCTACAAAGGTTGGTTGCTTAGACTTTAAGCTTGAGTGTAGTGAAAGAAGAAATATTAGCTCAAATGAAGCAAGTATTCAAATTTTGTAAGCTTGGTGGATGACTCAAATGAAGCTAGAAAGTGAGGATAAGCTTTTGGAGGTCTCTCTAGGATTTAAAGCTTTGGTTTAAGTCTTCTACTACTTCCAAATATCTTGAATGCAACTATTTATAGCTGGTGTGAAGTTTAGAGCCGTTAGACACAAGTTTGAATCAAATCTGACTATTGTTGAAACTTGAGGGTTAACTACAATGCTCCTAGGGTCAACTATGTTCTTCAAAATTTCTCAAATTAGGGCTTCATAGTTGAGTATAACTTTCCTTTATTCGATCCAATTACTGAGAACTTGTTTTTTGCAAGTTTGAGTTGCTATATTTGGCTATACCTTCTCTATAGTCGGCTATGGCTGTGTAAAGTTAACTTTTCCATGCTTTTGACTTGTTAGGGTCGATTATACTCAAGCTAGGTTTGACTATGTTTGTTCAAATCTTCATTTTCTTGAGCTTTCTAGAATAGGGTTGACTGTAGGCATTGTCAGGTTGACTATGGCTTTATATTCTTCAAGTTTTGCATTCTTTCTACCATTGGATCGACTTGAGCTTCTCTAGGATCAACTGTTGACTTGTGTCTTGTGGTTTCCTCAGCTTTTTGATGCTTTTCTTCAGCTATTTCTTCCTTGGCTTGTTCCTACCTTTAAATGACATTTCAAGGCATGTTTGCTCTTGCTTTCTTAGCTAAATATGCATTGTTTGAGAGCTTATATGATGTTTTCTAATGATGCATGGCTTTTCAAACAATTATGTAACCTTAGGAGATTAAAAACATATTTGAGACAATTTCAAATGTTTGACATTAAGTTCAACATAACATGTGATTTTTGTCAAATCAATGCATGATGTAACTTAAGGCTAATATCTCCCCATTTTTTATACAACAAAAAATGAGCATATTACATTTGAAATTTCTTGAAACCTTCCTCTAACTTAATTAATCTCTATGCTCTTGTTGAAAACATTTAAGTGTAAGTGAGAAGGGCAGAAGAAATGAATATAAAATTTTAAAATTCTCCCCTCTATTTATGCATGAAGTTCAAAAATGTTTTCAAGAAAGATTCAATTAATATAAAAGCATTTTAATGTGTTCATAAACCTTCTCCCCTTTTTTGTTATATAAAAAAGGTTACGAAGTGGGAGCTTGAAGAACTTAAACTCAAGAAATAATGGTTAGTGATAATCATCAAATATAAATAAGCATTAAGTCTAATACTGATTTTTAACCATCAAATAAAAACAATGAGATATATTTCCATGCAAAAATTCAATCAATAGATCAAGAAATATATCCAATCATTACAGTATGAAAGCATTAAATTAAGATATATTTCCAATAAATATATATTCAAGCAAAGTATAAGGAAATATATTCATTTAGCATATCTAAGCATCAAATATGTGTAGGTAAGTCACAATATATTTCTACTTAAGATATTCAATTAAAGCATGAAGACATATGTTCAATCAATGCAATCACGGCACAATATAAGTCATCATCAAGAGTGCCACATATAGGTATGCATTTATAAGCAAAGTGTGGACATTTTATCTTTTAAGTTCAAGTTGGATATGCATATATGTAGACAAGCATAGTCAAATATAAAGCATTTATAAGTCTACATATAATGTGAACATGATTTAGTGGTATGTGTGCAACTTTATATGTTAGCATGTTCACATATTCATTCAACTAAATAATCAAGTAATCATGCAATTATCTAAAAACAAATAAATTGTATACACAACCAATCATGCAAATATATTCACAAATTTATATGCAAACAAGTATAGTAAGAAACATAGCAATCATCATTCAAGCACGAATGTGAAGCATTATTAAACACAAATTTAATATGGTGTTTAAGAGATATTACCAATAGAGATGAACACCACTTGTTGAGATTTTACCAAGATCAATGTTAAAGATTTCTAGTGCTCAAGAATCATAGGACAATGTCAATGGCTATTTCCCTCTTATGCATTCACTATATCAATTCCAACAAGAAGAAGGGATTGAATGGTTAATCATATTAAAGCATAATCTTACCTTCCCTTAGATGGATTATGAGACAAATATGGGGATAAATCTATTGGGAGAAGGGTTTAATCATGCCATATTAACAATTGAAACAAAAATAAAATAAACATGAATATAAGAATGCAATAGAATTGAAACTAGGAATTGACTTTCCTTCCAAGGTCATTTTCATTGAATTTTGGATGATTTACAATATAATACATTGAAGGTATGCTCTGATCTGATCATTACCTTGGGGACAAAGAAAAATTGGACTTCTTGTCCTAATAATGTCAATCAACCTTTAAAAAGTCTTTTCACCAAGCTTGGTTGTTGCAAACCAAAACTATCCAAATGCATAGTCTCTAATGATCATCCACACAATGATTTTGAGAACCCCTACGTTACGGTGGGATTGCTAAGCTGTTCAATGTGCTAGCAAGGGAGTGTTCACAAGACTTTTCTTTTAAAATCACCTTTGCCAAAATGTCAAAGAAGAAAAATGTTTTTCTCTCTTGCACACACCTAAAGGTAGCACACAAGTGGCTAGGTTTCCTTTTTTCCTATATATATATATTTTAAGAGTGGCTTATAGCAAGGTATTTGTACTTTGGTCCAACTTTAGCCTTAATTAGCTTTTACATTATTTTTCATGTAATTTACTGATTAGTCCTTTCACTTAATTGAACCATTCAATTAAGTTGTTAAGTGGTCCTTATACTTAATTAAATAATTTAATTAAGTTCAATTGAATTTCATAACTTCCAATTTTTGTTTAAGTCCAACTTTATCAACTATCTCAACTTAATCTCAATCATCATCTTTTATGTGTGACCCATTAGGCTTTTAACATGCTAGTAATGTAATTAAATTGTAATCTTAATTAATTAATTTAATTCCATAGACCAAGATTGGCATCTAGCAATGCATCATGGCCACCCAAATGTTAAAAGAGTCACAATGGTTTGACTAAATCTTTCAGTGATCAGTCTCTCAGTGTAATTCATTCCCTCATCATATATCCCGAAAATGATAAAAGCATGATGCAATGTCTATTCTTATAAATCTCCACATCGTTTCTGAAGTTAGATCATTAGCTCCATAGAGACTTATGAAACTTTTTTCATAATCTCCAAGTCTCCTTGGCCGAAGACTTCAATAAGCTAATGTCAACCAAGAACTGTTAGGATATGTCCCTTTAATCACTTGGGGTGATGATTCTTATCTTTAACATTCATTTACCTTCACATGTTTCATGCTACAACCAACTATATCTTGTTTTGGCATCCTTGGTAGGACTCGTAGGGATATAATCAAATATATTGCTCTCCATATATAAGACAACCTAGTGTCTCAGGTCTAAGAAGTATTTACATGATTGGCATAACAGAAGTATTACATAAACACTAGAGTGAGATACCAAATGCATTTCTCATGTTAGGTCATGTTTAGTGAACTTGCTCTCCCATGGTAAACACCTACATTTTAGTTCCAAGTATCTCTATACTTCAACCTATGAGATCGGTTGCTTACTTTCTAAATAAGGAACATAGAATGTATCAGTCTTTAGGCATCTTTGATGTCCAATCTCAATGATACATTGACCAGGAACATTTAGAGATTATACTTTGATGCATAGGGATCTCACAATTGCAACCTATTGCAATTCCCTTGCAAGGCATGTTAATCTCATGGACTTCATCCAATTAGGTTTATAACCCATTATAATCGATATCTTATTGATGAAGGAAAGCCGCTAATCATTGGAACCAAGCCTTGATTAATCTCAATTGGTTGTAGAGCTTATTCCAACAATCTCTCACTAACACAAAGCTAATTGCTACCCATCGTATGTGGATCCAATCCATTTAGCAATCACGTTTTTATGTGGATTGTTTAAGCCCTTCAATGTGGTTACTTGCTTTTATCTCTGTATTGTCACAACATCTTGTCATATTACTATATTCAGATGCAATGAGACGCGAGTTCTATAAGCATGACTCCATTGTTACATTAATAATGTTTAGAATCCCTTATTAGTTGAACTAATGATCTAAATATCCTCCTATTTGAGCCATTCAATATGATGTATAGGACTTTGTTTATATACATTCGTAGTGCTTTTCCCTTTTTGGAACCATTCCAATTAGACTATGTTGTATGCATCACATGCATTTGTCACTTTCAGTTGTGCAATTGCCCTTTGAAATTTTATAATTTCTCCGTACACACATTGCATCCTATGCGTTTGTATCACCAAAGATTCACGTTCACTCCCACTAACCTTTTCATGTGTATGAGAGAAGAACACTTGTACGTTCTTTTAAATCTAACCTTTTGGATCTCTTTTATTAAAACAAAGTGTAAAACTCTCACAAAATCTAATTTAGTAGATTCATCTATATGAATAATACATCTTAATGTATCTTACTAAATTCATGGGGTTGTCATACATTCAATGTATATTGATTATGCATCTTTATGCAAAATCTCAAATGTTAGATTTCAGTGTAACATGGTAATACTAAAAAAACTCTTTTCTTAGTGTCATCATGCCCCCACTAAATTTGAGATCCTTTGTGATATTAATGTTCAAACTGTTTTGAGCATTCCATGAAGTTACATGTCTCTTCATCTTAATGCATGTTTGAAATCATTTGGTTTGGAATGTTATAATGGGCATTATGTATCAGAGAGGAATGGACCAAATCATATCACTGTATGAATTTTCTTTCTTCTTTTGAATACACATCTTTATGTATTATTCATAAGAAAGTTCTATCTTTACATGAATCGATATTCTTTTTTTTGATCAATTAATTATAAATTCATGTGATCTTTTACTAAGATCTCATTTAAGTAATGTCACTTGGTTAGTCGATTAATGTGAATTCTTAATCAAATTTTTTTGATATTAATCGTAATTCATAATTGATCAAATGTCATTACAAGGAAAAATATGAAATGTGGATAGTTCAATATGATATAATTATTCCAAATACTTATTCAAACATGAAACATAAAATTTTTAACATCTAAATGCGAAACATAAATGTTTCATCAACCATCCATATGGCAATAACAAAATAAATGTTTAAAAAACATCCTATTAAATTATCTAACAATTCAAAATAAATAGAAGTGCAACCATCCATATCCCATATCCAGTGCTCTATATAGTCTATCCATATGGTAACCTCTTGATAACTCTATTACATAGAGTTATTTAGCTACATTTTCGGATAATAAAATAACCAAGTTCTCATGTTTTGAGTCAATTTTAGATAGTTTTTAGGTTTTTATTTAATTAGTTCAAAGCATGTTGATGTACTTTAATTTTATTAATTTTAACTCCAATTCATGTTGAAAGTCTCTATTTAAGTCAATGCTGATTTGGACTTTGATATTGTAGGTTCATATGTGGTTAAAGTTGAATGTTGGTGAACAAGGCAATGGAGATTAAGTGCAGACTTCTACTGAACATGTTGCGATGTTTTGGTCATAACTTGAGCTACAAAGATCCAATCAACATGATTTTTGGACCATCACAAAGCTGAGAGGCAGACCTATAATTTTCATGTGTATTTTTTCATCCAGATCAGGGTTGAGGTAGGAGAACCTTGCATTGTAAAATGAGGTACCACAGCATATTGCACCAAGGAAGCACAAGAGCAAGCAACGCTGTGGCCTTAAAGAGTTAAGGCCTCAGAGCCCAAGGGAGCAGTAATGCTCCCAAACAAAAACCCTGAGAACTTCGTATTGCAGTGCCTTAGGAGGAGCACTGCGACGTCAGATGGAAAGCGAGCAATATATATATATATATATATATATATATATATATATATAAAAGTTAGGGGCACCGTGGCACCCTTGGAGCAAAGCCGCGACACTCTGATGTGGATTAATGAAGTGTAGCCCATCAGGAAATGTGTTTTTAGGGTTTGTTGGTGGCTATAAATAGATGATTTTCAAAAGCTGTGAGAAGGGGTTCAAGGAGGCTACGAATGGCAGTTTTAAGGGAAAAGAAAAGGTTCTTCAACAAAAGAAACAAGAAGAAATAGAAGGAATCAAGGAACAAGAATTGAAAAGGATTTGATATTTCTTTACTGTTCATTTCTTTCCGATTATTTTAATGTAGAAATGGTCTTTTCTCTTTGATTTAATTATGTCTACTATGAAAACATTGATGAACTAATTTTGTTTTCTAGGATTATTTGTTATTTCATTATGTAGTTTGAATATTTGATTTTTCCTTGCTTGGTATTAATGGAAATTGCATGGTTTATGCAATTGAAATGTAGTGTGTCAAGCCCTACTCTATACTTGTCATGTCATTCATGTGCTTGATAGAATGTTTGCATAAGTGAATGTATCGAAAAATCATTAAAAGTTGGTATTGTACCTAGTGGTACAATTAAGTTTATTAAAGCCTCGAACTAGGCCAAATAAAGATTTTACGATGTATTTGAGAGTTATTGAATCTTAGAATGTCTTAATATGATGATTCGGAATTCAAGGATTGATTTGGAGTTAATTCGAGAATTTTCATAACGTAGGGTCAAAATGGTCATTTTGCCACCCAAGGGCAAAATTGGAATGTTGGATGATATTTTGTCTAAATTTGATTAATTAGAGCATTATTTGAATTTGAGAAGTGAAATTTCAATTTCGACATTTTTTCGAACATAGGGGCAAAATGGTCATTTTAAGTGTCCATGAGGAGGAAATTGGAAATTTTGGAATTTTACACCACCATGACACTTGTCAAACCCATGAATTTCACCCATTATTTTTTTAAGTGAGAGATTATATGTGGTGGGAATGAAATGCTTAATTATTAAGTTTTTAAACATGGACCAATTAAAAGGTGACAAGTGTCAAGCTTTAATATTATTTTAATTACCTATATAAACTCACTTAAAACCCTCACATTCACACTCTTATGGCCGGCCAAGCAAGGGAACAAAGAGAAAAAGAGAAGAACAAACCCTAGGAAGAAAAAATCCAAGAGAAATTGCTGGATTTTAAGAAATCAAGCAAGTAAAGGTAAGATTTCTTTTATTTTAGCTTGTGATCTACCTTTCCCATGCATTCTTTTTCATTCTCCATGGTTGAAATTCAAGTTTTCAAGAGGGAACCTTTGCTGGCCAAACTTAGAGGGAGAAGTTTTGGTGATGGATTTTGCTAGATTTCATAATATTCGAGTGTTTTTAGTCATTTTGTGATGTTTGGAAGGAAAAATAAGCAAGCAAATCACATGTTCTTCAACCACCCTTATTTGGCTGAATTTTCTATAGGGCATGTTGATGATGGATTTGGTTGTAATTCATGTTATTTAGCTAGGAATTGATGAATTATGATGTTGGATATCGAAACCGGTTATTGAAAAGTATAGTTCCTTTAAAAAATGGCTTGATAGAAACTGAGAAAATCATAGTAAATGGACTTGGATTTGATTCCTAATGATATATATGGATTTACGAGACTGTGTAGACATTGATTAGTATGTTAGTTCGGAATCGGAATGAATTTTGAAAAATGGTGAAGTTAGTCAAAAATCAAGTTCATTGTAATGCTTTGGTGTATTAGATTATTGGAAGTGTAATGAATATATTTGGAGTTGAATTGAATGTTTTGGTTAAATCAATGGTGTATAGTTCGAATTAGGTTGAATATAAATTCCTTCCAATCACAATTGAACCTAAGTAGAACACCGTCTTTAAGTGACTATCCGAACATTTCTCATTCAACTTCATGCATTCATATAGAGTCTGAAATAGTTTTATAACAATTTCACACAAATGTATTGAATTACGTATCGTGTATTATGGATAGATGCTGAACCCCCGGATAAAGGCAAAGATATCGTGCCGGAGGATCGAGAATAGGAGTACTCCTACCACTCCAATTCCCATTATAGTGAGTAACCAGATGTTCATCTTAATTATCAAAGTGGTTTATACTTGTTTTAAGATTTTAAAGAATAAGGCACTTAATTTGCAAATTATTATGTTTTACATTTTAAATGTTGGCTAAATGAATGAGATTTATAAATTATTCTAAAACTAAATGTTGATTTTCGAAATAGAGTAAGTGGAGGCTATACATTCATATTATATATATATACATGATTTGAATTGATGGCTTATGAAATTGTGGTAGCATGAATGGTTTAAATTGTGGTTTTGTGAATTATATAAATTGTTTTGTCTTACATTGACAGGTTGGATAGTACTATATTAGCCATGTTATGCTATCGAAATTTTATTGATTTGGTGGGTTATGTATTTAACTTACTGCAGTGGGCGGGTTTCCGTGGACCAGCCTATTAGAGGGGCACGGTAAACCTCGTTATATTTACCTTAGTACGAGAGGCGCGGAGGGTATCTCCTAAGGTAAAGTTTAGAGTTCACTTCACGCCGAACCACCACGTGAAAGTGAAACTCAGCCAACGCCAAGGAACGACTATGTTTTTAAACGTGAAAACATGTTTTATGTGTATATGTCTTTTTAACTGCCTTGGCGGACTCGGTTGGATGCCTGGTGCAAGGCATCATCGAGTATTAATTTTTGGCACGAGCCAAGTTTTTAAGAAAGTCAAAAGCCTTGTTGATTTTCTTGATGAAATGTGATTGTTTTTACATGGATTGAAATGGGTTTTGATGCTATGAATTATATATATATTGATGGGATGATTTAACTGTCTCCATTTACTTAACTTTAGATGCTACAGACGAACTCTGCTTACTCACTGAATTCAGAAAAACTCACCTCTTTTTTTTTTTTAACCATTTTAGGCTCAGGATAGTCTGTAGATAGCTGATTTCGTGAGGATCTACTTTTGGATTTACATCCTTAGAAATCAAAGGTCTACCTTCTTGTACATATTTGTTTATTTTGGGGGGCTCACATGTCATTGTAGAATATTTTGTATACCTGGCTGCGTGTGCCACTATATGTATGAATTTATTTTGCTTTTACGCTACAAAAATTATTTACGTAAAGTTCTATGAATATTGTTTTAGAAGAAAATAGAATATTTTATTTAATTTGAATGGCTATAATTTCACTTTAAATTGATGAATTAGACAACGAAACTTAGTTTTAGACATGAAATGGATGCTTATTACTCGTATATCATATTTTTACCAGGGTTTGAAAATTTTGGGTAAAATGACCAAAATACCCATGTGTAGTAGAAATTACTTTTTGATTTGAAATTAGTCTATATTTCTTTAAAACATGATATTTAATAACTGTTGCTTACAGGGGAGAAGTAAAACTGATGCGAAAGCCTTGTGAGGTTTCGGTTGGCATTCCGGGTAATGAATGTCAATCGAGACATCGCGGCGATTGTCACTAGCTCGATGGGAATTCCGGGTCGTGACATAGTGGGTCTCTAAATGGAACTCGATAGAGAGAGTTTAGAATAGACCATAGTTTTGAATAGCCTTTGTGTGATTCAGTTTGAAGTTAGGTGATAGTTTCGTGTTTAGAATTGACATATGCCTAATATGTTAGGCAGTCATATTAGAACATGAACTTAATTAAAATTTTCTAATTAATTTACATAGACATATAGGATTAATTTAGAAAAGGTATGTGTGCATGATCTTGATAGATGACGTGTACATAATTTGGATTCTAGGTTAGCCATGTACTCCATTAATCTAAGTTAAGGAAATGATTTAAATCAGACAAAGTTTTGAAAGACACCATAATCCTAGGTTTTGAGTAAATATTTCTTTTAGTGACATTTTGTGCTTCGTTAATTATTTAATTAATCAATTATTTTTAATTAAATTGATCCTTTGAAATCAAAAGCTTGGATATGATTTGAAGCTTGTACAAAATGTGATTTATGATTTGATGCAGACATATAGAATGTCAAAGGCAAGATGGACTTATTTGTGGATATGCGTTCTGTCCGATAGATGAGTTTTGGATGTTGATTTGATTTGAGGTTAAATGCGTTTTTTCCTCTTGTGACTTTGCTCTATGCCTGCAGAGATGGTTGTAAATAGGGACAATGGCATTAGTCCTGCCTGTGATTCTCGCTTGTAGTGTTTTGATGCCACCCATATGAGAATACTCTGGGTGATGTCATCTATTGGGAAATTACTCTGAACGATGACTCTGATTCTCTGCTTGTTGCTTCGGCACGCGCATGATTTGTTTCTCTACCAGCAGCTTTACCCTAACTAAACGTTTGGTATGGGGAATAGCTATGCTATTCCCCCTCTATTCCCACTCATTTCCCATACCTTTGTTTGGTTTAAAATTGAGACACGGAATAACAATTCTGCAGGAATAAAAATTCCATGAAATGGGTTAAAACTCAGCTTTAGCTATTCTTTTCTCCCCCCCCCCCCCCGGTAATATCTATTCCATGAGACATGGAATAGCTGTTAAATATATAATGACTAAAATACCCCTTATAACTTAAAAATATTACAACCCTAGACCTATAAATATTTTTTTCCTTCTCATTTGCTCTTCTTCTTTCTCTCTATTCTCACGTTATTTCCTCTTTCATTCTCTCTCTAACCGTCGTTGGCGGCTGCAGCAACCTAATGTGGTTGGAAAGCGTCGATCTAGTCCTTTCTGACAACATTCAATCGAGATCCAACCAGATCTGGCACTCAACGGCCAAATCTGGCTGCGGGAAGCACCGAATCTGGTGCTTCCCAACCAAATCCCACGGTTGGATTTGGCACTCCACAGCCGGATCGAGCCACGGGGAAGCACCGATCTGGTGCCGTAGTGGCCAAATCCGGCCACATGGTGTGTCAGATTGGCGTTTTATTACACTGATCGCCTGAAAGGCGACCGACCCATGAAGAAGAAAAGAGGAAAAAGGGAAAAATAGAATAAAAAAGAAAAAATTATTTATAAAATTTAAAATATTAATATTTTATATATAATTTAAACATTATTAATATTAATATGATTAAAATATTAAAATATTAANATGTCATCGTTGTATCCATGGGCGTACCCATGTTCGAAGGAGTGGTGTAGATATATTATGAGTCTTTCTTTTGTTGATTTATTTTGTAGATATATTTTGACTATTTGAATTTTGTATTGTATTTAGTTTTGATCAATGAATAGAAAATTATCATATTGTTTGTTACTGAACTTGATAATTTGCTAAGATCATATATTATTTAATTTTAATATTTTAATTAATTATAAGTTATTAATATTTAAAAGATAAAATTAAAATAAATAATTATATATAATAAACAGTATTTTTATCTTTTTATTTTTATTTCTTTCTTATTCCAAAATTATTATTACCAACCAAACACTAATAAATTATAATAATTATTCATACTCTATTCTATTTATTATACCAAATTATGTAATACTTATTCTATTCTATTCTCACCTCATTCTATTCTCACGTAATAACTATTATATTCTATTCCTGTCTATTCCACGAACCAAAGTGCCTTAAGTGTGATTTTTCTCTATCGGTTGGCCACCGTGCATGATTTGATGATGTTCAGGGGAGGACTACTATATGATTGTGATTCGATTTGAGTACAACATGAGATAACCTCAGATAGGCCTAGATAAATTTGGTTTTATTCGATATGATACCCCGACGACTAAGGTGTGCCTTGGAGAATGACTTGAATGGCTTAAAGGATAAGCCCAGTGATATATATATATATGATACCTAGGGAGACTTTAGGGATTATGATATGCCCTATATTTGGAGATGTTTGTTAGAATATTTTGAAGCATTAGTATGTGTAATATATTTTTATATAAGTGATCATATGTGTATATATGATTTTGTTTATCTACACCATTCATTGAGTATTAGATGACTCACCCATTTTGTACCATATGCAGATAAATAGGCCATTGGATAGTGCATGGCAACGATCTTCCATTAGCAGATCGATTTTGGCAAATGGTAGGTCTCTATCCATCAAGTTCACTCCGTTGCATTTGTTGTGAGGTTCTGCTCCTCATTTGGTTTAGATATGTAGGTAAGCACATTATGCCATTTCAACTTGTGTGAGGGTTGTTAAGTACTAACCCGATTGATGGCCAATGTAAGTCCTTATGAATGTTGTGTATGAATTATGTGCCAGGGATGATGATTTGTATTTGAATTTAAATTTTATGTATGAATATTTTGGTTAACATCCCTTGGCCATGTGTTATGTGATTTGGAGTTCTAAGGCTTACTCAGGTCTTGCAGCCTTTCCTACCAGGCTTATGCACCTATCACGAACCCTTTAATTGGGGTCATGACATCACTTGTATAGAAAAAGATAAAACTTTATATGTACTAAAGCTAGATGAGTTATTAGGATCGTTACTTACTTATTAAATGGCCCTTAGGCATGAAAATGAGAGGGATTAAGCAATTAGAAATGATTCATAAAGAAAAGGCATTGCTCTTAAAGTTGTTAAAGAAGAAGATGAAAAGATTTTTTAGAGTAATGAAGAAGTTGCCTTGTTAACAAGAAAGTTCAATAGATTCTTGAGAAACAAATAAAGAAGAAAAGATGCAAAACTATTTAGAAGATAAGGACAAAAAAGAAATGTGAGAAGAGATATTCCAGAAAATGATCATGGGAAAGACCACATCATTGGCTATGAATGCAAGATTCCTAGTCACACCAAATATGAATGTCCAAGTATCAAAAAGAGCCACAATAAAGATTTCAAGAAGAAAGCAATGATTTCTGTATGGATTGACAATGATGAGTCAAAAAATGAGGAAGAAGAAGAAGTTGCAAATCTATCCTTCATGGGAATAGAAGACTCCAAGATTGAAGACATGTGCTTGAAGTCAAATGCTAAAAATAAAGACATATGGTACCTAGGCAATGGTTGTTTAAGACACATAACTGGAAGAAAGGAAGACTTCAAGAAATTGAAACCTAAACAAGGAGGAGAGGTAACTTTTGGTGACAACTCAAAAAGTCATCTAGAAAGAATTAGTACCATTGGTAAAACTTTGCCTCTCATATTGATAATGTGTTGTTTGTAAATGGTTTTAAGCATAATCTATTGAGTGTGAGTCAATTGTGTGACAAAGGTCTTAGAGTCACTTTTGAAACTATAAATTGTTATGTTGTAGATATTAGGACTAACAAAATTTTGTTTATAGGAAATAGAAAATGTAGTGTATATGTTGTATATCTTGATGATTTATCTACAAATAATGTTTGTTTCATGGCAAAGAAAAATAAGGATAGCTAGTTGTGGCACAGAAAATTAGGACATGCTAGCATGCATACACTATCTACTTTGTCATCTTTAGACTTAGTAAGAAGACTACCTAAGATTGATTATGAAAATATTAAATTGTGTGACACATGTGTAAGAGGTAAACATAGAAGAACCTCATCTAAACCTAAGCATGAAGTTACAACTACTAGGCCATTTCAACTACTGCATATGGATTTGTTTGGACCAAATAGAACAACTACTTTAGGAGGAAAATCTTATGGATTTGTAATTGTTGATGTTATACTAGATACACTTGGGTTTTCTTCTTCGCATTGAAAAGTGAAGCCTTAGAAGTTTTTGTTAATTTTTGTAAAAGAATAGAAAATGAGAAAGGCTACACAATTACTAGTGTTAGAAGTGATCATGGTAAGGAGTTTGAAAACATAGGTTTTGAAAAACTTTGCAATGATAACGGATATAGCCATAACTTCTCTGCAACTAGAACTCCATCACAAAATGGAGTAATGGAAAAAAAGAATAGGACATTAAAGGAAATTAAGTCCATAATCCTTCATTTTGAATCATGGGCTCTATGCCAAGCAAGGAAGATTTTACACTTTTAAGTACACGAATTCAAATGCACACATTTACGCATAAGCTATAAATTTTTACCCAAATCTCCATAAGTCAAAACCTTATATTGAAGCTATACTAGTACTCATACGTTCTATTCCATTAGCCTTTAGAGAATTAAATCTATGGCATACTTCTTTATTTAGGTACTTCATAAGAGCCTAACCAATTCTAGCTTACAATTAAGCTAGTTCATATGCCAAGCCTTTCAAGCTGTATCAAAACACCAAATTTGATCACGATATAATAAAAATTGAGGAACTTATAACCAAAAGAATAAACACTTATTTTTAAGCTAACAGCATTATAACCAACTTGTTCACTACCAAAATCACCAATAAATCATCTTAATCACAGTCTAGCGTTATAACCATTGATAGAATATTATCATCGAATCAAATTATAACCAACTCCATATGAGTTTTTTTTTTGTACCAATATGCAACATATATATCTATACATATATATTTTTCTAAAAATTTTAACGTCGGGTAGCCTAGGCATATCAAGCACAATAAGCCATCTGTAAAACCAAAATAACCAACAATCAAGTTTAGAATCAATTCTTCTTATAGTTGGTTAGATCATGCTCATCATTTGTGGTGAATACACAAAGCTGGTCCCAATATTCTATTCTCATACGAGAATCGACCACTAATTGGCACCATCCCCAAAGCACCATGTATCTTAAAAATTGATTTTTCTTAGTCAAAATTCATATTCTAATATCATGGTTCTAGGTCGTAGCTCAGTACTAAAACATTAGGTCAATTGCACTTCTATAGCTCATCTATAGATATAGCTCATCACTAAAACCTAATTTCTAAAACATTTTACGTATATAGCTCATCTATAGATATAGCTCATACAATTTTCAAAACAACTTACATCCACAATTTCCTACGAGTTCTACCATCTCATGCTTTCCACAATAATAGTGTATAAATCATTATAAATCCATTTAGAAATCGCCTATCGAAGCTAACAGCTCATGTTTTCCACAATTACATTTAATGAAATATGGCAATGTTTACAAAACGTACAACATTATATAGCTATGGAAATTTTTGAAATAGGCACCCCCTACTCACCTTACAATAGCGGGACGCTTCGTCGCTATTGATTTGGGGGCGTATCTCGCTATTTCTAATTGCCGATCACTCGTTATTCACCCTGCACGCCACTACGGTAAACTTTTCTACTTATAGACTTCCTAGCAACAATCCAAATTCAATAATCTTAGTGTTTATCATTTCCATTTTCCTCCTTATTCAAACATTACCATCATGTTAATAACTCATACTATGCTAGAATCACCACTTTTCCTCACTTAACCTAGCATATTCATATACATCTTGACACATTTTTACCAAAGTTGCCTTTATCCTTTGCTTGCGTAATTCTTTAAATTATAATTACCGGCAACTTATTTATGACTCTAATACATATATTAATCCTTTCTAAGGATATTTATCAAGTTTTACCATCATTTCCACAACAATAACCTAACATATGGCAGCAACTATAAATTCACTTCTATCAAGCATTTTCTATGTCTACATGTACTATCATTCTCATTTACATGTTGCCACCAAGCATAACATCAATATTCATTCATACGCACCAACATCCATAACCTTTTAGGCCTTTCCTAAGAACACATATCCACACAAATCCATTTTTTTTCCAAGCTTCCAATTAATATAATTACTTTCCAACCATACCCATGACATCACCATAACACTACATATTGCACATAATCATTCTCACAATATTAAACTAGTCACAAACTTCAAATTGTAGCATTAAACTTACCACTTGGTTTTAGCTTGGATTTCACCTAACAAAATTCACAATTTCCTCACACTCATTGCTACCATAGCTGCCACAAAAATACTTAAACAATTACCAACTCATTTCTAAAAATTTCTCAAGCTAAAGTCAAAATCCTTACCTTATGTCTCTTGAATCTTGAGACCCACTTGATTTTTCTTCAATTACTCTTGAATCACTCACTACCCAAGCCTTTCACCTTTTTTTCCTTTCTTTCCTTGGTCGATTCTCTCTATTTTTCTTTTCAATTGCATGGTGGCAAGGTGAAATTGGCATGAGAGCATGAAAATGACGTGGAAACATAGAGGTGAAGAAGAAAATATCTTGTGGGTGGAGATAAGAATCGGCCATGAGGTAAAAATGAAGAGTCAAAGCTTCCATTGGAAGCTTTGACCAAACTAATGGCAAAATTATCATTTAGCCATCTAAGGTTTTCACCCTTTTTAATTGTATCTTCCCACAATCTTTTAATTCCAATTTCTTTCCGTTTTTCTTCCTTAACACTTGTATCAATAAAATATCAAGTTTATGCTTCAATGCGGTATCACCGTAATATTTAAATATTTACTTACCCGCGCTAGCTTTATTTAATAAAGACACGTGGGCCCCATTAACGTCATTTTTCTCTAAAATTTCCTCGTTCATCTTCTCCCCCATTTAGATTGACCATATACTCCTTCATGGAAAATTTTGACACTGAATAAAATATTAATATTTTAATATTATTTTATTAAAAAAGTTTTCATTTGTCGCATTGGCATCCAAAATTTCTTATTATGCCCCGATTCACTTCTGAATCACTTTTTAGATCGTTAATTCATCATCAATAAAAATATTATTATTTAATTGCTATTGCTTCGCGTGTGGAATATTTTACTCTAAAATATTCCCTCCACCCTTCATCACTCTTAAACACTCTAATTAACCTCAATTGGTATCCAATAAGTTCATTAGTCAACATAGCAAAGTACGGGGTGTTACAACAATCTACCTAGATATTTTTGGGCAGAAGCTGTACATACTGCATGTTACATAATAAATAGAGCCATCATTAGACCTATTCTTAGAAAGTCACCTTACGAGCTATATAGAGGAAAGAAGCCAAAAATTGGTTATTTCCATCTTTTTGGTGTAAATGTTAATTTTTGAATAACGGTAAGGATAACTTAGGTAAAGTTGATGCAAATAGTGATAAAGCCATTTTCCTTGGACATTCACTAACTTCAAAAGCATCTAAATGTTCAATAAAAGAACTTTGATTGTTGAAGAATCCATACATGTTTTATTTGATGATGCTAACTCTTCTCTTAGAAAGGAAAATGTTATTGATGATGAAATAGATATTCTCCAAGAAAAAGTGGAAGAACTTGAACTTGACAATGAAAACAAAGAAGATGAAGATCAAGCTCAAGGGTTGGATGAGCAACCTAATGATACCACAAAAGAAAAAGAACCTACTCATCCAAGAGGAATGGGGTATGTGGATTAAAGTAAAATAATTGGAGATCCTCAATAAACGGTAAGAACTTGAAGCTTAAACAAAAATATATGTGATTATGTTGCCTATATTACTCATATTGAACTTAAGGCTATAAATGAGGCTTTGAAAAATGACTATTGGATTCTGGCTATGCAAGAAGAGTTAAACCAACTGTAGGGACAAAATGGGTATTTAAGAATAAAATGGATGGAGATGGGGACATAATTAGAAATAAAGCTAGGTTAGTGGCCAAAGGATATAGCCAAAAGGAAGGCATAGACTTTGATGAAACTTATGCACTAGTTGTTGGATTAGACGCCATTAGAATGCTTTTATCCTTTGCATGTTACATTAACTTCAAGTTATTTTAAAAGGATGTTAAGAGTGTTTTTTCAAATGAACTTATAAATGAAGAAGTATATGTAAAACAACCCCTTAGTTTCGAAAATCTTGCACTTCCTGACCATGTTTTTAGATTAAGAAAAGCAATATATTTCTTAAAGCAAGCTCTTAGAGCTTGCTATGAGACTTTAGCAAATTTCTTAATAAAAAATGGCTTTAATAGGGGGAAAGTTGACAAAACTCTTTTCATCAAAAGCAACGGTAAAGATATTTTAATTGTGCAAATATATGTTGATGATATTGTTTTAGTGTTACTAATGAATCTCTATGCATAAAGTTTGCCAAGTCTATGCGAAAAGAATTTGAGATGAGTATGATGGGTGCACTCAACTATTTCCTTGGACTCTAAATAAATCAAAGACAAGATGGAACTTTCATAAATCAAGTTAAATATACAGGAGACATGCTCAAGAAGTTTGGATTGCATAGCACAAGATCATATTAAACTCCAATGAGCATAATAACAAAGCTTGAAAAAGATGAGTAAGGTAAGTCCACTGACCAAAAGCTTTACAGAGCTATGATTGGCTCACTGCTATATCTAACTACTAGTAGAACAATGTTGTTGATTTTGTCACAGTCCAAATTCTGGGTCATGACTGGCGCATGGGCCTAATAGGCATAGCCGACCAGACCCAAGCAAATCTTATTAGAGATTTTCGATAATTCACTATACTCGTGCACCAATCCATATTAATGCCTAACCCATATTCTTTCGTATCATAACTTGAACCATAATTATAATAATCAATTCAATCTTTAAAACATATACTCATAAGTATATACAATGAAGTCTAAAATCTCCAATTTAATACTTATACCAAGGCCACTATCCATTTACAAATAAATAAATAAAGCGCTACGACTCGACCTCTAGCAGCGAAGTGACTTGGAATGAATGCTATGAGATGCCTTTACCTATCTGTGGTGGACCATAAGTGCCGATGATTGCACACTAGGCCGATCACTATCTACAAAAGGGAAAATGAGGGGGTGAGTCTCACAAACTCAATGATCATCAGTTCCGTGAGTAGGGAGTAGATGGGAAACAAGTAATAAGCAAATCATTTGAATGATAAAATCAGAGTATGAAATGCTAATCCTATAAACCAAATCACAATAAGGATAAATAATATTGTAAAATCACAATACAATGATTTCTTTGGCAAAACAGTGCCGAAAATAAGTGTAACAAAAGAGTTTCAATTACCGAAAATATCATTTACCAGCAAAATATGAAATACAGTATAAAGGTATGCACGCTCCCAAAATGTGTGGCATGTAAAGAAATCAAAGTGTATAGCCACATAAACCAACTAATGATTGTCAAGTAAGCACAAAAAGCTTTTATTTAAACCAGGGGAGCTACAAAGAAAATTTGAACCCTCCACCATGTAAAAAAGTATGCGTCGAAAAACTCACAAGGCTCTTGAGTAGGAAAGTATAATATCAACACGTGGACCCACTTCCATGTAATAATAATCTGGGAGTCTTACTCCACTAGATTCCCATAGCCATGGCAGTCTCCACGATGTTGGCCGACATCGGAGAATCAAACGGTCACTATCGCGTAAATCCGGGAGTCTTACTCTATCAGATCACTTGTGGCCTAGCCACATATACATATCACTGGTCATTGCCCCCGCCACGCCTAATCGCCCGTCGGTGACCCAAAGGTTCTCTAGCTAGAGCTCACTCATGCACGAGAGTCACACTTAAGTGATGTGACAATCGACCTACTCTCGACGCACTTGGTTTGTCAAAACCATTTTCAAACAAATCAAATCGAGGTTTCCAAGTCTTTTGCTTAAAACCATTTGAAAACTAGGTTCATTAACCTTTCAAATTACCTTTCACATAAAAAGGCATGGTGTATTCTTTTATACAAAGATCAGACTAAAACCGGTACTCAAAACTTGCATTTTAAATCATTTAACTATTTCATTTAAACTATGCATATCACCCACAAATACAAGGCACATATTTTGAATGCAAAACAGTATAAAAGGCTTGTTTACCGATTTTTAAAACACTTTATGTATATAGCTCATCTATAAATATATCCAAAACAATTTTCAAAACAACTTGCATCCACAATTTTCTACAAGTTCTACCAGCTCATTCTTTCCACAATAATAGTGTATAAATCATTGTAAATCCATTTAGAAATCGCCTATCGAAGCTAACAGCTCATGCTTTCCACAATTACATTTAATGAAAAACGGCAACGTTTACAAAACATATAACATTATATAGCTATGGAAATTTTTGAAATAGGCACCCCTCACTCACTTTACAATAGCAGGATGCTTTGTCGCTATTGATTTGGGTGTGTATCTCGCTATTTCTACTTGCCAGTCACTCGTTACTTCACTCGGCACGCCACCACGGTAAACTTTTCTACTTATATACTTCTTAGCAACAATCCAAATTCAATAATCTTAGTGTTTATCATTCCCATTTTCCTCCTTATTCAAACATTACCATCATGTTAATAACTCATAATATGCTAGAATCACCACTTTTCCTCACTTAACCTTGCATATTCATATACATCTTAACACATTTTTACCAAAGTTGCCTTTACCCTTTGCTTGCATAATTCTTTAAATTATAATTACCAGTAATTTATTTATGACTCTAATATGTATATTGATCCTTTCTAAGGATATTTATCAAGTTTAACCATCATTTCCACAACAATAACCTAGCATATGGCAGCAACTATAAATTTACTTCCATCAAACGTTTTCCAAGTCTACATGTACTACCATTCTCATTTACATGTTGCTACCAAGCATAACATCAATATTCATTCATTCATACGCACCAACATCCATAACCTTTTAAGCCTTTCCTAACAACATATATCCACACAATCCATTTTTTTTCTAAGCTTCCAATCAATATAATTGCTTTTCAACCATACCCATGACATTACAATAACACTACATATTGTACACAATCATTGTCACAATATCAAACTAATCAGACTTCTAATTGTAGCATTAAGCTTACCACTTGGTTTTAGCTTGGATTTCACCCAACAAAATTCACAATTTCCTCACACCCATGGCCACTATAGCTGCCATAAATATACTTACACAATTATCAACTCATTTCCAAAAATTTCTCAAGCAAAAAATCAAAATCCTTACCTTATGTCTCTTGAATCTTGAAACCCACTTGATATTCCATTAATTACTCTTGAATCACTCACTACCCAAGCCTTTCACTTTCCTCTCCTTTCTTTCTATAGTACCTGTATTTTGATACGACAGCTAATAAAGTTTACGGATGCCAATTGAGGTTGATTACTGAGTTAAAAAGGGTAATTCAGAAGAGAACCTATGAAATCTCGATCTTCATAGGCACATAACTAGAAGTAGACGCGATAATGCGAACTAGGGGTAATTTCATCATTTCTCTTGGTGAGCCCCTAAAAGTAGTTTTCTAATGTTATTAAGGTCCAAGTAGGCCTAAGGAATAGTTTGAGATAAAATATTTTGCATGAGAGAAAATAATAATATTTTTATCGAAGAAGAATTTGCGGGATAAAAATCAATTGAGGCATAATAAGGTATTTTGGGTGCCAAGGAGACAAGGAATTTTTTAGAATAAAATAATATTAAAATATTAATATTTTATTTAGTGTCAAAATTTTTCATGAAGGAGGAGTATATGGTCAATTTAAGTGGGAGAGAAGATGAAGGAGAGAATTTTGGAGAAAAGTGACGTTAATGGGGCCACGTGTCTTTATTAAGTAAAGATAGCACTGACTAATAAATATTTTAAATATTATGGGGACACTGCGTTGGAGTACAAACTTCATACTTTGTTTGTACATGTGTAGAAGAAGGAAATAGAAGGAAATTGGAGTTAAATGAGTATTGGGAGGACTAAATTAAAACGGAAGGAAACAAAAGGGTAAAATGGTCATTTTGCACCCCGAGTCAAAATTTTAAGCTTTCGTAAACCTGAGTAGTTTAGATCATTGTGGACCTTGTCCCAGTGTTAAAAGAATAAAAGATTGCACAAAGGATTGGAGAAGAACAAGTTAACTTGCTAAAGGGCATTTTCGTAATTTTAAAGGGAATTGGATAAGTTTGAGCTATAAATATCTTCTCCTTCCAGTAGCTTTTTCAATTTCCAGCAACTTCTTCTTCTTTCTCCTTTCATCTCACGTTTGTTTCCCCCTCCATGGAAGCATGATATGAAAACTTCATAACTTTCTCTCTCTAGCTCCAATTTTCATGCCTTTGTGCACCTTTTCATGGAACCCTTGTGCTTTTTCACTCTTTTACTTCAAAACCCTTGAAAAATCTCACTTTCATACTTTCTCTCACTAGTTAGGTGTTTAGAGAGAGAAAAAAAGAGAAAGCTCCCATAATAGCTTTGAAAATTTATTGAAAAGAATTTCAAAGTTATAAGCTACCAAGGTGAGTAATGAATTAGAATTTATTTTTGTGTTGGGAATGATTAGTAAGTAGACTTGTGAATGTTGTAGTTGAGGTTATCCACTCATTTTAGAGTGATTAGGGTAGTGAAATAGATAACCATTTAAATGGCAATTGGAAGTTAGCTAAGAGAAAGCTTTAGACTTTATAAGTATGTGAATTGACAAATTGGTGATGCTAATGTGATGATAGGTTCCAATGAAGCCCCATCATCCCATTTGGACAATTAGGGAAGCTGGAGTCAACCAAAGGTTCAACAAATTACTAGTGAGTGAACTACATTTCAAAGTCATTTTGGGAATATGACTGTTTTGTACAAAGCATTTGAATGATTTTATACAACTTTTCTTAAAAACGAGTGCCTTGGGAGCAAGCCTTTGATAATTGACTTTATGTTGTGACATGTGGTTGTTATGGATTTGTGCACTACTACATTATGTTGGTATATATATATATATAGATATATGTTGTGCATGATGGTTGATATTGTGTGATGATTATAACCGTGTGTGTGCACGATGTGGGGGGATGCACATGCTGGTGATGGCGTGATGAGGGAGGTGGATGATGATAGTGCCCGTGTGCATGATGTGGGGGGATGTACACTATGGCACTAACTGTGCACGATGTGGGGGAATGCACACGATGACTCCAGCTATGTGCACGATGTGGGGGGATGCACATGAGCTGGGTGTGATGATGGTGATATTGGTGGTTATCTATGTATTCATGTATATCTATGGTTATGAAATAAAAGCTTATGAATATGGAATATGATTGAAATGCATGTGAAACTTGACATGTTGAACTTTGGGAAATAATATGTGTAGTATGTTGTTTTTTTCATTTCAGCAAGATGGCCTTTTCTTGAGGAAATGGGGAATTTTTGCTGGTGCCTTGTCGAGAAACTCTCGGGTTTCGAGGGTTTCACCAGACATGGTTCTCGTTGCAGCGAGAAAGTTTGTGTTTTATGGCTTGAATCTCGCTGCAGTGAAAAACTTTCTGTTTCGCTTAGGATCTTGATCGATTGCTATGTTATTTTCCACTTATTTGGTACTATAGTTGAGCATGGACCCTTTACATTAAGTGATTTAATTAATTGAGGTTTTCCTGAGGGGTTACGATAAGCACTAAGTTAAATTGCATTGTTTTAAAATAAATGCATCATGATTTTCAAAATTTTCCTATTGATTGCTTGTTCCCTTCCTTGTTCACTCACTAAGTTTCGTACTCACGTTTTTAAAATTCATGTTTTTAGATTTGGAGGCAATTGGGACCTAGATTGAGTCGCATACCTATGCTCTTCTTCTTGGTAGGTACTATGGCATCTCAATAGTTGTATCTTCACCCAGAGTCACTCCGCTGATGGTCTCGATTCTATTACTTGTGAACTTGTATATGTAATCTAAACTACTAAAAGTCATGTTATAAATGAAGTATGTATATGTTGGATTGATAATGATAGTACTTTGATATAATATAAATGTGAATATTCAGTTGTTATAAAATATTACTAGAACATTTACTTTTGAGAGTTACAGCACTTCATTTTAAAGATGATGGATGGGAATGATAATCGGAATTGCATAAAAAGGCTTGCTTGGGCTTAGTGGGCTATGCCCATTGGGCCCATGCACAGGTCATGGCTCGAGAATTTGGGCTGTGACAGAGTTGGTATCAGAGCTTTAGGTTTAGTCAAGTCCTAGGGATTTTCTTGTTAGTCAGCGGAGTTGTCGAAGTTAATGTAGAGTCTTGTCTATGGTTTGTGACTGCAGCACAAGTCATAGACAGGAAGCTATATGAACTCTTATTCCTAGTAACCTACTCTTTTGCTATCGTCATGTAAAGGGCATAAATGGTATTGCTACTCGGGTTTGAGATGCCACTCGAGACACAAGTCATTATTGGAAAGATTTTTAAGCAAATGTTCTTAATGAAAGGTCAATATAATGATATATTCCTCCGACGAAGAATGGAGGAAGGTGGAGTTGGACTGTTAGGTCTGTAATAATTTATTCCTTTAGTGGAATTATGATTTGAACCCATGGTTATCAAGGAAAAAAAGATTTAAAATTTTGGAGACTATGGATTGTATTTGATGTCAATATAGGGAGGACGTACGATATGGTAAAAAGAGCTGCATTTTGACTGGAATGAATAGTGATTGTTATGACTCGCTTGAGGTTTATAAATTTAAATATCGAGGAAAGAGTAAGCCAATACTTATGTGCACGAGGTTAAGTGCACTAGGTTAATTGAGCTTGTTATGCCATATATAAATGGCATTGGGCTTTCGAAATATTTATATGAGAATATGTGTTGAATATGTTTACAAAAGGTTAGAGTGAGCTGGTTTTTTTCAATTAAGTGATCGTGAGATCCCAAGGGTTAATTTGAACTATTATGGTTTAAAATTTAAGGTATATGAATTAGCTCAAGGGTGAAAATCAGTGATTATTATAATTGATGGTAGTCATGAAGAAAAAGGCTAGTAAACAAACCTACTTTAAGGATGAGCTTGAATTTTGCTATGCTTAGCATGGAGCCAAAGGATTAAAGGACTAGGTATGGATTTAGTAGTTTGAAATTAAATGACATGGAAATGACAAATTTAGTCTAAGTGCCATATGGAGGTCTATATGAAGATCGATATATGAATTGGTTTAAAGGTCAATTTAAAAATATATTTGGTTCAATATGCAACCTATGATGTAAATGATTAGTCTTGAATGTGACTTCTCCAAAGGTAAGGGACTGAAAACATGTGGATTTTCAGCTATGCTCTAAGAGGAAGTTGATTAAACACATATACCTTTCCCACAACATCCAATGCAAATTGATTAAACAATGATCTCCAAATTTACTCTTAGGTACACATATATTAAATTGTACACCACTTAGTGTTAAGATCTTGACTTTACTCATTAATTCTTAACCAATTACATCCATAAGATAAACAATTCACGTAATTTTTGTATCTTGCCTTTGCAGTCATAAAGTAATGAAGTATGTCCAAAGTGAGATATGTGAAGACTAACGTTCTGATTACAAACTTGTGATAGAAAGCTAGTTTTGGAAATTGTGATTACCATGATCATAAAATATATAGAGGTTACCAATATGTAAGCAAACACTTGAAGTTGTATATTTTGTGATTCACATTCATTGTATGGAAAGAGATACTCCATAGAAGGATTTGGACTAATTGGTGATTATATGACTATAGGCTTGGTATGAGATTGAGAATGCCTTAACATGTATGAGAAGTGTGTTGCGAAAGGCTGAAAGTCATTAAGACGAATAATGGGCGAAACATAGGTGTTGTTATGACGAGCATAAAAAGCTCAAGGATAATCAATGCAATTATATTAAGTTAGATTGGTTCGGTCCGAAATAAGAGTAAGGACATCTTGAAAGATCTTAAAGTAATGTTCAATGGGGTTAATGAGCTATATGTTATCGAATATATATTAAATTGTTAAAGTTATGCGTGGCTTTGAAGATAAGCCTTTGATTGTCTGAGTCCTCAATAGAATTCTATTAAAGGATGTGTTTAAGCATTTTGGAAGTGTATTGGAAAACATAAGAATAATATACTAGTTTGACTTGCTATAAGAGGTCAAATTTGGATGGCCATGAGTGGCTTGTGAACAATCAAGCAGTGTAAAGTATGTGCTCATAAAGGGAGCTATGATTGGTAGATAAGAATATAACTCTAACGATGAGATTGTGTTCACTGCTTTAGGCATTGAACTATAAGTTATGGATTGGTAACCACTTTGTGGACATCCTGGTGAGATAGATTTAAGAGATTGTTCGCAATGAGAGAACATTAAAACTCCAAGAGCAAATAGCTATATAGTCAAGTTAGAGCTCGTGGCTAATGTGTCACATGAGTATAAAGATATGTTACAAATATAAGGATGCTTGGAAATATTGGTTTAAGGCAGTGAGTATCATGCCATTAGGTAGACCCGATGAGGTTGTGGTTTTGATATACTCGTAGACACAAGGCATAAATTGTGAAAGGTGTTTCCCTCACATGCTTCACTTTGTTTTGAGGAATTTTCAAGATAGAGTGCCTAATATTGGCACGCAAAGGCTGAATCGAGCTCTAGGTGCTTAAAGAGCAATGATGATATGGTCAAGTTAGTTGATATTACCCTTAGTGAAGGAATAGAAATATACTATGGAAATTGTAGAGGTCTACTTCAAAAAGAAATGATTCTAAACTTGATTGTTCGTTATTTTGGTTTTACAGATGGCTTATTGAGCTTGATATGTGTCACGACCCAAATTCCGGGCCATGACCGGTGCATGGGCCCAATGGACGTAGTCCACTAAGCCTAAGCAAGCCTATTAATCTGACATGTTCATCATTCCATCATAAATTGCTAAGTCATATATCATAACTTAGAATCAAAATAATATTAAGCATTGCCACTTCATACTGGCATACCAAACATGTGTATATACACTGTCTACACATGTATCTTAATAATTCACATTAGGTTTGTCTATACACAACAAAAGAAGACTCGATGTCCAGCGGAGAGACTCGGATGAATGTACAGCTACTGAATGCCGAGACACCTACCAAAAGATGGATACAAGTCCATGATGACACCTCGTCCTAGTTACCGACTGTCTCTTAATCTGAAAACATGAAGTTGAAAGCGGTGAGCATAAACTTAGTGAGTGAACAAGAAGGGAACAATCATACCATAAGGAATGTTTATCGAAATCATGATGCACTCATTTTCTCAAAACAATGCAATTTGTTCTAGTTCTTAGTAGAATCCCTCATGTAAACCCCTCATGAGTAAATCACTTAAAAGATCCATACTCAACTATGGTACCAAAGAATCGAAAAATATAGCAAAACCCACAAGTTAGCCAAAATGGACAGAAAGTTTCTCGTTGCAGCGAACTTCATTCTCGCTGTAGTGAGAACTAGGTTTGGTGAAGGCCCTCAAACTCTAGAGTTTCTCGCTGCAGCAAGAATCAGAACATCAAGGAAAAAGTCTCATATTCCTTTAAAACAAGCCATCCTGCTAAAATAACAATTGCAACATGTAACACATGTAAACTCTCAAATTTCAATAAATCAAATGCTCACATATTTGCATTTACAACCATATACCATATATGTATATATATATATATATATATATATATATATATATCA
>NC_030854.1:18577182-18586272 GCF_000208745.1 Theobroma cacao | reverse complement strand
TGAGACTAAGAGAGTTTTAAATAGATTTTACAAGGAAATTCTAGAATAATCCAAGCTTGACACATGGCATGTTTCCATTGGTCCATGTGTAATACTTATCCATTAAGCAATCTCTCTCCACCACATAAAATGTTTCAATTTTCCACAATGTAAGATGTTAATGGCTGAAATCCATGGGCATGAAAAGTGTTAGGTGGTGCAAAATTTCAAAATTCCCATTTTGTCCTCGGGTGACAAAATTACCATTTTCCCCCTAGAACATGAAAATATCAAAATTTTTATTTCCTTGTCATTTCACCCATATTTTCATCATTCATTTATGCTTTAGGCCTACTTAAGCCATAATATTGTTTAAAACTTACTTTTATGGGCTTATTGAGAAAATGACAAAATTACCCCTGATTAGGGATATCGCGTATATTTCTATCTACGAGTCTATAAAGGTCAATGTCTCACAATATGCCTAAGGCTATTCGAAGTTAAAAAATTTTGCAAATATATATGTATGGATATATATGTTGCATATTGCATAAAAGCTCATGTGGAGTTAGTTATAATTTGATTCGATGATGATATTCTATCAGTGGTTATTGTGCTAGACAATGATTAAGATAATTTATCGTTGATTTTGGCAATGAACAAGGGGATTATAATGTTGTTAGCTTAAAAGTAAGTGTTTATACTTTTGGTATGAGTTCATCAAATTCTATTATATCATGACAAAATTTGGTGTTTTAATATAGCTTGAGAGGCTTGTCATATACACTAGCTTAACTGTGAGCTAGAAATTTTTAGGTTATTACGAAGTACACAAATAGAGAAGTATGACATGAATTTAATACCCTAAGGGGCAATGGAAAATGATGTATTAGTTTTGGTATAGCTTTAATATATATAGTTTTGATATACAATGATGTGGGGAAAAGTTTATAACTTATGCATAAAGGTGTGCATTTGAATTCGTATAATTAAAAGTGTAAAATCTGTCTTGATTGATATAAAGCTCATGATTCAAAATGAATGATTATGGATTTAATTTTCTAAGGTAAAAAGGACTAAAAGAAGTTAATATCAAAAAGGCCTTAATAGATTATTCTTGAATTTTAAAGTGCATTTAAGGAGAGATAAATGTTTAATTTGATCTTCAGATTGATAAACTAATGAGGCCATGAGATTTGATGTTTGGAGTAAATTTGAGAAATATCAAGTTAGATATGTTGTAGGTGATTGATGATGAGCAAATTAGCTATGACATTGGAAATATAGAAATGATTAGTAATCAAAATGAGACTTGGAAAGGAACTTTAAAGGGAAAATTTTGAGCAACTTTAATCTTGAGAGGTTGAGTTATTGATTAAAAAGATTGGTTAAGATTATAAGGGGGTATGTGGAATGTCACGATTTATTGAAATGCCTTGTGGTATAAGTTTAGATTTATCTAGTGAGCACTTGATCATGAAAGTATTGGAGTTTGTTTTTGGGAATATGATGACTAATGGTTACTAGATTTGAATCATCTTTGATATTAAAAAAATATATGAAATGAATAAAGAGTGTTTGATCCTTATGTATTATGAAATGCTTGAATGGAATTTGTATGGAGGTATTTAAAACGGAATAGAGATTGGTTGACCATTTAGACCCATAGTCAATGGTGGAATAAATGCTTGATTATTGGAAGGCTTGATAAAAGATCAAGGCAGAGGAATTGTGGATGGTCAAGTAAACATGCATGATTGATGATTTAAGGATGATTTGATTGAAGTGTGACTATAACTAATAGCATATTTGAATTCTCTTCATAAGATAAAGAATGATATTGTTTTGATCCAACAAGAGTAGTACATATAACTATATACTATGATATTGTCGAGTTTTCTATAAGATTGGAAATCAATATGATGCATAAACCAAGGTTCTATGTTAAGAATGCCCGATGAAAGTGATGTGGTAGTACTTTAGAACTTTGATTATTCACCCTACGTCGATTTGAATTCGAGGACAAATTGTTAAGTGGGCGAGACTGTAGTACCCCGTATTTTGATACGGTAGCTAATAAAGTTTACGAATGCCAATTGAGGTTGATTACTGAGCTAAAAAGGGTAATTTAGAAGAGAACTTGTGAAATCTCGATCTCCATAGGCACATAACTAGAAGTAGACGCGATAATGCGAACTAGGGGTAATTTCATCATTTATCTTAGTGACCCTTAAAAGTAGTTTTCTAATGTTATTAAGGTCCAAGTAGGCCTAAGGAATAGTTTGAGATAAAATATTCCGCATGAGAGAAAATAATAATAAAATAATAATATTTTTATCAGAGAAGAATTTACGGGATAAAAAGTGATTCGAAAGTCAATTGAGGCATGATAAGGTATTTTGGGTGCCAAGGAGATGAGGAAATTTTTAGAATAAAATAATATTAAAATATTAATATTTTATTCAGTGTCAAAATTTTTCTTGAAGGAGAAGTATATGGTCAATTTAAGTGGGGGAGAAGAAGAATGAGAGAATTTTGGAGAAAAATGACGTTAATAGGGTCGCGTGTCTTTATTAAGTAAAGATAGCGCTGGCAAATAAATATTTTAAATATTATGGGGACACCGCGTTGGAGTACAAACTTCATACTTTGTTTATACATGTGTAGAAGAAGGTAATAGAAGGAAATTGGAGTTAAATGAGTGTTGGGAGGATTAAATTAAAACAGAAGGAAACAAAAAGGGTAAAATGGTCATTTTGCATCCCGAGTCAAAATTTTAAGTTTCGTAAACCCGAGTAGTTAAGATCATTGTGGACCTTATTCTAGTGTCAAAAGAATAAAAAGATTGCACAAAAGATTGGAGAAGAACAAGTTAACTTGCTAAAGGGCATTTTCGTAATTTCTGAAGGAATTGGATAAGTTTGAGCTATAAATATCTTCTCCTTCCAACAGCTTCTTCAATTTCCAACAGCTTCTTCTTCTTCCTCCTTCCATCTCACGTTTTGTTTCCCCCTCCATGGAAGCATGGCATGAAAACTTCATAACTTTCTCTCTCTAGCTCCAATTTTCATGCCTTTGTGCACCTTTTCATGGAACCCTTGTGCTTTTTCACTCTTTTACTTCAAAATCCTTGAAAAATCCCACTTTCATACTTTCTCTCACTAGCTAGGTGTTTAGAGAGAGAAAGAGAGAGAAGGCTCCCATAATAGCTTGAAAAATTTATTGGAAAGAATTTCAAAGTTACAAGCTACCAAGGTGAGTAATGAATTAGAATTTATTTTTGTGTTGGGAATGATTAGTAAGTAGACTTGTGAATGTTGTAGTTGAGGTTATCCACTCATTTTAGAGTGATTAGGGTAGTGAAATAGATAGCCATTTAAATGGCAATTGGAAGTTAGCTAAGAGAAAGCTTTAGACTTTATAAGTATGTGAATTGACAAATTGGTGATGCTAATGTGATGATAGGTTCCAATGAAGCCCCATCATCCCATTTGGACAATTAGGGAAGTTAGAGTCGATCAAAGGTTCAACAAATTACCAGTGAGTGAACTGCATTTCAAAATTGTTTTGGGAATGTGGCTGTTTTGTACAAAACATTTGAATGATTTTATACAACTTTTCTTAAAAACGAGTGCCTTAGGAACAAGCCTTTGATAATTGACTTTATGTTGTGACATGTGGTTGTTATGGATTCATGCACTGCTACATTATGTTGGTATATATATATATATATGTTGTGCATGATGGTTGATATTGTGTGATGATTATAACTGTGTGTGTGCACGATGTGGGGGGATGCACATGCCGGTGATGGCGTGGTGAGGGAGGTGGATGATGATAGTGCCCGTGTGCACGATGTGGGGGGATGTACAATATGGCACCAACTGTGCACGATGTGGGGGGATGCACACGATGACTCCGGCTATGTGCACAATGTGGGGGGATGCACATGAGCTGGGTGTGATAATGGTGATATTGGTGGTTATCTATGTATTCATGTATATCTATGTTTATTAAATAAAAGCTTATGAATATGGCATATGATTGAAATGCATGTGAAACTTGACATGTTGAACTTTGGGAAATTATATGTGTTTTATGTTGTTTTTGTCATTTAAGCAGGATGGCCTTTTCTTGAGGAAATGGGGAATTTTTGCTGGTGCCCTGTTTATCGCTGTAGCGAGAAACTCTCAGGTTTCGAGGGTTTCACCAGACATGGTTTTCGTTACGACGAGAAAGTTTGTGTTTTATGACTTGAATCTCACTGCAGCGAAAAACTTTTTGTTTCGCTTAGTATCTTGATCAATTGCTACGCTATTTTTCACTTCTTTGGTACCATAGTTAAGTATGGACTCTTTACATTAAGTGATTTAATAAATTTGGGTTTTCCTGAAGGGTTATGATAAACACTAAGTTAAATTGCATTGTTTTAAAATAGGTGCATCATGATTTTCAAAATTTTCTTATTGATTGCTTGTTTCCTTCCTTGTTTAATCACTGAGTTTCGTACTCACGTTTTTAAAATTCATGTTTTCATATTTGGAGGCAGTTGGGACCTAGATTAAGTTGCATACCTATGCTCGTATTCTTGGTAGGTACTATGGCATCTCAATAGCTGTATCTTCACCTAGAGTCACTCCACTGATGGTCTCGAGTCTA
This sequence comes from Theobroma cacao, assembly GCF_000208745.1. Lineage (NCBI taxonomy): Eukaryota > Viridiplantae > Streptophyta > Magnoliopsida > Malvales > Malvaceae > Theobroma > Theobroma cacao. Next base: position 18,581,634 of record NC_030854.1, on the reverse strand, counting down.
TTACTTGTGAACATGTATATGTAATGTAAACTACTAAGAGTCATGTTATAAACGAAGTATGTATATGTTGGATTGATAATGACAGTACTTTGATATAATATTGTGAGACCTTGTCAAGCTCGATTAAAAAATGGTATTGTATCGAGTGGTACAACTAAGTTAAATCGAGCATTGAACTAGTTCAAATAGAAACTCTAAGAGGAAATTAAAAATTTTGAAACCCACAGAATGGCTTTGAATAGTGATTCGGAGTTCAAGGTCCAGTTTGGAGTCCATCAGAAAAATTGACCGATTAGGGACAAAACGGTCATTTTACCATTTGATAATTAAATGGAGATTTCTAGCCAAGATTTGATCATATTTTATCAAGAATAATTATATGAAATATAATTATGATTATTGGAGTAGAAAATGATGTTTAGTAGTGAAAAATTATGATTCTCGATATTTTTAGAGTATAAGGGCAAAATGGTAATTTTTCCACTAAAGGACTAAACGGGAATTTTTGTTAAAAAAAATGATTTTTTTGCCCCATTTGGTTAATACTGATCAATATTAGTGTTATTTGAGGTTGAAAAGTAGAAATAATGTGATTCTGGTACATTTTGGAGTATAAGGGCAAAATCGTAATTTTTTTGCTTGGGGGCAAATCGGTAAATTTTTCACCCCAGCACTTGTCAAGACCAAGGGATTTTAAATGTGGTAGGATTGGATAAATACCAGAATAATTGTGGTGGAAAATTAAGAAGAAAAAGTCAAAAAGTTAAAAATTGGGCCAAAAAGCATGTGACACGTGGCATGCTTGATTATTTTATTATTTTCTATAGAAATCAGCCCATTAAATCCCCAATTCTCTCACCATATTCGGCCTAGACAACCAGCAACAAGAAAAAAAGGAAGAACAAAGGGAAAAACAATAAAACCTAGGTGAAAATTCAAAGAAAAAGTGAAGAAATCAAGGAAACAAGCTAGGTAAGTTAAAAGTTCTTTAATTCTCCTTGATACCTAGCTTACCCATGCTATTGTTCTTGATTTTCATGGTTGAATATTGAGTTATCATGACGAATTCAATTTTGAAAAATGGGTATGGAAGAGGAATTGTTATTGGAATAATTAGATTTTAGACAATGTTAGTGTTTAGGTATAGTTAAGCATGGTTATGAACAAAAATACAAAAGAAATATTCAATTTCTCTAGGGTTCCTTGTTGGTCGAACCATGAGGGCTGAATATCAATGGGGGATTGTTTTTATTCCAAGGAAAATAGCTTGGAAAATGATGAATTAAGGTGAAACGGTTATGTAGAAAAAAATTTCGGTGCTAGTGCACCAAATGACCGAATTTTTCTAGAAGGAACTGTGAGGGTTCTAATGTTGAATTTGGCTTTATTTAAATGGTATGTGGTAAATTAAGGTATTAGAGGAAAAATGAATTAATTTAGAGGTGATTTGGACACAATCGCCAATTAATCGGGTGATCGATCGAATTTAATCGATACCGCGATTAAGCGGTAATCGAACGTATTTTTGCATTTACATATCAAGCATTAGTAATTTAAATTAGTTTATATCAATTTAGGGACAATATAGTAAATTCCTCGACTTTGTTATTTGTCAAGGTAGTGAGACATCCGGAAAAGGCAAAGGAATTATGCTTGAGGACTACTAGTCCGAGTGCACTCGAAATTTGAATTTTCGACACCTGTGAGTGGACTGCCTATCAAAATTGTTTTGGGAATATGACTGTTTTGAACAAAGTGTTTGAATGATTTTATGCAATTTTTCATGAAAATGAATGCCTTGGGAACAAGCTTTTGAGAAAAGGTTTATGTTATGAAATGTGGTTATTATGGATTTCTATGTGGCTGCATTATGTTGATATACATATATGCTTGAATATAATGTTGTGTAATTATGTTGACTCGGCTATGTGCGAGTAGGGAGTGTGCATAAGCCGAGGATGACCCGGTTATGTGCGAGTAGGGAGTGCGCATAACCCGGTGATGACCCGGTTATGTGCGAGTAGGGAGTGCGCATAACCCGGTGATGACCCAGCCATGTGCGAGTAGGGAGTGCGCATGAGCTGGTGATGATGATGATGAGCTGGTGATGATGATGATGGGTTGGTGAGATGATGATGATGGGTATATACGTGTATATATATATATATACATATGTAAATGTGTGTGTTATAGCAAATTGATGGACAATGATTTATGGTTGTAATGTACGTGAAATTTGACACATTGTACTTTGAGAATTTTCATGAATTTTATGTTGATTTTATTAGTTTAGCAGGATGGCTTTTTGTTGAGTGAGGAAAAATGTTTCTCTTGTTGCTCCGTTTTCGCTGCAGTGAGAAACTCTCGGGTTTGGAGGGGTTTTAAATAGGAATGAACTAAATTGCATTGTTTTGAAACAAGTGCATCATGATTTTAAATTCTCCCTAATTGTTGCTTATTCCCTTCCTTGTTCACTCACTAGGTTTATACTCACCGTTTTCAAATTCATGTTTTCAGATCACGAGGCAGTCGATAATGAGGACGAGGTGTCCTTGTAGACTTGTGTCCATCTTTTGGTAGGTGTCTTTGCATTCGATAACTGTATATTCATCCGAGTCCCTCTGCTTGAAGTCGAGTATTATTTTGTTATGTATAGATGAACTTAATGTAAATTTTAAATGAGTAATGTCAGTATGAGTTGGCAATGTATATCACTATTTTGATTCAAAGTTATGAAATATGACTTAGTGATAATATATGGAATTATAAGTAAGATAAATAATAGGCTTGCTTGGGTTTAGTGGATTACGTCCATTGAACCCATGCGCCGGTCATGGCCCAAAATTTGGGTCGTGACAATGTTGGTATCAAAGCCCTAGGTTTGTCTAGGTCTTAGGACTTCCATTTGTTGGTCCAGCGGAGTGTCGGGTTTTTATGTGGGAACTTTGGTTGTGAAGTGTGAACCGCGGCACATTTTACAACCAAATGAACGCATAGATTTTCTATCTTAGAAACCACCTTTTGCCTTAAGTATGATTATAATATGTGTTTAATAACAGGTGTTTGCTCTTGTCTAGGTAAGAATGCCGCGTAAGACACGAGCCGCCTCAAGACGGGTAGGGGAGCAAGATGCTCCCATTGAGATGGTAGATAGACCACTGGCATCCACCCGGAGAGGCCGAGGTAGACGTGGCAGGGCCACTAGGCCGGTGAGGTCGAATAAGCCTGTGAGTAGGCAAGAGGAAGGACAGTCCTTAGGTGATGTAGATAGATACCCAGCTGGGCGTACTACTATTGAGGATTTGGCGGCAAGCCTACAAGGAGTTAACCGGGTTGTAAAGATGATGGCGACTCGTATGGAGGACATACAGAGGATAATAGAGGGGAGACCTACAGTACAAGAATCTCCTAGCTCCCAAGGACAGGCCGATCGCCAATTTCGTGAGGTAGAGAGGGGTCACTTAGAGATTTCTCTTCCCGATTTCCTAAAGCTTAAGCCTCCATCATTTTTAGGGTTTGATGCATTAGAGAAACCCTAGGTTTTCCTGGATAAGATGGAGAAGATATGTAAAGCTTTGGGATGCTCTAGTGTCCGATCAGTCGAGTTAGCCGCCTTCCGATTAGAGGATGTGGCGTAGGAATGGTATAGCTTTTTGTGTAGAGGTAGACTGACGGATGTAGCACCATTGGCTTGGAGTGAGTTTAGTGCAGCCTTCTTGGATCGGTTCCTACCACTCAGTATATGTAATGCCAGAGCCAGAGAGTTTGAGAATTTGGTACAGACTTCGAGTATGACAGTGTCGGAGTATGACATCAAGTTTAAACAATTGTCTCGCTATGCTCCCTACCTCATTTCTACTGAGGAGATGAATATTCAGAGGTTTGTGGATGGGTTAGTAGAGCCACTGTTTAGGGCTGTGGCATCTCGAGATTTCACTACCTATTCCACAACAGTAGATATTGCTCAGCGCATTGAGATGAGGACCAGTGAGAGTAGGGCTGCGAGGGATAGGGCAAAGAGGGCCAAGACTAAGGGTTATCAAGGTCGGAGAGATTTCAGTAGTGGTGGTTCATCTTCTAACCTTCAGGGTCCACAGAGGGATTTAAGATTATCCCAACAGATGAGTGACCTTGTGAGATCCTGTCAAGCTCGATTAAAAGACGGTATTGTATCGAGTGGTACAACTAAGTTAAATCGAGCCTTGAACTAGTTCAAATAGAAATTCTAAGAGGAATTTGAAAATTTTAAAACCAACAGAATGGCTTAGAATAGTGATTTGGAGTTCAAGGTCCAGTTTGGAGTCTATCAGAAAATTGACCAATTAGGGACAAAACGGTCATTTTACCATTTGATGATAAAATGGAGATTTTTAGCCAAGATTTGATCACATTTGACCAAGAATAATTATATGAAATATAATTATGATTATTGGAGTATAAAATGATGTTTAG
>NC_030854.1:18569964-18575112 GCF_000208745.1 Theobroma cacao | reverse complement strand
ATAATGCCATTGTGTTTTGGCTATGTTCACACCCGAAAAAAAAGTGTGTGTGTATGCATGATATGATAAATTTGTTAAGCAAAGGTAAATGGATAGGCTTGCTTGGGCTTAGTGAGCTATGCTTATTGAGCTCATGCGCCGGTCATGGCCCGAGAAATTGGGTCGTGACAGACCTGCCTAGTGCTAGTGTTGGGACAGGACAGAGAACTTTCAATGTTAGGAGACAATAAGATTTGAGACAGAGTAGTCAAGTCACCCACCCTTGTGATATTTGTGGGAGACGACATAGTGGACGATGTTTCCTTACCACAAGAACTTGTTTCGGGTGTTGTCAACCTGGGCATATTAGGAGAGATTGTCTGAGGGCTCATCAATCACAAGATTCTGCTCGTGGTTCCACCCAGCCAGCTTCGTCTGCTCCTTTAGTTGCTGCCTCATCTGGCCGGAAGGCTAGTGGATCGAGGGGTAGAGGTGCTGGTACTTCCTCTCAGGGCAAGCCATCTGGGTCTGAACATCAGAGTTCTGTTGGTGAAAGCCAAGCAAGGGTGTTTGCTTTAACACAGCAGGAGGCCCAAACATCCAATGCAGTGGTCTTAGGTATTCTTTCAATTTGTGATATGAATGCTCGGGTACTATTTGATCCTGGTGCTACTCATTCTTTTATCTCTCCATGTTTTGCATCTCGGTTGGGTAGAGATCGTGTTAGGAGAGAGGAACAATTAGTAGTGTCTACTCCTTTAAAGGATATATTTGTGGCCGAATGGGAATATGAGTTCTATGTAGTACGAGTCAAGGACAAGGACACTTTGGTGAATTTGGTGGTGTTAGACACCTTAGACTTTGATGTGATCTTGGGGATGGATTGGTTATCACCCTGTCATGCTAGTGTGGACTGTTATCATAAATTGGTTAGATTTGACTTCCCAGGTGAATCATCATTTAGTATTCAGGGGGATAGGAGTAATCCTCCAACCAATTTGATATCGGTCATTTCTGCTAGAAGGTTAATACGACAGGGTTGTATAGGTTACTTGGCTATTGTAAGGGATACTCAGGCGAAGGTTGGAAATGTAAGTCAAGTGTCGATGGTGAAGGAGTTCGTGGATGTATTTTCCGAGGAGCTACCAAGTTTACCTCCTGAGCGGGAGATTGAATTTTGCACAGATTTAATTCCTGACACTAGACCTATATCCATACCCCCATATAGAATGGCACCGGCAGAGCTCAAAGAGCTTAAGGATCAATTAGAGGATTTGTTGGATAAAGGCTTTATCCGTCCTAGTGTATCCCCATGGGGAGCACCAGTGTTATTTGTGAAGAAGAAAGATGGGTCACTTAGGCTGTGCATTGATTATCGACAACTTAATAAAGTGACGGTGAAGAATAAGTATCCTCTCCCAAGGATAGATGATTTATTTGATCAACTACAAGGAGCACAATGTTTTTCTAAGATAGATTTGTGATCTGGGTACCATCAGTTGAGAATCCAAAACGAATATGTACCCAAGACCGCATTTCGAACAAGATATGGGCACTATGAGTTCTTAGTGATGTCATTTGGCCTCATGAATGCTCCTGCAGCCTTCATGGATTTGATGAACCGAGTGTTCAAGCCTTATTTGGATAAGTTTGTGGTGGTGTTTATTGATGACATCTTGATATATTCAAAGAGTTGAGAGGAGCATGAGCAGCATCTTAAGATAGTGCTCCAAATTTTGAGAGAACATCGATTGTATGCTAAATTCTCCAAGTGTGAGTTTTGGCTCGAAAATGTTGCATTCTTGGGGCATGTGGTATCTAAGGATGGGATACAAGTTGATTCAAAGAAAATTAAAGTAGTGGAAAAATGGCCAAGGCCAACATCAGTTACAGAGATTAGAAGCTTTGTGGGTTTAGCTGGCTATTATCGTCGCTTTGTGAAGGACTTCTCCAAAATAGTTGCCCCTCTGACTAAGCTGACACGTAAAGATACAAAATTTGAGTGGTCTGATGCTTGTGAGAATAGTTTTGAGAAGCTTAAGGCATGTCTCACCACAGCTCCAGTGTTAAGCCTTCCGCAAGGCACAGGGGGTTACACGGTGTTTTGTGATGCATCGGGGGTTGGTTTAGGATGTGTATTGATGCAACATGGGAAGGTGATTGCGTATGCATCTAGGCAACTTAAAAGGCATGAGCAGAATTACCCCATACACGATTTGGAAATGGCAGCAATCGTGTTTGCCTTAAAGATTTGGAGACATTACTTGTATGGTGAGACTTGCGAGATATACACGGACCACAAAAGTCTGAAGTATATATTTCAGCAGAGGGATCTTAACTTACGGCAACGTAGATGGATGGAGTTGCTAAAGGATTATGATTGTACTATTCTTTATCATCCCGGTAAGGCCAATGTAGTGGCAGATGCCTTGAGTCGAAAATCAATGGGAAGCTTGGCACATATTTCCATTGGTAGGAGATCTTTGGTTAGAGAGATCCATAGCTTGGGAGACATAGGTGTGCGTTTGGAAGTTGCGGAGACAAATGCTTTGCTAGCACACTTTAGAGTGAGGCCTATTTTAATGGACAGGATTAAAGAAGCACAAAGTAAAGATGAGTTTGTGATTAAGGCCTTAGAGGATCCTCAGGGTAGGAAAGGAAAAATGTTTACTAAAGGCACAGATGGAGTGTTGAGGTATGGAACCAGACTTTATGTGCCTGATGGTGACGGGTTGAGGAGAGAAATATTGGAGGAAGCTCACATGGCAGCTTATGTGGTACATCCAGGGGCTACAAAGATGTATCAAGATTTGAAAGAGGTGTATTGGTGGGAAGGACTTAAGAGAGATGTAGCTGAGTTTGTCTCCAAATGCCTAGTTTGTCAGCAGGTTAAGGCCTAGCATCAAAAGCCTGCAGAGCTACTACAGCCATTACCGGTACCCGAGTGAAAGTGAGAACATATTGCTATGGACTTTGTAACGGGTTTGCCTCGAACTAGTGGGGGATATGATTCAATTTGGATAGTAGTAGACCGGTTAACAATGTCAACTCATTTTCTTTCGGTTAAGACTACTTATGAGACTGCCCAATACGCTCGAGTTTATGTGAATGAGATAGTACGACTGCATGGTATTCCCATTTCTATAGTATCTGACAGAGGAGCTCAGTTTACTAGTAGGTTTTGGGGAAAGTTTCAAGAAGCATTGAGCACTAAGTTGGATTTCAGCATAGCTTTCCACCCTCAGACTGATGGATAGTCTGAACGGACCATACAGACATTGGAGGATATGTTGAGGGCTTGTGTGATAGACCTTGGTGTTAGGTGGGAGCAATATCTACCCTTAGTGGAATTTGCCTACAACAACAGTTTCCAAACTAGCATCCAAATGGCACCATTTGAGGCATTATATGGACGAAGATGTAGGTCACCCATTGGATGGCTAGAGGTAGGAGAAAGGAAACTTTTGGGGCCTGAGTTGGTGCAGGATGCCACTGAGAAAATACGCATGATCCGTCAGAGGATGTTAACAGCACAAAGTAGACAAAAGTCATATGTTGATAACCGACGGAGAGACTTGGAGTTCCAAGTAGGAGATCATGTACATTTGAAAGTTTCGCCAACTAAAGGGGTAATGAGGTTTGGCAAGAAAGGGAAGTTAATTCCTCGGTATATAGGACCCTTCGAGATCTTAGAAAGGTTTGGAGCAGTGGCATATCGTTTGGCATTACCACCAGACCTTTCGAATATCCATCCCGTCTTTCATGTGTCCATGCTTAGAAAGTACAACCCAGATCCATCACATGTAATATGGTATGAAACCATTCAGTTGCAAGATGATCTAACCTATGAGGAACAACCGATAGCTATCCTTGATAGGCAAGTTAAAAAGCTCCGTTCAAAGGATGTAGCCTCAGTGAAAGTGTTGTGGCGGAATCACACTAGCGAGGAGGTAACGTGGGAAGCTGAGGATGACATGCGGACCAAGCATCCACACCTCTTCGATATGTAAAGGTAACCCACTCTACATTGAGTTTAAATTCGGGGACCGAATTTTTATTAGTGGGGGAGAATGTGAGACCTTGTCAAGCTCGATTAAAAGACGGTATTGTACCGAGTGGTACAACTAAGTTAAATCGAGTCTTGAACTAGTTCAAATAGAAATTCTAAGAGGAAATTGAAAATTTTGAAACCCACAGAATGGATTTGAATAGTGATTCGGAGTTCAAGGTCCAGTTTGGAGTCCATAAGGAAAATTGACCGATTAGGGACAAAACGGTCATTTTACCATTTGATGATTAAATGGAGATTTCTAGCCAAGATTTGATCACATTTGACCAAGAATAATTATATGAAATATAATTATGATTATTGGAGTATAAAATGATGTTTAGTAGTGAAAAATTGTGATTCCCGGTATTTTTGGAGTACAAGGGCAAAATGGTAATTTTGCCACTAGAGGACTAAACGAGAATTTTAAAAAAATGATTTTTTGCCCCATTTGGTTAATATTGATCAATATTTGTGTTATTTGAGGTTGAAAAGTAGAAATAATGTGATTATGGTACATTTCAGAGTATAGGGGCAAAATCGTAATTTTTTGGTCCCGGGGGCAAATCAGTAAATTTTTCGCCTCAGCACTTGTCAAGACCAAGGGATTTTAAATGTGGTAGGATTGGATAAATACCAGAATAAATTTGGTGGAAAATTAAGAAGAAAAAGTCAAAAAGTTAAAAATTGGGCCAATAAGCATATGACACGTGACAAGCTTGATTATTTTATTATTTTCTATAGAAATCAGCCCATTAAATCCCCAATTCTCTCACCATATTCGGCCTAGACAACCAGCAACAAGAAAAAAGGAAGAACAAAGGGAAAAACAAGAAAACCTAGGTGGAAATTCAAAGAAAAAGTGAAGAAATCAAGGAAACAAGCTAGGTAAGTTAAAATTTCTTTAATTCTCCTTGATACCTAGCTTACCCATGCTTTTGTTCTTGATTTCCATGGTTGAATATTGAGTTATCATGATGAATTCAATTCTTAAATTTGGGTATGGAAGAGGAATTGTTGTTGGAATAATTTGATTTTAGACTATGTTAGTGTTTAGGGATAGTTAAGCATGGTTATGAACAAAAACACAAAAGAAATATTCAATTTCTCTAGGGTTCCTT
>NC_030854.1:18518722-18568663 GCF_000208745.1 Theobroma cacao | reverse complement strand
GATGAACTTAATGTAAATTTTAAATGAGTAATGCCAGTATGAGTTGGCAATGTATATCACTATTTTGATTCAAAGTTATGAAATATGACTTAGTGATAATAGATGGAATTATAAGTAAGATAAATAATAGGCTTGCTTGGGTTTAGTGGATTACGTCCATTGGACCCATGAGCCGATCATGGCCCAGAATTTGGGTCGTGACAAATATAAATGTGAATATTCAGTTGTTATAAAATATTACTGGAACATTTACTGTTGAAAGTTATAGCACTTCATTTTAAAGATGATGGATGGGAATGATAATCGGAATTGCATAAAGAGGCTTGCTTGGGCTTAGTGGGCTATGCTTATTGGGCCCATGTGCATGTTATGGCCCGAGAATTTGGGCTGTGACACTTTCATTGGCCGATTCTCTCTATTTTTCTTTTCAAATGCATGGTGGCCAGGTGAAATGGCATGGGAGCATGAAAATGGCATTGGGTGGGTGAAAATGGCATTGGGAGCATGAAGGTGGAGGAGAAAATATCTTTTGGCTAGAGATAAGAACCAGCCATGGGATAAGGAAGAAGAGTCAAAGCTTCTAACCAAGTTAATGGCAAAATTATGATTTTGCCCTCCAAGGTTTTCACCATTTTTAATTGTATCCTCCCACAATCCTTTAATTCCAATTTCTTTTCATTTTTCTTCCTTAACACTTGTATCGATAAAATATCAAGTTTATGCTTCAATGCGATATCAACAAAATATTTAAATATTTACTTACCTGTGCTAGCTTTATTTAATAAAGACACGCGGGCCCCATTAACGTCATTTTTTCTCTAAAATTTCCTTGTTCTTCTTCTCCCCCACTTAGATTGACCATATACTTCTTTTTCATGAAAAATTTCGACATTGAATAAAATATTAATATTTTAATATTATTTTATTCCAAAATTTTTCACTTGTCTCCTTGGCACCCAAAATGTCTTATTATGCCTCATTAACTTTCGAATCACTTTTTATATCATTAATTCATCCTCAATAAAAATATTATTATTTAATTATTATTTTTTCGCGTGCGAAATATTTTATTCCAAGCTATGCCTTTCACCCTTCATCACTCTTAAACACTCTATTTAACCTCGATTGGCATTCAATAAGCTTTATTAGCCACCATATCAAAGTATGGGGTATTACAATTTTATCTATGCAAGTGTATGTATTGCAATAAGTAATATCGAAGTAAATAAAGTATCAAATCCCATAGGAAATTGCACCAACTTAAGTTAAGTACTAAAATTGTGGCAAACTAATTTTATCCAAGTAATCAAAATTAGAAGATTAATTAAAAGAAAAATTGAACTAACAAACTAAAACTAATAATTGAAAGGCAAAGTTTACTAGAAATGCAATTGATTAAAAGTCTAGGATTATGATATCCCTCAACACTTCATCTAAATTCTCTTTCTCTCTCTAGACTTACTTCAATGGATTGAGTTGCTAACCTAGAGTCCTATGTTATTTGTGAGTCTCTATCGAGGTGCTCATAAAAATCTCTTTCTTAATTACTTTACTATATATCTATGTAAATTTAACTGAAGATAGATTTATTAAATTTGTGCTCTAATCTTGGCTACATGTGACACATAGGTATATGTTTATCCTATATGCAAATCAAATCACCTAATCAACTAAGTCCTGATAAACATATATTATAATCAGAAGGCCTCGTAGCCAATATCATTTCATTAAACTTAAATCTTTTAGCATTCAACATTAGCCCCTCGACTCATAATAACAATAAGGACTTAAACATAACATAAACATAGCCATACATTGGCTAATTCACTAAGTCATTAAACGTCTCTTTACATAACATAAGGCAACTTTGTGCAGTCATATTCCTTTAACACATACTTTATATACATATTGAAAGCGTACATAAACTAAGACTCATACTGTGACGTAATGGAGATTTAGTGTTAGCGGATAACATACCACTTGTCAAAACTGTGTGTCTGACGTCAATAACTCTAAGTCACCCAATCCTCGGTGTCTATTTATCTGCACAATACAACTAAAATGGGTGAGTCACACTAGTACTCAGTGAGTGGATGCATAAAACAGTTGTAAATGTGCAAGGATAGTTGTTACACATATCCTCTAATTATGTATGCATCTCACACCTCATAATACATATATATATATATATATATAAGACAAGTCAATCGTCACTTGTCAAACATAGTCTTTCATATCATGGTAGTCGTACTACGCTACATGTCTCTGGCTATTAACATACTAAGGTGGTATAATCATCCTCACTTTACCCATTCAACATCATTACCAGTATAATCGTTAATCAATATAATCTACCATATGTACCAGCCCACCATATGGCTGTCTACATACATGGCTTAGCATACATACCTTAAAGCACTCACCTCGATGTTAAGTCATAGCTTTTCAAGCATGCAACATATCATAATCATATATCAATTACATTTGGCTCTTACTTCAAGCCTTTGCATTAATCACATATCATGACATCATATAACATATTTCACATTTCAAAACCTAAGGCATACCACTACTTAGTCATCATATCATATCACAGAATGGTTCTCCCTAGATATAGCACAGCCACATACGGTGGCCAACCGAGGAACAACATACAATATCATGTCATGCCCCATTGTTGCAACAAACGACGAAGTCATGTCACGCCTCGTTGCCACGACAAACGACGAACTCTAGTCATGCCCTATTGTTGAGCAAATGATGGGGTCTATAATCATAATCCAGAATAACCTCAACAGATGGCATCATAGCACTACAAGTGGGAATCATAAACAGGACAAAACCACCATCCCTGTAGGCATCATAAATCATCATCGTATAGCAGGTGGGAATCATAAACAGGAAACCACCGCCCTCGTTGGCATCATAAATCATCATCGGACTGCAGGTGAGAATCACAAGCTGGATAAAACCACCATTCCTATTTACCACCATCCCGCTGGTAGCATACATAGTCTTAGGTATATGGACATACTCAACCTCATAATATCCATCATCCGAAATTCCTCTATGGACGGAACATGCATAATCAACATCATAACATTGTCCGAAATCATCCACAGACAACTCACTTTCATTAATCGTGACTTTGATAAAATATGCTTATTATTATTTCACTAGCCTAGGCATATTCCTTCTAAGCATATCATATAAATCTCATAACACTCATTAGTCTAGACATAGCATTTCTAGACATGTTGATTATATAAACATTCAACATAGTGTCATCATTTCCATTACATTAACTCATATTCACATCAACATCATTAGCCTAGGCATAATTCTTCTAGGTGTATCACATCATTCTCACATATCTTCTAGTCTAGGAATTCTACTTCTAGACATGCTTATAGCTCATACATAGCATACATTATGCATTATCATTTTTGATGCATATATGCACCCTAGTCATTATGCTCCTATGCATAAAAGTTTCCCACTCACCTTGACACTTTAGAGGTGCTCCTTAGTTGAGCTTAAATCCTTAGTCTCCAATCATGTTTCAGCTCACAAACAAGTCAAATAGCTCTAATGTTCCTTTAAGCACATCAAAACAATACAAACCCATTAAATCCTAGCTTTCGAAAAATGCCAGCTTTTCTAAAAATAGCCAAATCCGTAGCATATTAACAAATAAGCTCAAATCCTTTAACAATGAGCTAATCGATACCTTAGAAATTACGTTGTGCTATTGTTTACCCCAAATATCTAGTTAACTCAATAGAGCAAATTTTCCACCAAAGCTGCATCATTATGAATCTAAGTTATCAACCGTTCAAATTAAAAATCAATAAGTTAGTGTGCTCAATCTTACCTTTAGAAGCATTCCCCAGCTCCATATTTACACCAAATAGCTCTAAGTGCTTCAAAAATTCATTCTTGGAAGTTATGGTTTAGTTTTAGAGAGAGAAAGTGAAAGTCACCAATTAAGCTTTTTGGAGTGAAATCTCTCACTTCTAACACTCAAAATCCTTGATTTGTTGTTGAAGATTTATGGGTTTAAATGGTGTAAGAGTTCAGAGAAAATGGGTAAAGGAATGTGGTATAGAGAGAAAATGAATAAATTCCTCGTTTGGGGGCTTTTAAAACCAATTTCATCTAATCTATTGACTATGGGAGCTTCGTACTCGATCTTGGACCAAATTATTTATCCTTGCTCCCATTTCCTACCCTAAGATCGACTACAAGGGGTCTGTACTTGATCCTAGGCAAGTGCACTAATTCCTCCAACCCTTTACTTCACGGATCCAATCATCCTTGCACTAGGATCGAATCTTAATGTCTAAATTCATAAAAATTGGTTCTTTTGAAGTTTAAGCTCATTCTAATTCTTCCCCACAATCTCCAATCATTCATATTTCACTTAAATCAACACACAAGTCCATCATGCACACCAATTCTTGTTCATGCCTTATGTCACCAATGTCACATAGTATATCAATTAAGCATAGCATAATTTACTTACATATCATACTCACTTTAGTGCCAAATATATGCACTATATCATTCATGTGCCAAGCATATGCACAACATCATTTGAGCTTTTACACACTCATACATTTCATGACCATCTCTTTCTATGGACATAGGCATTCCTCAAGTTCATAAACATACATATTGAAGTTCTCATCAACTATAAGTTAGTCCAGCATTATGCATGGCTAACATCAAGATCGAAGGTGTTACAAAGAAAAACAAAAGTAAAGAAAGAAACTAAGAATTAAAGCTTTTAAATCTCTGATCTTTTATGATTTTTCTTGCTTTTTTGCTTTATTTTTGGCCTCTTTTTTTTTTAGAATAGTTGTTCTCTGTCTCTCCTTCAAAACCTTTGAAAATGGCTCTTTAAATACTCCTCAAAAACCCTAGTTTCAAAATTCCCTTAAAAGCAATTTGTTTTTTAAACATAATTGGCGTTGTGGCTTTTCCCCTTTCGCGTCTTGACACGGTGCTATCAGGTGAGAGTATGGGAGCCTCCATCTTCACCAACACTGTGGCCTTGCTTCACCAACGCCATAGTGCTCCCTTCTTTGGTCCATGTATGGGATCTTGGCATTCAAGGGCACTGTGACCTCCTCTCTCCAAGGCTAGAGCCTTCATTTCCTCATGCTGCCTTATGCAAAAACTACAATAGTCCGACCTCTTCCACCACGATTTTCACTTTAATCTAATTTGAACTGGGAGAAGTGGTAAACATAAAAAGTTGTATTCCTATCTCTTAGATTTCCAATGGATCAAAAAATCATGTCAATTGGACTTCTGTAGCTGGAGTTATGCTCAATATATTACAACATATACAAAAGAAGCTATCACCATACTTGCACAAATTATCACCAAATACGACATTTTCATAATATTTCCTATAAAAGCAATAAAAGAGATTAGCAATAACTAAACTTAAAGTAATTTAAAGCAACTTAACATAAAATTAAACTAAAATACCTTAAACTAAACTACTTAACATGCATTGAACTTTATTAAGAAAAATAACTTAAATACTCAATTCCAAACCTAAAATCTTGAAGACTTAGCTATTTAAGCCCCCAAAACATGACAAAATAACTCTATATAATAGAGTTATCAACCATACATTAGTGTTCATTTGATCCTTCTAGTGATGATAAGGCGTATTGGGTGCCTACCTCGGATGGGCAATTCACTACTAAGTCCGCTTGGGAGATAGTTCGACAACGCCAGTTGGTAAATCCAGTGTTTGATTTAATTTGGCATAAAAGCATTCCTTTAACTATCTCTTTCTTCCTTTGGAGGTTATTACAGGATTGGATCCCAGTTGACTTACAGTTGAAAACTAAGGGTTTCCAGTTTGCTTCTAAATGTCAACATTGCAATTCAGAGGAATATCTCTTGCATGTCATGTGGGAATGCCCAATAGCGATACAGGTTTGGAATTATTTTGTGAAAATTTTCCAAATCAACATTATTCATCCCCAGAATGTTACTCAGATTATATGG
This sequence comes from Theobroma cacao, assembly GCF_000208745.1. NCBI lineage: Eukaryota > Viridiplantae > Streptophyta > Magnoliopsida > Malvales > Malvaceae > Theobroma > Theobroma cacao. The sequence goes on along the minus strand of NC_030854.1, from coordinate 18,562,633 downwards.
GCATGGTTGCACTCCGGAGATTATACGAAAAAAGGACACATACGCACATTAATGCCTTTATTCATTTTTTGGTTCTTATGGGTTGAAAGGAACGATGCGAAACATAGGAACCTTGGTATGTATCCTAACAGAGTGGTGTGGAGAGTACTCAAACTCATCTACCAACTTTTTCATGGGAGACAAATCTAGCGATGGCAATGGAGGGGAGATCTGCAGAGTGCTCAAACATGGGGTATAATATTTCAGCAGGCAGTCTCACATCCTCCAAAAATATTCTCTTAGCATAAACCATCAGCAGGTGAGTTTAAGTTGAATGTTGATGGTAGTTCCAAGCATAATCATCAGAATGCTGTGGGAGGAGGACTTCTTTGAGACCATACAAGTACCATGATTTTTGGATTTTCTGAAAATTTTGAACCTTGTGATTCATTATAGGCAAAATTAATGGCACTTCATAAGGGGTTACTTTTGTGCATTGAGCATAATATTTCTAGACTTTGGATTGAAATGGATGAAAAAGTAGTGGTACACATGATCAATGAGGGTCATCAGGGATCCTCTAGAACTCGATATCTACTTGCTTCCATCTGCAGATCCTTGAGTGGTATCTCGTTTCGGATTTCCCACATTCATAGAGAAAGGAACCAGGCAGCAGACCATCTCGCAAATCAGGGGCATATGCATCGGATCCTACAGGTATTTTCATAAGTAGAGGGTCAGCTCATGGGCATAATTAGGTTAGATAAAATTTGTTTACCTTATGTTCGGTTTAAATGAATGTAAAGGAGTAGTACTCCTAGTTTATTTTTCGTACTTAGTTTTTCACATAGACTTTTGTAACATGGATGTGTTTCAATTTTGTGACGATAGTAAAAAAGATGGTCATAAAATGGAACACTCCATTCTAGGTGCTTTTCTTACTTTCATTTTTTGTTTTAAATGGTATCTTAGTATATGGTCTTAATGTAACAGTAGGGAATATCTATTTTATTGTAGCATCAAAAGTTATGCACATAAAATAGATTTCCTTACTCTAGGTGGTTTTCTGAAACTCTTTTATGATCATGTAACTTGGAGGTACGGTTTATGTCCCCCTCTTTTGTACTTCTTATTTCGTTATTAATAAAATTTAACAGGGTAGCTAGGCCTTGTGTGAATTTCCAGCATTAAAAAAAAACCATACATTAGTGTTATTGGAAGACTTTGTCTTAGATTTCAGTCAGCACCTAGATAGTCACATGTAAAAGTTGTCAAAAGAATATTTAGATACTTGGGTGACACACCAAATTTAGGTATATGGTATCTTAAATGCTTAAATTTTGCTCTTCATACTTATTCATATGCTAATTTTGGTGGATAGAAGATAGATAGGAAAATCACTTCAGGAACTTGCCAATTTATAGAAAGAATGTTAGTCTCATGATTTTCTAAGAAGCATAACAATGTAGCACCAACAACAACTGAAGCTAAGTATGTAGTTGGTGGTAGTTTTTATGCACAGATTCTTTGGATGAAACAATAATTAGAAGACTATGAAATAAGTTTTAGCAAGATTCCCATAGGATGTGATAACACTAGTGCATTAAATTTGACTAGGTGTCAAGCCCAGCTCTACAATATGTTTGTTATGCCATTCTTACATAAGAATGCATGTTTGCTTACTTAAGTACCTCGAAAATCGTTAAAGGACGGTATTGTACCAAATGGTACAATTAAGTTGAATTAAGCCTCAACTAGTCCAAATAGAGATTTTAAGATGAAATTGAGAATTTTAAAACCCCATAATGACTTAAAATGGTGATTTGGAGTTTGAGGACCGATTTGGAGTCAAATTGGAATTTTCATAACATAGGGGCAAAAGAGTCATTTTGTCACCCGAGGTTAAAATTGGAATGTTGGAAGAAGTTTTTGACCAAGATTGACTATTTAGAACATAATTTGAGTTTGAGAAGTGAAAAATTTTAATTCTGACATTTTTCCGAGCATAAGGGCAAAATAGTCATTTTGCCACCCTAGGGGCAAATTGAAATTTTACACCACCCAACACTTGTCCATCACATGGATTTTACCCAATATTATCATGGATAATTGAGAAAATTTAAGTGGTGGAGAGAGATTGCTTAATGGGTAAGTATGACACATGGACCAATGGAATGGTGACATGTGTCGAATTTTCATCCATTTATTATTTGGCTTAAAAATCAGCACAAAATCAGCCCATTTCTCTTCATATGGCTGGCCAAAGCAAGAACAAAGGAAGAAAAGAAAGAACAAGAACCCTAGGGTGAAAATTCAAGAGAAAATTGATGGATTTCAAGTAATCAAGCAATCAAAGGTAAAATTTCTTGATTTTGACTTGTGATCTAACTTTCCCATATATTCTTTTGCATTTTCCATGGTGGAATCATATGATTTCATGATGGCTATCTTGCTGGCTGAACACTTAGAGAGAGATTTTGATGCTTGATTTGGTTAGATTTCAATGTATTTTAGTGTTTTTAGTTAGTTAGTGATGTGTAGCATGAAAATCAAGCAAAGAAAAATTCATGTTCTTCCATCACCCATCATTGGCCGAATCTTTCATGTAGAGTGTGGATGGTGGATTTTATTTTATTTCAAGTGAATTGGTTAGGAAATGATGAATTACGGTGAAAAACTCAAGTAGGAAAAATCATAGTGTTGATGCACCTACCATGGCCGAATTTTCCAAGAGTAAATGTGAGGATGATTTTACCATATTTCAAGTTATTTAATTTGTGTTTGATGATTTGAAGTATCAGGAGAGAAATGGAATTATTTGGAGTTAAATTGGACATATTGGCTAATTAATCGGGTGATAGATCGAATTAGGCCAATACCATTTTATTTAGGTACATAATTGAATTTATATTGAACACCGTATTTAGATAGTTACCCGAGTATTTCACATCCCATTTCATGCATTAGTATAGAGCCTGAATTGGTTTTATAACAATTTAGCACAAATGTAGTAAATGGCTTATTGTGCATTATGTCTAAGTGGTGAGCATTCTGGCAAAAGTAAAGAGATAGTACCCGAGGATCAAGAATCGGAGTACTCAAAACTCGATTTCCATTACAGTGAGTAACCTTACTATCGTTTTAATTATCTAAAGTAGTTTTTATTCATTTTTGTTATTTTATAGAAAAATGTGTTTAAATGGTAAATCATTAGGTTTTATAAACAAAATGTGTTTAAATGAAATGATTTTATAAATTGTCTTGAAATTGAATGATGGTTTTGAAAATGGAGTAATTGGAGACTAATTGTTGTGTTATAAATCATGGCTTGAATGGAATGGTTTATGATAATATTGGCATGAATGGTTGAATTGGTATTTGTATTGAAAATGTATAAACTGTTGTTTGCCTCGGTAGGCTGGATAATGATAAAATTGCCATATCATGTTGTTGAATTTTATTGAATTGGTGGGTTATTGATTAGTTGTTGCAGTGGACGGGTTTCGTGGACCAACCTATTAAGGGGGCACGGTAACCTATTATATTCATACCTTAGTATGAGAGGCGTGGTTGGATAACTCCTAAGGTTAACACTTTAGAGTTCACTTCAAGCCAAACCACCAAGTGAGGTTGAACTCAACTAACGCCAAGGAACGACTATGTTTTCAAAATAAAAGCATGATTTATGCGTACATAACCTTTTATCAGCCTTGACAGACTCGGTTGGGATAGTCCTCGGCCAAGGTATCCCTGATAACTTAGTATAAGAATGATTTTGGCATGAGCCAAAGCTTTTAAGAAATTCATAAGCCATGTTGATTATTCGATTTATATGAATTGATTTTATTTGGTTGAAACGAGTTAAAAGGTGATGAATTATAGTATGTTTGTCACGACCCAAATTTTCAAGCCATGACCAGCGTAAGGGCCCAATAATCGTAGTCTATTAAGCCCAAGCAAGCCTATCGATTTATCCTACTCATCATTCCATCAAATATCGCTAAGTCATATTTCATACTTTTGAATCAAAATAGTGATATACATTGCCAACTCATACTGGCATTACTCCTTAAAAATTTACATACAATGTCTACAACATGTATTCTAATAATTTACATTAAGTTTGTCTATACAAAACAAAATAACACTCGACTTCCAGCGGAGGGACTTGGATGAATGTACAGCTACTGAATGCCGAGACACCTACCAAAAGATGGACACAGGTCTACAAGGATACCTTGTCCTAATTACTAGCTGTCTCGTGATCTGAAAACATGAATTTAAAAATGGTGAGTATAAACCCAATGAGTGAACAAGGAAGGGAACAAGCAACAACAAGAAAATTTTAAAATCATGATGCACTTGTTTCAAAACAATGCAATTTAGTTCCATTCATATTAAAAACCCCTCATCAAGCCTTTAAATGATTAATCATTTAAAAATCATGAACCCATACATATCGAATAATTTGAAAAATGAAAACTTCAATATTGCACAAGCAAGTCAAATACGACAACGAATCTTCGCTGCAGTGGAAAGGCATTCTCGCTATAGCGAGAATGAATTTTTGTTGCAGCGATGTTGGGATTTAGTTATTAGCCGAACGAGACTTTTTCAACTGGCTGAGGATTTCTCACTAAACCTCCTCATTTTAAACTTAACTCATTTAATCCTTAATGTTGGAAGTCCATGCTCTGATATGGTAGCAAAGAAGTGAAAGATAGAACAACAATTGAACAAGATAGGAGACCAAAACAACAAGTTTTTCACTGCAGTGAGATTCAATCTCGCTGCAGCGAAATTGTAACTCAGAAACAGAATGTTTCTCGCTACAGCAAATTCAATCTCGCTGCAGTGAAATTCAATCTCGCTGCAACAAAATTCAATCTCGCTGCAGCGAAATTGCAACCCAAAAACATAAAGTTTTCCGTTGCAGCGAAAATGCATCCTCACTACAGCGAGTTTTTGGACAGCCTACCCTTTCAAAACCCAAGAGTTTCTCGCTGCAGCGAAATACGGGGCATCAAATGAAAATTTCCCTTTCTCCCAAAGAAAACCACCCTGCTTGAAATGTTCAAAACCAATATGAAACACATAACAATTTCTCAAGGTTTAACATGTCAAGTTTCACATGCATTACAATCATAAACCATTATCCATCAATTTCCTATAACACACATATTTACATGTATATATATATACGCATATACCCATCATCATCATCACACCATCCCATCATCATCCTCACCAGCACATGGGCACTCCCCACTCGCACATGGCTGGGTCATCATCAGGTTATACGCACTCCCTACTCGCACATAACCAGGTCATCCTCGGCTTATGCGCACTCCCTACTCGCACATAGCCGAGTCAATATAATTACACAACATTATATTCAAGCATATATGTATATCAACATAATGCAGCCACATAGAAATCCATAATAACCACATATCATAACATAAATCATTTCTCAAGACCTTGTTCCCAAGGCATTCATTTTTATGAAAAATCGTATAAAATCATTCAAACATTTGTCAAATACATTATATTCCCAAAATAAGTTTTGAAGGCAGTCCACTCACCAAATGATTGTAGAGCCTTTAGATGACTCCAATTCCCCTAATTGTCCAAATGGGATGATGGGGCTTCCTTAAAACCTAGGATCACATTAACATAAACAATAGATCAATTTACACACTATGAACTCTAAAAGCTATCTCTTAGCTAGTTTTCAATTGCCACATTAAATGGCCATTTATGTTCACTATCTTAATCACTAAAAGTAATGAACATACTTAACAATAAAACAGCTCATAAATCCCAATTACTAGCCATTTTCTGCAGCTAAAAATTGAGCTTAGTTCATCACTTACCCTAGGGCTCCTTTGTAGTCAAATTCTCTTCCAATTGCTTCCAAATCAATGGGATAATTCTCTTTTTCTCTCTCTAGAATGCCCAACTAGTGAGAGAAAGTCTGGAAATAAGCTTTATCAAGGGTTTTGAAGTGAGAGGATGAAAGAATTCTAAGGTTCTAGTCAAAAGGGTTCAAAGGTGTGAAAACTAGAGCTAGGGAGAGAAAATCATTCAAGCTTCAAATCAAGCTTCCATGGAGTTTTGAAGAAACGTGAGAGAGGAGAAGAAAAAGAAGACCAGCTGTTGGAAAATCTTTAAAAGTTGCTGGAAATTCAAGATATTTATAAGCAATCTTATCCTTTCCCTTAAAATTACAAAAATGCCCATCCACTAATTAACTTATTCTCCTCAAATCTTTTATGCAATCTTTTTGCTCTTTTAACACTAGGACAAGATCCATAATGGTCTAGACATGTTCGGGTTCATAAAAACTTAAAATTTTAACCCGAGGTGAAAAATGACCATTTTGCCCCTGTTATGAAAATTGTTGAAACTTCTAGTTTTCTTCGTGTTTTCATCAGCACACATCATTTATGTAGTCTTATACCCATTTAAGCCTTAAAATATCATAAAACTTTCTTCTGAAAGCTTATTAGAGAAAATGACGAAACTACCCCTAGCTCGTATTATTACATCTATACTTAGTTGCAAGCCTATAGAGGTTGAGGTCTCACAATGTTAAACTATTTTATCTGTCTCCATTTACTCAACTTTAGATATTTTAGATGGTATTTGTTTACTCACTGGGATTATATAATCTCACCACCCTCCTTTTCACCCATTTCAGACTCGGGATAGTCGGTAGATAGCTCACTTTGTTGAAGGCTACAGCTGGACTTACATCCTCCAAAATTGTAGGTTTATCGCTTTTGATACTTTTGGTCGTTCATGGGCCCACGTGTCACTGTAAATTAAATTTTATACTTTGGTTATCTGTATTACAATATGTATGAATTTATTTAGCTTTTTCAGTACAAAAATTATTTATCGGTAACTCTATAAATATTGTTTTATAAGAAAATAAATATTTTATTGAATATTTTTATTATATTCAAATAGTCATAATTTCATTTTAAATGAAGGTTTTAGAAGTTTAAACTTATTTTTTATTATGAATTATGTGTTTTATACTCGCATACTACATTTTTAGCTGGTTTTAAAATTTTTGAGAAAAATGACCAAAATGCCCCTGTGAGACAAAAATCATTTTTTTATTGATTTAAGTTGGAAATAACTTAAAATCTTTTAGAACATGATATTTGGCGATGGTTACTCACAGGGGAAATGAGAAACTGATATTAAAGCCTTACGGGGTTCCGGTTGACATTCCGAGTAATGAGTGTCGATCGGGACACCGCGACGGTTGTCACGGGCTCGAGGGGAATACCGGGTCATGACACTAGGAATCTTATCCATCATTATAGGACAAAACACATAGAAATAAGACATCATTTTATTAGGGATCATGTACAAAAAGAAGACATAGTTTTAGAGTATCTAGGCACAAAAGATCAATTAGCAGATATTTTTATTAAGCCTTTAGATACAAAACAATTTTGTAGGGTTAGAGCTGAATTAGGATTGATGAATATGCCTTGATATTTACTTCTTTATGATGTACTCATTGTTGTAATTATATTGGATGATTAATTATTGCATTTGTATATCATTTCATGCGTAATCATCATTCAAACCTAAAAGAGCTGTGTGTTGAACTTAAATCTTTTCTTAAAAGGCACCTTGTATTTGACTGAAGTTAAAAAAACTCATGTTTTTCAAGATTGTCAAGTTCAAGAATCGACATCTCAATTTCATAGAATCGATTCTCGTACTTAACAAAATCTATTTTTGCCTCCCTTGATATGTGAGAATCGACTTCTCATCTCTAAAGAATCAATTTTTCAAATATAAAATGAAATTAAATTCTTGGATAAAAATACTCTTGAAAGAATGGGATATGAATACAATGCTAGCTCCAACAGTTGGGTAAAAAAGGATGAGACCAAAGATAGAGCATAAGACCTCACTCATAATACTAATGAAACCTCTAATTCTAGTTCTGATTCTAGCTTTGATTCTAATGAATTCATCTGAACCATAAACACATCAGCATCACATAACATTTGCATACATTTTTTTTTGATATGTTACATGATTGTATTTCAAATGTTCTTTTGTAGATCTTATAGTACTTAATGAAAAGTCTATTTTGCTTCCTTACTTGTGAAAATGTTTGATATACTCTTGCCACTAACCCTATGTTGTCTCTACGAGCTTTACATTTGATATACTCTATTTCCTCTTCCTTTTTGATATAATAACAAGGAAGTAAGAGTAAATTTTCTAGAGCTTTACTTGTGTTCATAGTTGCCTAGATTTTCTTGAAAAATGATTCTTGATAAGTTAATTCAAAATTACTTTCAAAATATCTTAAAAACTTTATGAAAAAGTACACAGATTTAGGGGGAGAAAAATGCTTTCAAATCTTTTTTATAGCTTTATCGTAGTTCTGAAATCTTTTGAAATGATAAGCTTAAATTTAAGGGGAGTTTCTTCAATGAGCAAATTTAGCATTTAATTTTGTCATATCAAATAGGGGGAGATTGTTAGCTTCATCTTGGTTTTGAAATGACAAAATTGATTAATCTAAATATGCATTGAGAGTGAATGATAATGGTTTTAAGCTTAAAGAAAATCCCCAAGAAATTTGAAGTTGATCTGGCAAAGAAGAATGCTTTTGAACAAACTCAAACTCAAAGCATCAGCCTCAACAATCGACCTTTAGTAAATGAAGAATCAATTCTTATTACACAAAAAGCAAAATTCTCAACTTTTTTATAAGAAGAATTGATTTTATGAAAAGGAGATATTAGTTCTTGAAAGACAAAAGCTACTGGAATAGGAAAGAACTGATAACTCAAAGAGCAAGAATCGATTCTAGGAAAACAAAAGGAATCCAAGCACAAGTCTGAAGATAAAGAATCGATTCTTGAGAATGAAGATATCGATTCTTGAAGCATTAACAACCAAAATCAGAAATTTGGAGACCAAGGAAGAGATGGGATGAATGGATAAGATTGGAATGTCAAAGATAGAGTTCAAATTCAAATTTTGGCACCAGACTACAGTGAAGAACCAACACTTTAAGAAAACAAAATCGATTCTTGGAAAATTGAAAAAGTGCCACCTTTGAGCCAAGCTAAGAAAAAATCAACATCTCAAAAAGAAAGAATTGATTCTTTAGAGATAAAAAGTTCCAGACTTTGAGAATGACATGAAGAACTGATAACTCAGGGACAGAATCTATTCTCCAAGTATGACAGACTTGATCAAGCTAGGCAAAACGTACGAAAATTCATTTCAAACTTACCTCGATGGACAAAAAATCATAGGGCCTATAAATACTTATCTTAGAGAGCCAAAATGAAATATTTTAACGAATTGAAGATTTGAAAAAAGAGAGAAGAAGAAAAGAAAAGAAAAAAAAAGAGGAAAAACAAGCTGAAAATAGAGCAAGCTAAAAAATCCTTCCTTAGAGGAAAAAAAAATTTCAAGTTCACATCTTTATCCTTTAGCTGACTTTTCTTGAGCCTAAAAATTCTTTATCCTTGAGAAAACTTCAATCTTTTGAGCCTACACAAATCATCAACCTTTTTTTAGGTCTTAAGATCATATCTTTTTGAGATTCCACTATTGTTGGTTATACCTCCATGTAAAAGGTAGTGTTAAAGGTCATACCTCCTTTGGAAAACATATATTAGTTATACCTTTGACCAAAAGTAGAGAGGTTATGCTTAATTCTTAAAAGGCATTTTGTTGTAAAGGTTATGCTTAAACCTTAAAAGGTAGTGTCTTGCAAAGGTTGTGCTTGAGCCTTAAAAGGCATTTGGTTGTAAAGGTTGTGCTTCATCCTTGAAAGGCAATGGCTTGTAAAGGTTGTGTTTGATCCTAAAAAGGCTAAGTACTTTTTACTCTCAACATTTATCTTTCATTTAGCTTATACTCTATCTTACAACTTTGTTTTTCAAGCAGTCGCATTGTCTTAAGTTAAAAAAGGGGATTTTTACTTCGCAACCAATTTTTTTTCCCTTTTGGCTACTTTACTTTAAGCTTATTTATCTAACATACCCCACCACCATATTTCATTTAAATATCATGCATTCTTATTAATTAATAAGATTCATCAAACTAATGCCCCATTTAACTCAATAAACAAGATTAAGTTTTCTCCTAAAATCATATTTTAGGGCTCCTTATTTTAAGGCTTCACCAACCAACACATTATCTGACTCATTATCTTTCATGATCCACAATCACAACTAATTTAGTGAGTTGCAAGCTTCCCATTAAACATGGCCAATTTGAACTTACCTTAGCACTCTTTTAATTGCCAAATACCCTTAAGTTCATGCAAATAACATAAATAGAATTTATCATAATAATTATACCTGTCAAAATGGGCCTAGCCCATTGGGCCGGCCCATTTTTTATCAAATATGGGGTGGGTTGGGTTTAAAAATTTAGGTCCATATTTGAATCGGGCCTAAATGGGCCAACCCACCAAATAAGTGGGTTAGGGTGGGCTGGGGCGGGCTAGCTCTATGGGCCAAAAAAATAAATAATTTTAATTAATTTAATAATTTTATATATTTATTTATATAAGATTAATAATTTAATTACCAATAATATTGTTTATTTTATATATTTTAATGTGTTTAATCTTTACTTATTAAATTAATAATTTTAATTTATAAATTAAATCATAAAAGAATTTTATTATAAAATTACAAAAATAATTTTTTGAAAAAAATTAAAAATGGGCTGACCCAACCCAGCCCATGGGCTAGCAAAGGGTGTGCTGGGTTGAGGTTTTGATGGCCCATATAAAAAATGGGTTGTCCCAGCCCAACCTATATTTTCTCAACCCACAAAAGCTTGGGCTAGGTTGGGTCGGGTCAGCCCATATTGACAGCTCTAATAATAATTCACCATGGACAAATTTCATCATTAATATCAAGTGCATTGGGAACTTACCTTTTCTTTTGTTGTACAGAAATCTTGATTTGAACAAATTGACAAATTATGGCATGACAAATATTAAACTTAGAACGTGGCTCGGATCTTTAAATTAAACTCCGAATACAAAAACCCTTTAATAAAGCCTTTCCAAGATTTATTGTAACACCCCTGATTTTTTTTATGGCTTATATGTGATGCTAATTAAGTGATTTGAGGAGTTATTTAAGTTTTGATGAATATGATTATGTCTAAGGGGTAAATGACTATGAATGTGGGGATAAATTAAGACCCTTAATGAAATTGTGCAGATATTTGGCACTTCGACATCTAAGTATGCCATTAAGGTGAATATTGATGAAAATGATGAATTAATCCTATAGATTAAGGATTTGACTTAATTTGATACATGTTTGAGGATATATGTCTAAGGAATTGAATTATATTACTAATTTGAGGTATGAGATCAATAAAAAATGATTTTAGGGTGTTAAGTTCAAAATTTTGGGAGTTTGGGGTGCAAGAAAGGTGCAATCTAGGCAAGATGTATCGATACATTAGCTAATGTAATGATACATTCTTGGAAAGATGAGCATGTATCTATACATTGCCCCAATGTATCGATACATTTGAAGTAGAGAGCACTTGGGACCATTATACCCAAAATGTATTGATACATTTGAAGTAGAGAGCACTTGGGATCATTATGCTTGAAATGTATCAATACATTACCTCAATGTATCGATACATTCATTCAAAATTAGTGTAGATGTATTGATATATTTGGTAATTTATCGATACATCAGAGAGAAAAGGGAAAAATAAAAAGGGGTCAACGGGCATTCCACCCCATTTTTTTCTTAGCTTTTTCTCTCATTCTCTCTCTACCCCATACAAAACCCTAAGCCCCACAATGGCATTTGGAGCCCATTTGAGCTAGATCCAAGCTTGGGAAATGATCTAGAGGTAAGATTATGCATTTTTGCTGATTGATTTTTGATTTAATTGATCAATAATCTTGAATCTAAATATTTTCAAATTTGGTCAAACCCTTCCTTTTCGAGTTTATTGGAGATTTGGAGCTTAGAATTGGGCAACCTAGCTTTTAAGGCAAGGATTTAGCTCATTTGTTGAAAGATTGAGCTTATATATTGAATTTTTGTATTTCTGAAAAGCTAGGATATTTTTGAAAGCTAAGAAATAATTATGATTTTGATGTTTTGATGTGCCCAAGGGGAGAGTTGAGCTACTTTACTCATGGGTGCGTTGAAGCACAGTTGGAGGCTAAGAATTGGAGCTTGGCTAAGGATGTGCCTTCGATTGTCAAGGTGAATGGGATTTAATTAAATGCACGTGATGCATTTCGTATAATGTGTATGATGCCTTGGTACTTAAATATTGTGTGTATGCCTAGATGATAAAACCTAGGCTAATGAAATTGATATGTTTGTATATATATGTGTATGTGAATATGTATGTTTGCCTAGAGGTATGTGCCTAGGCTAGAGAACAATTATGAATTATGTGCCTAGATGAAGATGCCTAGGCTAATTAGTTGTTTAAGATAGAAAAGTTGTGTTTATGTGATTTGTGGTGAGCCACAACGTTGCATTGTGTTGGGACCCATGGTATGTAAAACGTAGAGCAAGAGGCTTACCCATGGTGTGGTACGAATTATGAATTAAGGATTGCTCCAAATTGTGATAAATGGACTGCCCAATTAGGTATATGGGCATGATGTGTATTTGGGGTTAATGGCACAACAATTGAGAAGATATTAGTTATGTGAAGTCGAAGGGCCATGATTGTTTGTGGAAATGATATATGCATGAATGCCCACGTATTTGTGGTTGATTTGAGGATACATATACGACTGTTAAGCCATGATTGATATGACTGAATATGATTAATGCCGATGCGAGGTTATGGGTATGAGGGCATAGAGATTGATTGTGTTTTGTTTGATGTTGCCTTAGAGATTTAAAGCCAATTAGAATTATACCGAGTTTAGAGATGACTCAAGCTTGATGAATTGAATGTGATTTAATGTGGACATATGGAATGTCACAAGCAAGATGGCTTGATTTATGGACATATGAATTTTGGATGTTGATATGATTTGAGGTTGAGTGGAGTCCCACTCCTTGTGACTATGTGTGTGCCTGCATGGATGGTGGTAAGCAGGGACGGTAGCACTAATCCTGCTTGTGGTGCTTTGATGCCATCCATTGAGATTGCTCTGGGTGATGCTGACGTCGAAAGGTTACTCCGGTCAATGATCTGTTCTCTGTCCGTTGCTTAGGCACTTGCATGATTTGTTTCTTCACCGGTTGGCCACCATGTGTGATTTGAATATGTCCAAGGCAGGACCACTCGTTTGATTATGTTTGACTATGATAGCATGCATTGGATATGGCATGATCTGATTTGAATATGAAATTGTGGTGATTGATTGTGAATGATATCTGATGCAATGCTTCAAAATAAGTAACTACTTATGAATGAGATTTGAGGTTGGGCTTGGCAACTAAGGTGTGCCTATGAAGCCTAGTTTGATGATAAGAGCTTTAAAGATAAGCTTTGAATTGATATAATTTGTTGTGAGGACATAGAACTGAGGAATTTGTAGATATGATACGCCGTTGATATGTGATTCGGTGAGTTTAACTATGATGAATTGTGCACGTAGGATACTAGGATGATCTTTGCATTTTTAAATTGAAGATGTTTGAATATGAATATATTATGGCTAGATAGGCCTAAATGTATAATATATACATAAATATGAAATATTATGTTGTGATAGCATCTCCTCACTGAGTATTAGATGACTCACCCCTCTATTGTACCATGTACAGATAAGAGAAGCTATGGGGTTTCGTGACAAGTGTCATCGATTTTGACAAACATGTAATTGGCATCCGGTAGATCTCCCTCCTAACATGTCACTCCGATGAGTCTGTGTGGGCTTTCCGATTTCCTGTTTGATTGGTCTATGAAGTATGTTAGGCATGATGTGCCATTTGAATTGTATGAGGGTTATTATGTAGGAACTCGATTAGACGGCCGATGCATGGCCTTATGAATATTTGATTATAAATCCATTAGCAATTGTGTTATATGATTTGGGATTATGAGGCTTGCGTTGGTCTAATGGGCTTGCTTGCTAGGCTCATGCGTCGGTCACGGACCCTGGATTTGGATGGTGACATTTATCATCTCTAACTGCCTTGCCTTAGGGAATCAAACTTATAGCTGATTTTTTGAATCATAAGATACTTACAAAACCAGACATATTATAAAATGATTTTTGAAACAGTACACACATGAATGCCAAGCATATCCTTAGTAATTAATATCATATGTATCAATTACTAATGTTTGCCCAAGGGAAATCTATGCATTAAGCTCATTAGCATTAAACAGAAGTCTATAACAAAACACAGAGCATAGTATAAGTTCATACTCTAATCAATTTAGATATTAAGCCTAGTAGGCCTTAGCATATCAAATTATATTTTTATTTAGCAAGACTAACCCACAGAGAATACATATGCAAAACATAAAGGCTTATCAGCAACCAAATAAATAGAGTCATCATATGGTGGCTAGCCGAAGAAATAACAAAGCTAAGTCTAGTGTTAAAACCGCTGATGGGATATAAAAGCCATCATCTAGTGCCATAACCATTGACGGAATATCAAAGTCATTGTCCAGTGTAGTAGTCATTGACTAAACATCAAAGTCATCATCCAGTGTTATAGCTACTGACGGAATGTGAAAGTTATCATTCGAAATTCAAATCATCAGATGGCACAATTAACTCCATAGACAAGTTTGGAATCATAGCCATTGGACAAAAATCAAAGCATTGTAGGTGGGAATCACAGGCGGGACTCTTACCATTGTCCCAACTTATCACCATCTTGTAGGCAAAACTAGTACTCATCACTATAGGCAGGAATCACAAGTGAGACTCTCACTATTGTCCCTGCGTACCACCATCCTTGTAGGCATTAGGCAAAGAGCCCCATGCAACACATATATGTATGCACATTCTAGAAACTCAACAATCTATCATAAAACAAAGTCAATAATGCTCAATGAACTATCATAATGTTGGAACATTAACACATTATAGAAGTAATTATGTTCACTGAACAATTGGGTTAATAGGCACTATACCTCACACAAAGAAAATCACACGCAATAGCCATCATAGGACTTATCACAAATAAAATAGAAACTATGGAACACCATTGAGGATTTTAAAATGTCTTTAATAGGCTTGTTTCCCATTTTCAAATTATTTGTATATATAGCTTTTATACATATACATGAAACCCTTTTTAGAAATCAGAATCATTGCTTAGACGTAATTAGAATTTCAATCTCACAATCAAACAGTGGCCTACGTGTAATACTTTTAGGCAAACATTTCTAAATTTCATAGTTGGTGCTAGCATATTGATATATACATATAGAAACTTAGTTATTTGTTTTATCTTAAAGGAATGAACCACTCACAATGACAATTGATCCTCCATCAGCAGCTAATTTAGGCTCCCCTTCCTCCCCAACAAGCTCCAAGTTTCAGCAATAATCTTTAAGCTTCAACTCTCCCTTACACAAAACATACACAATGATTTTCTCAGCTTTCAATTAAATTTCAATACATAATTCGACTTAAAATTCAACTAATAGCATATCTTAGCTAACTTTCTGCTTATCTATATTGTCCAAATCTAATTTCACACTAAACTTAGCCTTGGTAGCTTACCTCGAACCAATTCAAGCTTCACAATTTTCCCAACTTAGGGAAACACAGTTTAGCTAAAACAAAGCAAAATCTAAAATTATAAATTGACTAAATGTGCACTAAGTGGTTAGGAAGCTTAATCTTACTTAACTTTGTGTTTTCTAGGCTCCCGAACACTTCAAAGGAAACTTGACCATCATGGAGAAACTTGGGGTTTCAATGGTAGAATAATGGAGCTCTATTTCTCTCTCATTTAAAATGAGCAGACTACCCAAAGTCCTTTTTATATTTTGCCAGTTCACACTAATAAATCGATATATTACTCATTCTATCAATAGATATCATGCATCTATCAATAGACGAGGGAATTTATAGATAGTTTTCAATCAAAATGCCCCCTAATTGTGTATTACCTCACATCTAGTGATAGATTTGTCAATCGATCGATAGATAGCATCCAAAATGGTCCTTAAAGCTCACTGCAATAAAACTATCAATAGATTCTTCAAATCTATCGATAGATTTTTGTACATAACCTAAAATTTCCATAGTTCTTAGCCTCTAACTTCATTTTTTAAGCCTTCAATTCATTTATTCTTTGCTCAATCATCATAATTCAGTAAGCATGCCTCATATATTCAATATACATGTCAAAATATATCAAAACATACCCCAAAGTCTTAACCACAATTCAATACATATTCATCATCAATCATACTTCCTTGATTTTCATAACATGATTCCACACACTTAAAGGCTTGTACACTTGCATTCCCATGCATAACCTTCAAACATAGCAAACTTTAGATTCTCAATATTCAAGCTCATAGGCATGCTCTTAATTTCATATACATGCACATGATTGTTTAGTTTCATATGCATCAAATTTAGAATTGTGCACTCAAATACACTTTTGTATACTTATGCTCATAAACATACTCCTAAATTTATATTTATACATTAACTTGTCCTTATCAAGACTAATAAGGTGATCTAACTAGAACTAAGCATAGTTCACTTAACTTCCTCGAAAGTTAGGGGTGTTACAATATTCATTGAGGCATTTGATAGATGTTGTTAACCCTCCATGTCAACTTCGTTGTCCGTTTTAATGTTCGTTAGTTCTTGTTTTTTGTTTATGTATTGAGTTGGCATACTCTATTACTTAGTTGTAGTTTGGTGTATGATTAAATATGTGTATTGTGAATACACTTCTACTTTGGATGATTTAAGCACTTGTTGGGCATTGGAATTTCATGTTAAGGCATGAAACTTGTTTGATGGTTTAGAAAATATCTATGTTGAGATGCATTTTAATAATATATTTTTATTTGATATGTTTATGTGTGTTATTGGTGTGAGGCTTGCTTGAGTCAAGTGGGCTTACCTACTTAGGCCATTGTGCCAATCATGGCTCAAGATTGGGTTGTGACAAGGGCATTGATAAATTTTTCACTAGCATTGTAAACAATGCTAGTCCAAATGATGTTGCAATATGTCACATCCCATTTTCTGATGGGATCATGACCGACACTAAGACTTATGTAAGTATAGCCCACTAGACCTTAGTAAGCCTCTTTTCATTATTCAATCATCAATCATTTATAAGTAGCTCATTTGCCATCATTATCAAACATAGCATAAGTCATTATAGCATAAACAATCATACTCAGTTGTAGACACATGAATATGGACTTCTTAACATAAATTGTGTGTACGCTTTCTATTCATAATATTTGTACCTAGTACAATTCATAAAAACTACTGTGAATGCACCACAGGTGCTCATACCAGCTTTCAAGCCAACAATCATAATATTCACATAATATCATAAGATTAACTTGCCACGCAATGGCTTAACATTCCAGTATACATAATTATTTATAAATAGAAATAAGAGATCGACTCGTCAAGCGAAACATGACCAGACTCCCTAAACTTCAAAAAAGCTATTGTGTCATCTACCTAAAGGAAGAACAGACCATGTTTTCATGACACAGGTTGCTAGTACGAGAGCGCGATCACTAATCTACAACATATATATATGGAAAAAATAACGTGAGTCACAAAGACTCTGTGAGTGGATATGGGAAGGGGATAAGTCAAGGGGTTAGAGCTTTTGCATAAATAAACTTTTATATAACCATGCATGTATGATCTTTCAAATACGTATAATGAACTTGTAGGAAATTATCATGCTTTCAAACAAGTTTCATAAAATCCTTAGAAATATGTAACAAACCTTTGAATCATAGAGTATCATGTTCAATAGCATTGAAAATATTTCTTAAACATTTGCAGTCTTATAATCCTTTGAAAACCCAATTTGAGAGTAAACTGTTAGTAACACATTCACAAAGGGCTAGCTAATGCATTAATCATCTCATATCATGGAACCGAGACTTACCTTCTAGGGCTTATCAATCAAGCACTTGAAAGTCAAGGAATTCGAACTGCCTGATTCCAAATCTCACACATTAACGTTACTTCTTACTTTCATAACAGACTAAGGAACCTTGTTCCGACATTTCATAAATCACACAAACGTAAACAATATGCATCACAATCATCAAATAAAATCAACTACGTCATTAACATTCATCAAATAACATTTATGATGAAATTACCCCTTATCAACCATGAGCTTTACAATATAACTCTCATCGGCATAAGTGCGTGCAAATGGGAGAATGGAATCACCACCTCACTCCCCTTTTTCTCTTTAAGAAATGGTAATGGAATATTCGTCATTACCTTATAAGATTTGTGACGGAATAACCCTTGTCAACCATAGGCAACAATCAGTCAAAACTCATATTGTCATTACACGCTTAATACATAAATCATAATCATTCATTATTCACATCATGTACATTTGGCATCATATTAAGCCCCAATGCTCATAACATGTGGCATGTGGAAACTATCTCATATACTTAACATAATTCACTTTAAAAGCCTATTCTTATTCAAGTGGTATGTGGCTTTGACATCACATACAAATCAATATACATATAACATTAGTCATTCATAACTTGTCTAATATGTGGAATCTATCATCACATAATCATAGAAATTGTAGCATGCTCCAAGCATTTCATATACATCTCATAAAAGTGGTGGTTTGGTATAAAACACTTGAAAGGACTTGTTTCCCCTTATTGAAAACTACTACATAGTAGGATATTTATATTCATAGTTTATTTGCAAACA
This sequence comes from Theobroma cacao, assembly GCF_000208745.1. Lineage (NCBI taxonomy): Eukaryota > Viridiplantae > Streptophyta > Magnoliopsida > Malvales > Malvaceae > Theobroma > Theobroma cacao. The sequence goes on along the minus strand of NC_030854.1, from coordinate 18,543,750 downwards.
ATTTGAAATCATTTGTGTCACTCACATAATAATCATAATCCTTTCAAATGATTTAATCATACTTTTGAAAACTAGTTGAAAATCTTGAAACTCAAATCCTTTGAGAAACCATTCTTGAAACAATAGTTCATCAAGTATAATCAATCATTTCCATAAAAATCATGCTCACTTTACATATTAAAATACTTGAAGAGGTGTATCCACTCACCTTTGAATGTCGACTTCTTTCAACAAGCACAAATCTATTCTAGTGATTCCCTTGAAGATTCTTTAGTTCTTAGACATTCAAAAATCATAACAATCATTCCTCATCCCACAAATCACATAATAATCTAACTAAGCCTTTTTGAAGTTAATTGGATTCATCTGCAACTAGATTTCTAGCTTAAATTCCCTACTCCACAAATACTCATATTCCAAAAATTGATAAACCCATTATTCTTACCTTAGGTGAGCTTAGATGTTAGTTTAAAACCATAAGCCTAGAGCTTAATCACTCCAACAGAATTTCTAGCCAAACAAACAATATTTTTAGCATAAAAAAGATGAGATTTAAAGATTATAAAGCTTAAAAATGTCACTTTTTTTTCTCAAAAACCAATAACCAAGCTTAGAATAGTAAAAAATGAGCATTTTGGTTCAAAAATGATTTAAGAGGGTCTAGAGTTAGGGTTTTACGTCTGAAAATAGATTGAAAGTTGAAAACCCTCAAAAGATATGATGTATTTATAGAATTAGGTGTGAAAATATGCTTATATCCCTTTTTATTTTTCAAAAACGGTGTCATCTGTCGATAGATTGAGGCCATCAATCGATAGATAGGCTTTAAGGTCCTTTTAAAAAGCTCTCTGGTTGCTATCTATTGACAGATAGAGCCATCTATTGATAGATTAGGCCATCTATTGATAGATTAGGCCATCTATCAATAGATCTGAGTATCAATGAATAGATTTGATCATTTATCCATAGATGTTCTTCAAGGTTGCTTTAAGAAAACCTTTCTAGATTGTATCTATCAATAGATGAAGAATATCTATCAATAGATAGGCTTCAGTGAGCAAAAATAAACTTTAAAAACATGTCTAATTGGACTCCTTTAACCACTAAATTTATCAAATCATCTTAATATGTCAAAACATGAATTTTTCCAACATTAAAACTTAGTTTTGAATGTTCAAAACACAAAATCACAATGCTCACTTAAGGATTTCTTAACTTAGTGTTTTACATTAAAGTGGGATTCACATAATAGCATATTTGAAGAAAAAATTCAACCAATCAAGAACTAGTATTGTACAAGGAAAATTTCTTCATTTAAGATGCATTGCACACATAATCAACCTAGTTGATAATGATAGATTAAAGACATTTAATGATTTAGTTGCTCATGTGAAGGGAGCAATTAGATATGTGAGACAATCACCATCTAGGCTGCAAAACTTTAAGGAGTGTGTTCAAATAGAAATATTGCTACCAAGAGTTGGTTATGCTTAGTTGTGCTTAGATGTTAGCACTAGATGGAATTCAACATACTTGATGTTGGATACAACACAAAAATTTTAAAAGGCTTTTAAGAGGTTTAATGAGATGGATTCTTTTTATAGAAATGACCCGTTGTTGGGAGATAGGTATCTTAATAGTTATGATTGGGCAAATATTAAGGGATTAGTCACTTTTTTAATATTTTTATGATCTCACTATGAAAGTTTCAAGTTCATCATATTTTACTTCTAAATTTTTCTTTGACGAAATTTGTAAAGTGTATTGTTTGTTGCGTGACTGGCAATTGAGTAAGGATGTTCAATTCAATTTAATGGGTAAAAGAATAAAAGAAAATATGATAAGTGATGGGGGAATGTGTACAAAATGAATATGTTGCTTTTGTTGGTCTCAAAAGGAATGTTAAAAAGGGGTGAATAGCACTTAAAAATAGTTTTTAAGGAAAGCTTTTAAGTTTAAAACCTTTTGGAAGAAATGAGATGGAAGGTTTGAAAACTTGTTGAGGTTAGTGAACACCAAGTAAAGAAAGGTTAAAAGAACTAGACAAAACTTAGTATTTGTATTGTTTTGGTCCACTTGACCTATATCCACTCCTTTGATCATCTCAATCAAAGATTTTCAACCCAACTTCACTAGAACTAGTGGAATTAACAGTTTTCACCAAAGTTTTGCAAAATGAGCTTCTAACCCAAGCTCTAACACTTTTACAACAAGTCCTAAGCTTACCATAGCTTAAACTACCCCTTAATGTAAAAACCCATTCCTCGATCGCTATCGGTGTCCAAGTCTTGGGGGATAACCCGTCAAGTCCCAAACAAGCCTTATTTGAGACTTTAGTTATTACTTCATATTCATGCCATCAATCTATGAAATTACTTTGAACCATGTAACTCTTTGTAATAAGAATTAAACATAAATCGTAATAAGCCATCTTATCCTTTATTCACCATAATCGTAAGAATACATTAAAGTCCATAGTATCCAATTGCACATTTACATTGACATTATTTACAAATACATCATGCTATGAACGACTAGACCTCTAGCAGCGGAGTGACTCAGAATAAAGTGCTATGAGATGCTTTTACCTATCCGCAATGGACTATAAATGCCGATGAATGCATGCTAGGCCGATCACTATCTGTAAAAGGGAGATAAGGGGGGTGAGTCTCACAAACTCAGTGATCATCAACTCCGTAAGTAGGGCATAGATGGGAAACAAGCTTAAAATAGATCATTTGAATAATAAAACTATAATATGAAATGATAATCTTGTAAAACCAAATCACAAGTAAGGTTTTTGTGCCTTGTAAAAATAATGTCATAAAATCACAATGCAATACTTCCCTTGGCAGAACAGTGCCGAAAACAATCGTAGCAAAATAAGTTTCAATCATCGAAATCATATCTTTTCATCAAAAATACAATTAATCGTATAAAAGTACTCATGCTCCCAAAATGTGTGGCATGTGAAAATCAACGTGTACATCCACATAAATCAACTCATGGTCATTAAGTAATTACAAAAAGCTTTCAATCAAGTAGGGGAGCTACGGAAAAACGTTAGCTCTCCACCATGCAAAAGAGTACGAGTATAAAAACTCTCAAGGCTCTGGAGTAAGTAATCATAATAATCAACCCATGGACCCACTACTACGTAATAACAATTCGGGTGCCCCCCCCCCCCCCACCAGATTCCCACAGCCATGGCATTCTCGATGATGTTGGCAGACGTCAAAGAAATCAATTGGTCGCAACCACATATATCAACTTGTGGCCTAGCCACATATATCTACTGGGATTCGACCTCATGCTTAAACATGAAAATAATCAATAATTAAAATAGTAACATAGCGGAAAATTAAAATAATATTTAATCAAAGAAATAGTCGAATCCTACATGATCAATGTTTGTGTTTTTCATGTAACTTTTAAATTAATAATGAACATTCATAAGTTTAAGAGTTACATACCTAGCTCTGGTTATCGTAATCAAGAGCCAATTAAATCCAAATCTTTGCTTCTTCACCTTTAAGATTTGTCAAATCTTTAGCCACCCAAGTGTTTGGCCTCTAATAGTAATCCATACAGTGACTGAATAAGACCTTCTCAAAGGTAGGATTTTTACTTGTGCTAGCAAGTATTGTTTCTAAAACAAAAAGACCAAAAATTCTTGCTGAATCTTATTTTTTAGAGAAAGAAAACTATTTTTCTTTTCTTATTTTATGAAATAGCTGAGCAGTGGTTTGGAGGCTTCACATTTTAGTTTGCTAATATAATATATTTATATAGCCAAACTAATTTGTAACCCTAAATACAACAGTTGTATTTTAATTTAATTAAGTTTTTGAAAACTTAATTAATTTCTCACTTTATTTTGGTCTCTTTCAATTAAGTCCAACTTAATTAATTATCCTTATTTAATCTCAATCATGTCACTTAAGGTGTGTGACCCATTAGGCTTCTAACATGTTGGCAATAAATATAAATCATAATCAAATATCAATTTGATAATTAGTTTATATTTATAGATCATGAGCGGCATCTAGCAATACATCATGACCACCCAAATGTTAAAGAGTCAATTAAAGAATTTGACAAAGCCCTTCAGTGATAAGCCTCTCAGTGCAATACAGTCCTTTCATCAAATATCCCAAATATATCATTAAGCATGGCTCAGTGTTGACTTATAACATTCCATATTAGTTCCCATAATTCATGACTAACCTTATGAATTTAGAAAACTAACTTTCCTCAAATTCATCATGCTTTGGCCAAAGACTTTATACAAGTTAATCAAGAATTGAGAACAAGTGAGATACATCCCCTCATATCACTTGGGGTGATGAATCCTTTCTTGACCACTCATTCACCTTTGCATGCTTCATGGCATACCCAAAAGCACTCTGTTTAGGCATCTTGTTACTTCCAAACCCGTATGGGTGAAATCAAAGTATGTCATTCCCCATACAAGATGACCTAGTGTCTCAAGTCCAAGGACTAGTTGCATGACTATCACATGAGAACATTTTCCATAGACACTTGAGTGAAATACCAAATGGAGTTCTCATAGCGGGTCATGTTCAGTGAACTTGTTCTTTAACAAGCACCTACATGTTATCCTCAAGTATCCCATATACTTCAATCTATGAGATCAATTGCTTACTTCCCAAATAAGGAGGCTTAATATGTATCAGTCTTTGAGCATTGTCAATGCCTTGTCTTGACAATACAATGACTAGGAACAATTTTAGGAACATGGCTTTGATGCATAGTGATCTCATAATTGTAACAACTTTACAATTCTCTTGCAAGGCCTTTATGTTCCAAGAGCTTCATCCAATTGGTACTTAATAACTCCTTATTATTGAACTAACATGAAGGAAAACCTCTATCACATATAATTATGTGATTAAATATGCATTAAAGGACAATATATATATATATTATTCTTGACCAATCCAGTTGGCTTAAGGGCATATACCAACAATATCATCTTGTGGCCTTGTCACGTATAATCACGACTATGGCCTAGCCACGTCTAACAGCTCGTCGATGACCCAAAGGTTCTCTAGCTAGAGCTCACTTGTGCATAAGGGTCACACTATTCTGATGTGACATTCGACCTACTCTCGACGCTCTCGATTTGTCAAAACCATTTTCAAAACCAAATCAAGGTTTCCAAGTCTTTTGCTTTAAATCATTTGAAAACAAGGTTTGATAACCTTTCAAATTGCTTTTCACATTAAAATGCATGGTGTAAGCATTTATATAAAGATCGGACTAAAATTAGCTCTCAAAACTTGCATTTAAACCATTTAACAAATGCACTTAACTATACATGTCACACAAAAATACAAGGCATGGATTTGATGCAAAACATTGCAAAAAGGTTTGTTTCCCGGTTTCTAAAATAGTTTACATATATAGCTTATATATATATATATATATATATATATATACAAACCAATTGCAAAAGTCACGGCATCCACAATTTCCTAGCATTTCTACCAGCTCATGCTTTTTACAATAACAGTNTATATATATATATATATATATATATATATCCAAAACAATTGCAAAAGTCACGGCATCCACAATTTCCTAGCATTTCTACCAGCTCATGCTTTTTACAATAACAGTTTATAAATCTTCCACGAATAGGTATTTAAAACCACCTATCGTTTTCTAGCAACTCATGCTTTCCACAATGACATTGAATAAGTCATAATCAAATAGTAATATATGAAACATCATTCTATATGTTACGGAATCTTTTTGAAATAGATACCCCCTACTCACCTTACAATGGCAGGATGTTACTTCGCCACTAATATTTCCTCACGTACTCACTTTATGCTTGCAATAATCCTTGCCTTGTCATTTCCTAACACCATTTCAATCCAATATCGTTAATAAGCTTTGCTGCCAATATATTGTACATTAGCTATTCCCATTTAATTCTATATTCTTGTTTTGATTCTTAAGAAATAACCGTTTACACTTAATCCTTAGTGTAAACTTTGTTTTACATAAACTCGGCAGTTTGTTTATGACTTCAAACGCCTATCTCAATCTTTCTAATGACATAAATCATGTTTAAACTATCATTTTCATACCATTAATCACGCATATGGCAACAACTATAAATCCAATTCCACCAAGCAACTTCTAAGCTTATACGCACCATTATTTACATTTAAAATGTTGCCACTAAGCACAACATCAATTTCCATTCATGTTACACCAACATTCTTAACCTTTTCAATCTTTCAAAATAGCACATATCCACAAATTTCATTTTTCAAGCTTTTAACTAGCATAATTGTTCCTTAACCGTACTCAAGACATCACACAATCATTTCACATTGCATGCCTTACCTTTGTGATGGATTAGATCTTGCATGCAACCTCAATATTCTTCCAATGTTCCAATCACCAAGCTGCCAACATTATGCACAATTATTTCTTCAAAAATTTTACCAACCGTAGGCCTTAAAACATAGTATTATGCTTACCATTTCTCTTTCACTTTGAATCCATCATGCATCCACGGGTTTGATGGCTTGCATGTCACTAGATCCTCTCCAATCAAGCCAATCTTTGATGCAACAAAACATTTCTTATAGTTACCAACCCATTTTCAAAGATCATTCAAGCTAAAACCATAATCCTTATCTTATTTCTCTTGTATCTTGAAACCAAGCTTTACACCTCTATTAACACTCCAGAGCTTCTCTCTTGAGTATTGAAGACTCTTTGGGTGTAAAATGCCAAGACTCCACAAGATTAAGAAAGGAAACCTCACTATTTCTCTTGAATCTTCACAACCCGAGCTTTTTTATAAAACCCGACCCTATAAACTCATGTCATGACATACATGCACTGAGTAGCATGTTATTACGCTAGGAAAGCACTTCAGAATAGACGAAACCCGGTATTGTACCTAACGGTACACTTGAGTTGATTTAATCTCGAACTAGTTCAAATAAGAATCGTAGGATGAAATTTTATATTATGTAGTCTAGGAATGACTAAAAATGATTGTTCGGAGTTCGAGGGTGCATTTGAGGTAAAATGAAAAATTTTGATGTTTAAGGGCAAAATCGTCATTTTGCCACCTAAGATAATAATTTGATCATGGAGTGAAATTTTTGATCAAGATTAACTATTTGGAGTATAATTTAATGATAGGAAGTGAAAATTTTCAATTTCGGCAATTTTCAGAACATAGAGGCAAAACGGTAATTTTATCTTCTTGGGGTAAAAATCATAATTTTCACCACCCAAAACTTGTCAAATTATAGGATTTATTCATTTTTTGTATGAATAACTATGGTATTTCAAGTGGTGAAAAATAGAAGTTTAATGGATGAAATTTTTAAAATGGGCTAATGGGAAAGTGACATATGGCACTTTTTAATGATTTAATATTATTTTAATGAAAAGTCAGCCCATTTAAACCCCATATTAAGTGATGGCCGGCCATAAGGAGAGAACAGGAGGGAAAATAGAGAGGAAAGGAAGAAAAGAGAAAAACCAAAGGGAAACTAGAAAATTCAAAGGGAAAATCGTGTTTTTCGATCGTTTACGCGTCTAACGGTAAGATTTTTTTACTTTAGCTTGATTTCTACCTTTCTTATGCCTTTGTTTCCATTTAGCATGCTTGAGAAGAGAGATCAAAAAGTGATATCAAGGGCTGGACGAAATTCAAGGGGGAGGAATTTAAAATTTTTATGTTTTGATTTTTAGTTAAATTGATATTTTTAGTTAGTTAAATGTGTATAGAAATCAAATTAGGCAAGAAAGCATGAAATTTTCACAATACCCACCCTCGGCTGAATGTTCAATGATGTATAATGATGATGAACTGGTTTTTATTCTGAGAGAAATGAAGAGAAAATGATGAAAAATGGTTAAATGTGATAGAAAAACAAAGTGGAAAATTAACTGAGTAAATGTCCCATTTTTTACCGAATTTTCCAAGAAGGAAAGTGAGCTGATTTTGGTGATTTTAGAAGGTTATTGGCTGATATTTAATGGTTAGAAATGTTGGAGAGAAAATGGGCCAATTTAGAGCTAAAATGGAATGCGTTAGCAATTTATCGGGTAAAGTGCCAAAAATAGGTTAATACCATGTTTAAGCTGTTTTAGGCTATTGCATTTCATACCATGCATTAGTATAGGATTTAAGTCAATTACATAGTGATTTAGCATCAATGTGGTGAATTGTGTAAATTTTGTAATGTGTTTAGGAGAAGAGCCTTCCGATAAAGGCAAGGAAGTAATACCCGATGAACAATGATCGGGGCACCTAAAAATCAGTTAATTTGTACAAGCGGTGAGTAAACTTATTATTATTGTAAATTATCTAGAGTTTATTTTTAAATGCTCTTTATGTATTTTATGAAATGAAAACGAGATTAAAACGGGATTTTTGATGTTTTAGAAATAAATGTGACAAATAAAAATATATTGTGTTGATTATGAAATTGTGTAATTGGAGGCTGACAATTATTTTGAAATATATATTTTCCTATGAATGGCTTATGAAATATGAGTATAGGTGGTTATATTTGATAAATTGCATTGGGAATTTATGTAAGCTGTTTTCATTATGCAGGCTGGGTAAATAAATAAAAGCCACGTTATACTGTCGAAATTTTATTAAAATTGGTGGGTTTAGTCACTACAGTGACGGGTTTCCATGGACTACCTATTAGAGGGGCATGGTAAACCCGGTTACATAGTTACTCCGATTGTAGGGGCGAAGATGGTAACTCTCGAGGTAGTATTAGAGCTCACTTCACGTCGAACCCCCACGTGAATGTGTAACTTGACCAACGCCAAGGAACGGCTTGTTTTAAAAATAAAAATGTGTTTCACATGTAAATATCATAACAACCTTGGCGGACTCGGTTAGATGCCTCGGTCAAGGTATCCCCGAGGATTAGTTTTGGCTTGAGCCTTGTTTTTAATAAAAGACATAAGCCTTAACAATTGTTTTGGTAAATTACAAATATTTTATGGTTTAAGAAATAAATTGAAAACCTTATGAAATGGTTTGTAATTTGTTGTTTAAACTTGCCTCTATTTTACTCGCCTTTAGATATTTATGATAATGTCTGTTTACTCATTGGGATTGCAAAATCTCACCCACCTCCTTTCCAAATATTTCAGGCCTGTGGTAGCTTGTAGATACCCAATTTTGTCGAGGATTCCAATTGACCCCTCTATCTCACAGACAGTAGGTTACTATCACCAACACTTGGTGTATTTAGGGGCCACTTGTCATTGTAATTATTATTGTACATTATAACTTTGTAAATTATTGTATGTATGAATTTATTTTGTTCTCACGCTACAAAAATTATTTCTGTATAGTTCTATCAAAATTGTTTTATAAGAAAATGAAATATATTATCAAATATTTTTATTTAGTCTAGTTAGCCAACTTTTCACTCTAAATCAATGATTTAGATTACAAAAATTTATTTTAAATCGGCAGTGGATATTTTCTACCATACGTTGTATTTTTATCAGGTTTCAAAATTTTTTTGATAAAAATGACCAAAATACCCCTGTGTGGTGAAAATTTTATTTTGATTATTTTCGATCTAAAATAGTTTCTATTCTCTTAAAACTCAATATTTAGTAACTATTGCTCACAAGAGAGGTGGAAAACTGATGCAAGAGCCTTACGAGGTTTCGATGGATATACTGGGTAATGAAGGTTTACCAAGACTTCGCGGAGGTTGTCATGGGCCCAAGGGAGGTTCCGGGTCGTGACATTTTTCCACTTTTCTCTCTTTTTTTTTCTCTTTTTCGTCCTCTCAGGTGGAACTTCTCAAAGCTTTCTCTTCTTTCCTTTCTTCTCTAAATGGCCGGCTCTTAAGTCTCACTAAGGCCTATTCACCTTTCTCTTTTACCCTTGAATTTTGATATTTATATGGCTACCCATTTAACCAATCACAATATATGCACACATCCACCTTTTATTTTCATTTGGCCATTTTGCCAACCAATGGGTTTGCATGCACCAATTTCCTTTCCTCCACATTGGTTAAATATCCACCCTTCATTATCCTTCCATTCTTTAATCTATCTTCATGAATTCTTAATGCATTTCCATTTCATCCACCTTACTTTTGTCCAATAGTCTTTCATGCATTCTCCCACATTATTTCTCATTTGGCCTCCCATTTAGCCAATAGCATTACATGCATATACATTTTCTTTTCTTTTAGTCCAACGTTGCCACCAAGTGTCCATCATGCATAAATCCTCCTTGCCTTCCTTTAACTTAAAAATCCACATGCATGTGTCATTTTATTCATTTGTCTCATACCTTTTTATTTGTCACATGGTGGGGGTCCCACATGTTCCCCACTACAAATACATTCTTGCATGCATATCTTTGCTTGTAATAGTATTTGATACATGCATCTTCCATCTTCCCACACAATCTAATTTTCCTTGATTAGTTAATCTCCATTTAACTTTAAATGTTGTAATTACACATAAGTCCTCAACTTTTTCGTATTTACCATTCGACCCTCCATACTTTTCATCCTTTACAATTAGGTCCTTCAAACATTTCTTTAATTCTAATTTCTTTCTATTTTTCTTCCTTTACACTTGTACAAATAAAATATAAAATTGACACTTCACCAAGGTGTCACCATAATGTTTAAATATATACTTGCCATCTCTTTCTTTACTTAATAAAGGCACATGGGCCCCACTTTCATCATTTTTCTTATAAATTCTTTCTTACTTCTTCTCTCCCACTTAGATTAGCCATATAGTCTTCCTTCATGACTAATTTCAACATTAGATAAAATATTAATATTTTAATATTATTTTATTATTAAAAAATATTTTTTATTTCAAAATTTTTCACTCATCTCCTCGGGTCCTAAAGTATCTCACTTTATCCTGGCTCACTTTCAAATAGCCTTTTAACTTGCTAATTCATCCTCGTATTTTATTATTATTTTCTCACATACGAAATATTTTATTCCAAACTATTCCTTTCACTCGTCACCACTCTTTGACACTTAAATTACCATCCATTGACCCTTCATCTTGTCGATAAGGTCATATTGACTTCTATATAAGGGTACGGGGTGTTACACTTAGAGTGTTTTGCACACTCTAAGTAGACAAGAAATGGAAGATAAAATAAAGTACAAATGATTACCTAACTGATCTAAGTTATACAAACTTTAGCTTAAAGATTGGAGTGGAATTAAGTATGAAATGAAAGGTTTTTGCTTTTTTAAGCTTTTCTAAACTCTTGGTAACTTTTTTTTTTATGACTGTTATAGAACCTTTAAATAGTTGGGAGACAAATTTTAGTCATTAGAGACTATTCTAGCCATTACTAGCTGTTATTTGGTCTCATTATGGTTAAATTCAAATGTGCTGGCAGTAAACCTTTAATTGGTTAAAGATTAGCTTTAAGTAATTAAGCCCTTTTTATCTTGTAGTTTGCTTCATTGTGTTAACTACTTAAAGAAAACTTTAATCGATTAAGAACTTTCTATTTTAAGACACTTTCAAGTATTGTTTTTGGCAAACATTCTTTTAACTGATTAATGTTCCCTTTAACTAATTAAAGTTTCTCTCCCTTCATCCTTAACTGATTAACATAGCCTTTAGCCGATTAAGAATTCTTCAACTTTGAATTTCTTTGTTTGGCACCTTTGGACAGTTATCCTCATTTTGAATTTGGATTGGTGCTTTTTGATACTTTAAGCATGACCTTTAACCAATTAACTTCTTTGGTCAACTGATTAAAAGGCTTTTATTTTGCACTCAGTATATTCTTAATCAATTATGCCTTGTGCTAACTAATTAAGGCTTTTCTTCCTTCCTTTAATGTAGCACCCTGAACAGCCTTAATTAATTAAGGCTCTATGTTAATCAGTTAACAACATTTTGTCTTCACTAAGTTCTTTCCTCTTTGCTTCTTTAACTAAGTAAACTTATCTTGTAACATAGCAAGTTTCTTAACTAGCTTTCAATCAACAATTCTATTTAGGGATTTAAACTTCGTCTTACACACTTAAATAAAGTAATTAGACATTAATGAATGGGAATGTTTTATTATCATCAAAACACATGGAGTCAACATTCCCCCATTTTTTGATGATGACAAAACACTCCTACATTAAGAGTGTAATGTCTATGTGCATTATATCTCTATGTGCAGATAAGAGATTACTCCCCCTAAATGTATGCTTCTTCTTAACATGTGCAGAAAAATGATAAGGAATTTAATTCTTTTTTGCAAATTTAATATATATCTATGTACAAATATTTCATCATAAATGTGAGTGATGCTCAAATAGACACAAGAACAACATTCAATCATATATAAACACCTATCATCATAGATAGCTAATCCAACAAATTGTTCATCACAACTCAAGTTAGTAGTTGTCTAGCAAAATAAAATAGAAGACATTGCAACCTAGCTTTTTCTTCCTACTCTCTTATTTTTTGGCATCAGCAAAAGGAGGGACTACCTTATATATTCACTCCCTTTAATCTGAGTCTATTGAGGACTCATTAATAGAAGATTCATCAATTCTTAGGTGAACAGCTAGGGGTTCAACATCAATAGGATAGAGAGATTCAGGTGATGAGGAATTAAAAGTTTCGGATGATAAAGGGATAATATGAGGAGAAGTGGGTTTGGGAAGGTGCTTAGAAGTTGCGTCAGCTATCCTTGCAGACTTTTTTCTTTTAAAGATTTTAGTCTTTGTGGCCTTTGTCTTCCTTCCTCTGCTTGAAGGTTTTGCAAGGGCTAACTCAATTACTACTGATTTCCTTTTGGTTTGAGTTTCCTTTTCATTTCTCTTAGGTTGCTTAACCTCAATCTCAACTAATGCATTTGTTATTTTTCTTGCATTGACTGTTGCTCTTTTGGTTTCCTCCCGTACAAGTTTTTTTGTAAAGTATGATAGTAGGATCTTTTTAAAGTATCCAAGCGTTCCTTTTGTTGCTATTTTTGCAACTTAAGAGGGGATGTCATTTTTCTACCGTAGTTCTGTTTTTGCATCATTTTTCTTTTTGTTCAACTTCAATCATTTTTTTTTTGTTTAACCTCATTTTTCCTTTCTTGCTTTTTTTCATTATTAGTGTCATTTTCTACTTCAAGTTCATCAGCTATCTTATTACCTTGCTTCTCATTTTTAAATGCTAATGCAGGAACCTTAAGAAGATTTATATCAGCACTCTTTTTTTTCAATTCTAGCCACAAGGTTAGAAGAATGTGCCTCAAATTCCTCTGTGGTAGTCCTCTCAGCTGAAGATGTAGGAATTTTAGTTGCATCTTTACCTTTGGAAAAGTTAGTTACAAGAGTTTTAATATCCATCTCCTTTTCTTTTCCCTTGAGAAGAAAAGTCTTAATATTTTGAAGCCTCTCTACAATTTTCAGAATTTTTCTTCCAATTTTCTATCCCTTTTAGCTTGTTCAGTCAATTTTCCATCTATCGTCATTCGCAAATTAAGCATCATTTCCTTTGAAACAAGAGACTCATATGCTCTTGAAAGGGGTGTTAAAGGAAGTTTAACACCTAGTGTTATTAGTGTTCTGTTAATGAATTTAATACACTCCTTACCTGCCAACTTGTACCTCATTTTTAGTAAGCATCCTAAAAAGATCCCTAATCCTTGCTTTTAGTCCACTCTACTTGAAATCTAGTGCTTCAGATGTTTTTGTTTTTAACCAGAAAGGAAATTATATTTCCATAAGGTGGGTTAGTTTTATCTCCTAGACATCTTCCCCTCATTCTTTTGATCATAAATCTAGTTGCATTAAAGGGGATTTCATTGACAACAATCTCAATTAACCAAAGATCTTAGGGGCTGACATAACTGTAGCTGTTGCTCCTTCCATGAAGAGAAAATGCAATGAAGTAGTGGAAGGTTCTCATTTGTGCATTTTTCATGTTACTTGCATAACTTTTGGAGGGAAATTTCTCTTTTCAACTAGTGAAAGTTTCCCAAATGGGAAAAGGGTCATAAATTTCTAGAATCTTAAACTCCTTAGCCTAGTACTTTCTTTTCAACGATTTTCCTATGTTAGTAGCAATAATTTTAAATTCTTTTACATTTAGATATACATTCAATCCATCTTCTACAAAGTCATCAGGATTCTCTAATTCATCTCTTTCTAGGGCAATACTCAAATAAAATTCCCTTACTAGCGTTGGACTAAATTATCTCCAAAGGTGCTTAACCTTTCTATTTTCAATTCATCAAAATATCCAGACAGGGTAGATTTAACCACAAGAACCTCATCAAAATTAGGCCAATTAAAAAAACTTCTCGCAAGATATAGTTACATTTTCAATCTTCTTAAATCTATTGGCATTCCTAAATCGAGAGGTTTAAGGATTACCTTTCCTGATAAAAATTCCTTTTGTTATAGGTTCTTTTCTTTTTTACCCCTTTTGCTTTAGACTTAAGCTCTTCTTTTGAGTTGGAGTTAAATCTTCCTTAACAAGTTGTTTTCCCTATCTTTTGTCAAAGACCTTGCTTGCCAATGAGGTTTTTGCCATGGATTTTGTAAATTTTGGGAGTTAAACTGTGGAAAGAGGATCTAGGTTTTAGATCTTAAAGCTAGAGAGAGAATGTCAATTTCTGGGAGAATGGAAGGACTTTTATCGTGGGTAATAATTGGTTAACCCATGTTTTAAGTGGTTGGTTCTCATTCCCACTAGTCACGACCCAAATCCAGGGTCCATGATCGGCACACATGAGCCTGGCAGGCAAGCCTGCTAGTCTTGAGGAAACCTTCATAAGTAAGACTTGTTTAACATATTTCATAATCATAATGCCTTATGGCCAACATCATTTAACTAAACTTAAATCCTTAATATTCAACATTAGCCCCTTCCCTTGTATCAACATTCAAGTCTTAAACATAACATGTGCATAGCCATACATTTGCTAACTCGTCAAGTTATTGAACATCTCATTACATGACATCATACATGGTGATGCAGTATCCTTATAATCTGTTTTAAAACATAACCATTTTATACATTGTGAAAGCGTAAGACTCGACTATGATTCAACAGAGATACATCGCTAGTGGATAACATACACTTGTCAAACTTGCATGTTTAATGTTGACAATGCTAACCACCCGATCCTCGGTGTCTATTTATCTGCACAATATAATCAAAAGTGGGTGAGTCACACTAGTACTTAGTGAATGGAAGAATAAATCAATTGTATATGTGCAGGGATAACTGCTACACGTATCCTCTGAACATACATGTACAATAGTAAACTCGTCATATACATAAGGGGACAAGTCGAAACATCACTCGTCGCAACTCACTAAGATGCGTTCATACATACTTTTATCATACACATAAGGTAGGCTATCTCTATCTTGCCTATCATTATTATTATCATTATAGCCATTTATCGACTTTCATCAATCGTATGAACTAGCCCACCATATGGTCATCTGCACACACGTTTAACATACATACCTTATAAGCATCCACATCTAGCACAAGTCCGTAAACTCCATTACTTTCGTTGCGTCACCTTACATTGTCATACAATATGGTTATTACCTTATGTCTTTGCATTTAATCATCATTTCATAATACAACATATGATGGTATACATTTCATAACCTATGGCATGCCTTTATACATTTACAACATCATAACATATCATAGAGTGGTCCTCCCTGGACATAACGTAGTCATGTGCGGTGGCCAACTGACAGACAACATACAATATCATGTCACACCCCATTACCCTAACAAACGACAAAGTCATGTTACCCCCCATTGTCTAAACAAACGACAGAGTTAATAAACATCATCCAAAATAATCTCAACAAATGGCATCATAGCACTACAAGTGGGATAAAACCACCATCCCTGATTACCACCATCCTTGTAGGCATCATAAATCATCCTCCCACAGCAGGCTAGAGTCACAAGCAGGACGTAACCACCATTCCTGTTAGCAAAACATACATAGTCATAAGGATATGGACACACTCAACCTCATTTCATTAATTCATCATCTTAAAATCATCCACAAGCAGTACATACATCATATCATTGACATTCTTTGTCAAACATGATCACATTCATTTCATTATAACTTACTAATATCATCAACATATCAAATTCTATATTCAGCTTAGGCATATCTTTCTAGGCATATCATACGTTTCTGATAACATTCACTAGTCTAGACACAACACTTCTAAACATATTCATTATATACACATTCACCATAATATCATAGCTCTCGTAATCTTGGCTCATATTCATGTTAACATCATTAGCCTAGGCATTCCGCATTAATCTTAAGCATTTTGTAGTCTAGGAATTCTACCTCTAGACATAAGTGTAGCTCATACATAGCATACATCATACATTTCATTATGGAAACATGCATGCACCCTAGTCATCATGCTCCTATACATCGAAATTCCCCACTCACCGTGACAAATTGGAGATGCTCCACAATCAAACTTCAATCTTTAGCCTCCAATTATGTTTTAGCTCATAAACATGCCTAAATGACTCATTCTTTCCTTAGGCACATCAAAATATTACAAAACCAATTAAATCCTGGCTTTCGAAAAATGCCAACTTTTCTAAAAGTAATCAAATCTTTAGCAATCCAGCAGATAAGCTCAAATCCTTCAATAATGAGCCAAACCCATACCCTAAAAGTTGGATTATGCTATTTTTTACCCCAAATCCCTAATCAACTTAAGGGGGCCAATTTCACTAAAGTTTAACCAAAGCAAGATCTAAGTTATCGACTAGTTAATTTGGAAATCAATTGGTAATAATGCCTAATCTTACCTTTAGAAGCATTTCCAAGCTCCACATTTAGTCCAAATAACTCTAAGTACTTCAAAAACCAATTTGAGAGTTAGGGTTTTGGGTTTTAGAGAGAGAAAGTGAAAATCACATAATCTCACTTTTGGAAGTGAAATTACTTACCTCAAACACTTAGAATCCAAGATTGATTGTTGGATTTGAATGGGTTTGAAGGGGTAAAATTTGAGAGACAATTGTGAAGGAATAAAGGAAAAAAAGATAAAATGACAAAGGTTTTGGGGCTTAAAAGCCCCAAAATTTTATCTCTTTTTGAAGGGCTTTTATTCCTGAACTTGGTTGATCTAGCAGCCTAGGGTCGCGTGAGACCTTGACCTTTATAAACTCGTAGATAGAAGTACATGCGATATCGCTGATCATGGGTAATTTCGTCATTTCCTTAGTAAGCCCCTAAAAGTAAGTTTTAAACAATATTATGGCCTTAATAGGCCTAAGGCATAAATGGATGATTAAATAAGGGTAAAATGACAAAGGAAATCAAAATGGTGATGATTTTCATGATAGGGGCAAAATGGTCATTTTTCACCTCGGGTCAAAATTTTTAAGTTTTCATGAACCCGAGCATTTCTAGACGATTATGGACCTTGTCCCAATGTCAAAAGAGTAAAAGATTTCATAAAAGATTAGATGAGACTAAGCTAATTTGTGGAGGGGCATTTTGGTAATTTAAGTGGAGTCGATAAGCTTGGGCTATAAATATCTCTTTCTTCTAGCAGCTTCTACATTCTCCAGCAGCTTTTCTTCTTCTTCTTCTTCTTCTCTTTCACGTTGCTTCCATACCTCCATGAAAGCTTGATAAGAAAGCTCCACAACCTTCCTCAAATAGTTCCACTTTTCATGATTTTGGTGCACCTTTTCATAAACCTTTGTGCTCTTCCATTCTCTCACTTTAAAACCCTTGAAAAATCTTGTTTCCATACTCTCTCTCACTAGTTGGGTGTTTTAGAGAGAGAAAGAGGAAGCTTTACAATAGTTTAGAGAATTGTTAGAAAGAATTTCAAAGCTTCAAAGCTATTAAGGTGAGTAGTAAATTATAGTTAAAATTTTAGTGTTGAGAATGACTAGAGATTTGACTTGTGAATACTTTGTAGTTGAGATTGTTAATTCACTTTGGAGTGATAGGATAGTGAAAATGGATAGCCATTTAATGGCAAATGGAAGCTAGCTAAGAAAAAGCTTTTAGAATTCATAAGTATATGGCTTGACTTAATGGTGATGCTATGTGATAATAGGTTCCAACGAAGCCCCATTGCCCCATTTGGACAATTAGAGAAGTTAGAGTCGACTAAAGGATTCAATAAATACCGGTGAGTGAACTTGCATTTCAAAATAGTTTTGGGAATGTAAATGACTTATTCAATCTTTCTTAAAAACGGGTGCTTTGGGAACAAGCCTTTGCTAAATTGTCTCTATATGTGACATGTGGCTGTTATGGATTGTTGTATTACTACATTATGTTGATATATCTATATGAATAATGTTTTGTAATGATATTAACCCGGCTATGTGCGAGTAGGAGTGTGCATAAGCCGATACTGACCTAACTATGTGCGAGTGGGAGTACGCATAAGCCGATGCTGACCCGACTATGTGCGAGTGGGAGTGCGCATAAGCTGATGCATATGAGCTGATGATGATGGGAGGGTGTGTATGATGATTGATATATATATATATATATATATATATGGTATATGGTTGTAATGAAATGTGAGAATTTGACATGTTGAATTTTGGGAATTTATATGTGTTTCATGTTGTTTTTGTCATTTTAGCAGGATGGATTTTTTTTCTTGAAAGGAAGGAAACTTTTTTCTCACTGCTCTGTTTCTCGCTACAGCGAGAAACCCTTAGGTTTGAGGGGTAAGGTTGGCCAAAAATCTCACTGTAACGAGAATGTTATTGTAACTTCTCGTTGCAGTGAGATTCACTCTCGCTGCAGCGAGAAACTTTCTGTTTTGTGACCAAAAATTTCGCTACAACGAGATTGAATCTCGCTACAGCGAAAAACTTTTTGTTTTGCTCCTCATTTGGTTCGATTGCTACCCTATTTTCCATTTCTTTGATACCATAATTGAGCATGGACTTCCAACATTAAGGAATAAATGAATTAAGTTTAAAATAAGGAGGTTTGGTGAGAAACACTCGGCCAAATAAGAAACTCTCGGCTAGTTGATAATTTAAGTCAAGTGTCGCTGTAGCGAAAAGGCATTCTCGCTGCAGCTTTAACCTGATTTGCATGAATGCTATTAAAGTTTTCACTATCCAAATCCTTTGTTGAGCATGGACCCTTTTCATAAAATGATTTACTCATGTGGGGTTTACATGAGGGGCTTTAAAAAGAACTAAAACAAATTGCATTGTTTTGAAAAATGAATGCATCATGATTTCGTTAAACATTCCTTATGGTATGCTTGTTCCCTTCTTGTTCACTCACTGGGTTTATACTCACTGTTTTCAACTTCATGTTTTCGGATCAAGAGGCAGTCGGTAACTAGGATGAGGTGTCCTCGTAGACTTGTATCCATCTTTTGGTAGGTATCAATGGCATTCAGTAGCTGCACCTTCGCTATGGTTACTCCACTGGAAATCGAGTCTTCTTTTTGAGATGTATAGACAACCCTGATGTAAATTATTAAGATACATGTTATAGACAATGTATATATATATATATATACTTGATCGATATGCCACTATGAGTTGGCAATGTTTAGTATTATTTTGATTCAAAGTTATGAAATATGACTTCAGTAATTTTGATGGAGTAATGAATAGATCATGTAAATAGGCTTGCTTGGGCTTAATGGGCTATGTCCATTGGGCCCATGCGCCGATCATGGCCCGAAATTTGGATCATGATAGGTCACTTATAGGAAGTCTGTAGTCAATCCTGACTGACAAATATCCCTAATTTACCTTACCTGGATCGACTATAAATGACCTATAGTCGATCTTGGACCAAAATATTGAGTTCCACTCAACTTTTCTTCAAAAGATCGACGATGGAAGCCCTATAGTAGATCTTGGACTAGTATGCTTTCATTTCTCCCAGTTTTCCTTTCTAGGATCGACTCTAAAGAGCCCATATTCAATCCTAGACCAGCATATTCAACTTTTCAAGTTCAGATTCATAAAAATGGCTTTTTACCAAGCTTAAACTTGTTCTAAACTTAGCATCTAATGGTTTTTATTTTTGTTGACATTATCGCTTTGTAATACCCCTGACCTAGATACAAGCTATAGATGTGTGAGGGCTTATGATGATATGTTGAAATAGCTAAGCTAATTGATGAGCTAATTTGAATTCTGGCGATTATGATGATGCTTATAGGTGAATGACTATGAATATTAGCACAATCGAAAGTCCTTAATGGAATTGTGCACATGTTTGGGACTTAGACACTTAAGTATGATACTTAACCAAATTCTTGGAAAAATGATTCATGAATCTTTATATTTGAAGTTTAAATGAAGTTTTGAACATATGTTTTTTATGTGATGCCTTGATGGCTATGACTTTGAATTTTGGCATGTGTGGAGATCTTTTGATAATATTATGCTTATGTTGACATTTGAAAATATCAATTATGGTACTTAGGCCACAAATCTTAAGCTTTGATAATTTGATTGAGATTGGCCTTATGATTGAGAATATATGAATAAGAATTTAAGTTATATAAATGACTTGAGGTCTGATTTAAGTAGGAAATGATCTGGGAGTTTGAATTTAGATTTTCAAAAGTTTGGAAACGGAAAACTGCCTACAAGGGAAAGTGTATCGAAATATTCCTAAATGTATCGGTGCATTCTTGGCAGGATGAACTACATAAGGCGTATGAAAGAAATTGTATCGATACATTCCCCAATGTATCAATACAACACTGGTAGGATGAACATCTATCGATACATTGCTCAAATGCATCAATAGATTTGAAGTAGAGAGCACCCATAGAGCACCCAGGAGAAAAAGAATCTATACATTCCCCCATGTATCGATACATTTCAAGCAAAGAACAAATTGAATGACATGTATCGATACATGACCTAATGTATCAATACATTTAAGGGAAATTTGTTAAGAATGTACCTATACATTCCCAAATGTATCTATACATCTCTAGCCAAAGGTAAAAATAAAAAAGGATTTTGGGCATTCCACCCTTTTTAGTGAAAGCCCTTTCTCTCTTTTTCTCTCTTTACCCTCTTTGGAACCCTAAGCCCTAAATGCCATTTAGAGCTTGTTTGAGCTAAATCTGAGTTTGGGAAATGATTTCAAGGTAAGATTACGCATTTTTACTAATTGATTTTCGATTTAATCGGGTAATAACCTTAGATCCGACTATTTTTAGATTTGGTATAATCTTCTCTGCTTGAGTGTATTGAGGATTTTGGAGCTAAGATTTGTGTAATCCAACTTTTAAGGTATGGGTTTAGCTCGTTATTAAAGAACTTGAGCTTGTATTATGATTGATAAGAAATGGGTTATTTTTAAAAAGCTGGATATTTTTAAAAGCTAGGGAATAAATATTTTTGTGATGTTTTGATGTGTTTAAAGGGGAGTTGAAGCTGCCTAACTCGTTGGTGAGCTAAAGAATGATTTGAGGCTAAGGATTAGAGTTCAACTATGGAGCACCTCTGATTGTCACTATGAGTCAGATATATTGTTTGAGTAAAATGCATGCGATATGACACATTGGTAAATGTACTGCCATGGTACTTGAATGTCATGTTTGTGCCTAGATGAGTACGCCTAGGGTACAAAACTATTTATATGTATATATATAATTGCCTAGATGAATGTGCCAACACTAGAAAATTAAATATATATATATATATATGTAAATTATATGTGTTGTGTTGTGTGACTAGTGCAAGCCACTTAATGGCTTATGTCGATTGTGTAAGGCTAGACTCGAAAATCTAATCACTATGATGGATGTCTAGGGAGTAGTTTACTCTAGACACTGAACCTTATGGGGGAGTATGATCAATTGATGCCTTAAGAGATTTAAGGGCATTTAAAACTGCATTGAGCTTATAATTAATTAAAGCTCGTGAAATATGATTTCTGGTTTATGTGGACATATGGAATCGTTAAAGGCATGATGGCTTATAAACATAATTATGGATTTCTATTTCGTCCGATGTGTGAATCCTGGACGTTGATTTGATTTGACATTGAATGGAGCCCTAACCTTGTGACTATGTGTGTGCTTACAAGGATGGTGGTCAACAGGGACGATGGTGTTGGTCTTGCCTACAATTCCCACCTACAGTGCTTAATGCCACCCATGTGAGATTACTCCAAGTGATGTCGTCCATTAGGGAATTACTCTAGATGATGACTTTGATTCTCCATCCATTGCTTTGACACGTGCGTGATTTGATTTTCCATTTGTTGCTTCGACACCCACATGATTTGATTCTCCACCCGTTGCTTCAACACGTGCGTGATTTGATTCTCCAAGACCAACTTAGTCCCTAAGCGTGATTTGACTTTGTTGGCTAGCCAACGTGCATGATTTGACTATGTCCAAGGGGACCACTCAAAGATTGTGATATGATATGTGAATGATTTGACATAGCCTTGGGTAAGCTTTGATAAATATGATTTGAAATTGATATGATACCATGTCAACTAGTGTGTGCCTATGGATAATTAATTTGATATGGCTTTCAAGATAAGCCTAGTGATAGATGTATATACTAATATGGAGATTCTCTATGAATGATTGATGTGCCACTAATATGGGAGATGTACGATTGAAATATGGTTGATATATGATGAAACGTTTCATGGTAAGCAAGCCATATTAAGTGTGGTGATTATGCTCGACTATTGGGTTGAGCCAAGGGAGCCTAATTGATGATAACTTTGAAAGGTAAGCCTTAATTGATGCATATGTCATGAAGACCTAGACATGAGTAACCATGAATGTGATTAATACTATTGAGATGCGATCATAGCCAAGCATAGCGTGATGAGATGTGTGTATAGAATATTAAGATGATCAACGCACCTCTGAATTAGATATGTTTGATTATGATTGTATTATAGCTAGAGACCCTAATATATTTCTATATGAAACTTTAAGCTATGTTAATATCCCCTCACTAAGCATTAAATGACTCACCCCTCTATCATACCATGTGCAGATAAGTAAAGCTATGGATTGTGTGGCTAGTGTCATCATTTGGACAGATACATATTTGGCATTCAATAGGTTCCCTACCCCATTTTGTCACTCCACTAAGTCCGAACCATGTTAGCTTTTGTTGGTGGTAATGGTTTCCCAACCATGTATATTTGGGATCTGTGCAGGCACAATGTTGCTATTTATATTTGTATGAGGGTTGTATGATATGAACCCGCTATGATGGCCCATGTATGGCCTTATGAGAAATGTATTAAATATTGTATATGAACTATGTGCTAAGGAAATTATAACACCTAATTTTTTGACATGGCCTATACATGATGTTGGCCAAGTGACTTGAGGAGTTATTTAAGTTTTGATGAATATGATTATGTCTAGAGATAAATGACTATCAATCTGGGGGTAAATTAAGATCCTTAATGAAATTGTGCAGATGTCTGGAACTTTGACATTTAAGTATGCCATTAAGGTAAATATCGATGAAAATGATGAATTAATCCTATAGATTTAGGATTTGATTTAATTTGATGCATGTTTAAGGATATATGTATGAGGATTTTTTAATTATATAAGTTATTTGAGGTATAAGATTAACAGGGAATGGATTTTTAGGTGTTAAGTTAGATTTTTTTGAAGTTTGGGAACCTTAGAACTACCTACAGGGGTGAAAGTATTGACACAAACCTTAATGTATCAATAAATTCATGGTAAGATGAACAACAAAGACCCCAACAAGAATATTTTATCGATACATTTGAGAATGTATTAATAGATTTGGCCAAGGATGAACATGTATCGATACATTTGAAGTAGATAGCACCCAAAGGGAAAAGTGTCACGACCCGGAACCACCTTCGAGTCCGTGACAACCGTCGCGATGTCCCGATAGGCACTCATCTTCCGAGTACCCTATCGAGACCTCGTAAGGCTCTCGTATCAGTTCCTCACCTACTCTGTGATTTACTGTTACAAAAACCATGTTTTAAAACAATACAGATCATTTTTTTTTCATCTAAAAACAATAAAATTTTAATTTCTGTCTCACAAGGGCGTTTTTGTCATTTTCGTCAAAAATTTTGAGACAGGTTAAAAATGTAATAATTAGGTGGAAAACGCATATTTCATACTTAGAAATAAGTTTTGATATCTAAAACGTTCATTTAAAAGCAAATTGTTGACAATTAGTACTATTCAAAAATAATAAAAAAAATATTCTATTTTCTCATAAAATAAATTTCTATAGAAATATTCGTAAATAATTTTTTCGCACATGAAATTAAAGTAAAAATTGTATGAATAGAAATACAGATAACCAAAATATAATATTTGATCTGCAATGACACGTGGGCCCCAATTGACCAAGAGGATGTAAGATTGTGAACTCTTACTTTCTATAATGTAATTCCGAGCTTAGTTCTCGTCCTACTCGACTATCTACAAACTGTCCTGAGCCTGAAATTGTATAGGAAGAAGGGGTGAGATTTTGTAATCCCAGTGAGTAAACAAATACCATCTAAAGTATCTAAAGCCGAGCAAATGGAGAAAATAAAATATCCCATCACAATATGCATTTCATAACTTAGAAATTTATTCCATCCCATGAAAATAATTATAATTCAATTAAAATGATTTTCAAGGCTTATGTTTCTCATAAAATTTGGCTCATGCCAAAACTCATCCTCGGGGATACTTGATCGTCATCAAAGCATCCACTTGAGTCCGCCAAGGCTGTTAAAATGACTTATTCATACAAAACAGTCGTCCCTTGGCGTTGGCTGAATCTCACTTTCACATGGTGGTAAAGCGTGAAGTGGACTCAAACCCCTCCACAAGAGTTACCCTACGCGCCTCTCCCACAGAGGTAAAATAAATTAGCCGGGTTTACCGAGCCCCTCTAATAGGATGGTCCACGGAAACCCGCCACTGCAGTGTAGGTCAGCCCCACCACAATCATAAAATAGTTTAACAGCA
>NC_030854.1:18502029-18518206 GCF_000208745.1 Theobroma cacao | reverse complement strand
ACTATAAATTACGCTTTTACCCCTAGTGGGTAAAAATTTCAATTTATTGCACCGAAAATTCCCATTTAATTTCCAACCTCATAATTCATCATTTTTCCACCCAATTCTCTTAAAATAAAGTCAACCTCATCCTCACATACCATTGGCTAGATTCGGCCTAGAGAAATTCATGGAGAAGATAAATATTTTTCTTGTTGTTTTACTCATAAACATGCTAAACTAACACTAAACACTAACATAGCTCAAAATCAAATTTATCTAACAACTTTCTCTCTCTAAACCCATATGACCATAATTGAAATCATCCTCAAATCACATGATTCAACCATGAAAAATGATGGGAAATGCATGGGAAAGGTAAATTACAAGACAAATTTAAGAAATGTTACCTTTTTTTCACTTGATTTTTGAATTTCTACCTATTTTCCCTTTAAATTTCTTGGCTAGGGTTTTATTTTCTCCTTTCTCTCTCTTGTTTCTTGCTTGGCCGAATGTTAAAGAAGAATAATAGGTTATGGGCTGATTTTTTTCTTTTATGCGTTTTTATTATTTTAATGAAATAATATTATTTTATTCATATTTTGAATATTTTATTAATTAATTTTTTTTTCTAGCCATCCACTTGTCCTACTTTTTCAACATGCATTCCCTTTGACTTATCCCAGTCTTAAGTGAAATTTTTAGATTTTTTCAAAGTTTTGGTGGAGTAAATTTTTCAAAATTACACTTTTACCCCTGAACTTTTCAAAAATTACATTTTTACCCCAAAAATTGAAAATTTGCCATAATGCATAATTTTCACTCCTCAGACTCATTTCACACTCCAAATAATTAAATTTGATCAAAATCATTTCAAAAATTAAATTTTTGATTCTGGATGGCAAAATTATCATTTTGTCCCTATACTCTAAAAATACCGAAAACTCATATTTTTCACTGCTAAATCTTCCAATTGTACTTCAATACTCATGTCATACTCAAACATGTCAAATGGGGCAAAGAAGCTCTTTTCTAAAAATTCCCATTTTGTCCTC
This sequence comes from Theobroma cacao, assembly GCF_000208745.1. NCBI lineage: Eukaryota > Viridiplantae > Streptophyta > Magnoliopsida > Malvales > Malvaceae > Theobroma > Theobroma cacao. The sequence goes on along the minus strand of NC_030854.1, from coordinate 18,517,172 downwards.
AAATTGCAAAATGACCATTTTGCCCCTAATTTGTCAATTTTTCGGATTGACTCCAAATCGGACCTCGAACTCCGAATTACCATTTTGAGTCATCCCTAGATTGTGAAATTCTCAATTTCATCTTTAAGATCTCGATTTTATCTTGTTCAATGTTTAATCAACTTAACTGTACTTTTAGGGGCAATATCGTCTTTTGTCAATTTCTCAAGCTTTCTCAATATACAAACATTCTATCGAGTATGTGAATGACACCGTAATTACTTTATAGAGCAGGGTTTGACAAAAAGTATCGATACATGTTGGGCATGGAGCATTTTGCCTGAAATGTATCGATACATTCATTCAAAATTAGGGTAGATGTATCGATACATTACCAAAATGTATTGATACATCAGAGAAGGAAGGCAAAAAATAAAAAGGGGTTCAGGCCAATTTTGCCCAACTCCTTCTCTCAACTCTTTCTCTCCCTTTCTCTCTTTAGAAACTTGAAACCCTAAGGCCCCAAATGGATTTTTGAAGTGACTTGAGGCTATTTAGAACTTGGGAAATCATTCTGAAGGTAAGATTTGGTAATGAGACATGACCTAGAATTGGAACACTACAATACGAATTTTGGCTAAGAAAATCGACTATAAAACACTATTTGGGGATGGTGCCAATTAGTGGTTGACTCTTGTATGAGAATGGAATATTGAAATAAGGTTTGTGTATTCCCCACAAATGATGAGCATGATCTAACCAACTATAAGAAGAAATGATTCTAAACTTGATTGTCGGTTATTTTGGTTTTACAGATGGCTTATTGAGCTTGATATGCCTAAGGCTACTCGAAGTTAAAATTTTTGAAAATATATATGTATGGATATATATATTGCATATTGGTACAAAAGCTCATACGGGTTGGTTATAATTTGATTCGATGATGACATTCTATCAATGGTTATAGTTCTAGACAATGATTAAGATAATTTATCGCTGATTTTGGCAGTGAACAAGTTGATTATGATGCTGTTAACTTAAAAGTAAGTGTTTATACTTTTGGTATAAGTTCATCAAATTCTATTATATCGTGATCAAACTTGGTGTTTTGATATAGCCTGAAAGGCTTGGCATATGAACTAGCTTAACTATGAGCTAGAAATTGTTAGGCTATTATGAAGTACACAAATAGAGAAATATGACATGAATTTAACATCCTAAGGAGCAATGGAAAATGATGTATCAGTTTTGGTATAGCTCCATGATAATTCTATTTTATAGAATTATTTTATTTTAATTTTGTTATTAAATATTAGCTAAGTCTTCAATTTTTAATTATAATTTACTTATTTTTAGTTGCTTTTATAATTAGGCTACTTTTAAGTTAGTTATTTTAATTTTATATTATTCTTTTTAATTTGGTTATCATTTATTAGTTTTTATATTTCTTTTGTAGGATTAAAAGTGATTGGGCTTAATTTTGGAAAGTAAGGTGTTGAAAGACCTAGAATCTGCTTGCATATACTTCGATATTTTGGCCATATCTCGAGCTATAGAACTCCAAATGATGTGAATCTTAAAACAGTGGAAAGCTAAGAGACAGACCTACAACTTTCATGAAGATCACTTTGCCCAGTTCTGCTTTGAAGATAGATAAAATTACGTCGGCAAATGGCTGAACGTATTGTATCGGGAATGGAAATTTGTAAAGATGGACAATTGATTTTTGGGCCTCTCATTACACTTTTAAGCCCAAATTAAACCCTAGCTTAAGGAACTTTAGGTTAAGTTTATCAGTATAAATAGGATATGTTTAGCAACATTAAAGGAGAACCTTTGGGAGATTCAAGAAACTAAAAGTTGAGGCTGAAACTTGGAGATCAAGACGACAAATATTGTTTTGTTTTATTCCTTAGCTTTTATCATTCTTGATACTTTCAATGGTTGAATTTTATACAATGTTATTTTATTTTGCGATTATGAGTAGCTAAATTTCTTTTTCTAGAATTGCAATTGAACTCACATGTAGTCTAAGTTTTTAATCTCTGTCTTACTTATTTTCAATGGGATTTGAATTGTTTATTTCAATTTGTTCTTAATGCTTTTAATTGCTTGGTCACCAATTAAATTGATTTAGGAACCTAAACAAACTTGGGAAAGGGAGTTTAGAATAGACTAAAATTAGGATAGCATGTGATCATATTAATTGATTTGCATATATGATAGGGATATACCTATAGGCAATATGTAGCCAGATTAGAGCCTGAACTTAATGAGTCTGTTTTAATTTCAATTCACATAGGGATATATTGTTTTGATTAAAATAGATATTTTTATAGGATGAGTCGGGAAACCCTTATAAATAATTGAGGACTCTGGGTTAGCAATTCAACCCGTTGAAATAAGTTAAGGAAGAGAGGTAAGATTTAGATGAAGTGTGAGGGATATTGTAATCCTAGGCTTGTTTGATTTGATATTTTCTCAAGTTATTATTACTTCGATTTTTCTTGTTGGTTTTATTTTTAGTTAATTAGTTTTAGTTAATTAATAAATTTTGATTGTTTGGATAAGATTGAATTGTTCTAAGTTTAGTAATTAGTAAAGTTTTAGATCAATTCCCTGTGGGATCGATACCCTGCTTGCTAATATACTATCTATTCGATACATATACTTGCGTAGTAGGATTTTAACTGACAAGTTTTTGACGCCGTTGTCGGGGAATTGTTTCTAGACTTTTTACTAATACTAATACCAAGCAATTTGGTCTTACTTCAAATTTTATTTTTCTTGTTTTAATTTTAGATTTTGTTTGCTTGCAGATATCTTTGGTCATTGTATGCAAAGAAGAGAGAACTTGAATCTTGTTCCTTTTGATCCTGAGATAGAAAGAACTTTTAGAAGACATCGAAGGGAGAATTTGCAAGTTGCAGCTTTAAATCAGACAATGGCTGAGGATAACAATAATAATGGAAATAATGCCATTAATCTAGATCCCGAAGCAAATAGAGCATTGCGAGATTATGTAGTTCCTCTGTTGCAAGGTTTGAACCAAAGCATTAGGAGACTTTTCATCAATGCAAATAATTTCGAAATTAAACCAGCTTACATTCAGATGATCCAGTCTTCAGTCCAATTTGGTGGATTACTCAGTGATGGTCCTAATGCTCATTTAGTTAATTTCTTGGAGATTTGTGATGCCTTTAAATACAATGGAGTAACTGATGATGCTATTAGGTTGAGACTATTTCCATTCTCTCTGAGGGATAAAGCAAAAAGCTGGCTTAATTCACTACTCAATGGGTCTATCACTACATAGGAGGACTTGGCTCAAAAGTTTCTCACAAAGTTCTTTCCGCCTGTAAAGACTGCAAAGTTGAGGAACGACATCACCTCATTCACACAATTTGATGGTGAGTCCTTGTATGAAGCTTGGGAGAGGTTTAAAGAACTACTACGAAGATGTCCACATCATGGGATTCCTGATTGGTTGCAAGTTCAGACATTCTACAATGGGCTAGTTGGGTCAATTAAAACCACAATTGATGTTGCTGGTGGTGGGGCATTGATGAGTAAGAATGTTATAGATGCTTATAATTTGTTGGAAAAGATGGCTTCAAATAATTATCAATGGCCTTCAAAAAGGTCGAGTTCGAGAAAAGTTGTTGGAGCATATGAAATTGATGCAATTGGCAACTTGGCTGCGCAAGTGGCTGCATTGTCCAAGAAAATTGACACACTGGGAGTCCATGCAATTCAAAATTCATGTGTAGTTGGTGAGATGTGTGGAGATGGCCATTCAAGTGATCAATGTTCATACAATTTTGCATCAGTCCAATTTATGGGGAACTTCAACAAGCAACAGAATAACCCATACTCTAATACATACAATCCTGGCTGGAGAAACCACCCTAACTTTTCATGGAACAACAATGCAGGGCCTTCCAATTCAAACCCCAACGTGCCTCTTGATTTTCAAAAACAATCTAGACCACCAATTCCTGAAAAGAAGTCCTAAGTGGAAGAGCTTATCTTGCAATATATGTCCAAGACTGATGCCATAATTAAGAGCTATGGAGCCTCCTTGAGAAATCTTGAGACCCAAATGGGACAGCTAGCAAACTCCACCAATAGTAGACCCCAAGGTGCCTTACCAAGTGATACACAAGTCAATCCCAAAGGTAAGGAACATTGTAATGCAGTTACACTCAGAAGTGGAAAATAAGTTGGAGGGGTGAATGAAAAATCAATTGAATCTTCAAAGGAGCATCTAGATGATGACAAGGCAATTGTTGAGAAAGAAGTTGAAGTGGAAAAGACAGATAATGGGCAAGCTAAAAATCAAGGGAATTCTGAAGCAAATTACCTTCCACCACCATTCCCACAAAGGTTGAAAAAGCAAAGGCTTGATAAACAGTTTGAGAAATTCCTCAATGCCTTCAAGAAGCTCCACATAAACATCCCTTTTGCTGAAGCTTTGGAAAACATGCCAAGTTATGTCAAATTTCTAAAAGACATTTTAACTAAGAAAAGGAAACTGGAAGACTTTGAAACAGTGGCACTTACTGAGGAGTGCAGTGCAATAATTTAGAACAAGCTTCCACCAAAACTTAAAGATCCAAGGAGTTTTTCTATACCTTGTACTATTGGTAGATTTAAATTTACTAAAGCTTTATGTGATTTGGGTGCAGGTGTTTCAATCATACCATTGTCAATTGCTGAGAAAATTGGACTTAAGAAGATACAACCTACCACAGTTTCTTTGCAATTAGCAATAGAATAATCAAGTATCCTATTGGGATTATTGAGGATGTATTGGTTAAAGTTGGGCATCTTTACATTCTAGTGGACTTCATTGTGCTTGAGATGGAAGAAGATCAAGAAATTCCTTTAATCTTGGGATGACCATTCTTGGCTACCGCAGGCGCAATCATTGATGTGAAGGAAGGCAAGATAACTTTTAAAGTTGGAGAAGAGGTAGTTGAGTTTAATATTTTCAATGCAAATAAACATCCTAGCTCTACAAATTGTTGTTATAGAGTGGAGCTAATTGATGAAGGAAAAGGTGAACCTAATTCTCCACCTATAAGTGAGCAAGCACCAATCTTTGAGTTTAAGCCACCACCTCCACCTGTGAGAGTTGAGCAATCACCAACGGATCATCCTCCACCACCATCTAATTGTCCTTTCGAGATTAGACAACAAGTAATGCTGCTTTCTAGATCATACTTCAAGCTTTTTCCATGGAAACGCAAAAAAAGATGGTGGGGTCCTTTCAAAAAGTAAAGGCTTATCCTTGTGGAATAATTAAGATTTATAGTGAGGATACAGGAACAACCATGGTTAATGGGATGAGCCTTAGACCATATTTCGAGGATGAAGAACTGAAAAAGGGGGCACTATAGTCCAACCGAAGACTATAAATGAAGCGCTTCTTGGGAGACAACCCAAGTTTCTAAACTTTACTTATTTTTTTTAATTGTTTTTAGTTTAGTTAGAATTTATTTCTTTTGATTTGTTAATTTTTTTTTGTTTTTTGTTTCCTTTTATAGGTAATTGATAAAAAAAAATCAGCGTTGCAGCATGAAATAGAATGTTTCAACACCGCGACCCTCAAAGGGAGAGCCGCGGCACTGGACGAAGCAACAATTAGTCGCTGAAACAGAATGCTTCAACGTCGCAGCCCTCATATGGAGCGTCGCGACGCTGAACAAACAACGATTGGCAGAAAGGTTGAGCGTCGCGACGCTCAACCCTGAGAGCCGTTGTCACGACCCAAATTCCTGGCCATGACCGACGCATGGGCTCAATGGACGTAGTCCACTAAGCCCAAGCAAGCTTATTAATCTGACATGTTCATCATTCCATCATAAATTGCTAAGTCACATTTCATAGCTTAGGGTCAAAATAATATTAAACATTTGCCAACTCATATTGGCATACCAAACAAGTGTATATATATTGTTTATAACGTATCTTAATAATTTACATTAAGTTTGTCTATACACAACAAAAGAATACTCGACTTCCAGTAGAGGGACTCGGACGAATATACAGCTACTGAATGCCGAGACACCTACCAAAAGATGGATACAAGTCTACGAGGACACCTTGTCCTAGTTACCGGTTGCCTCGTGATCTGAAAATATGAAATTGAAAACGGTGAGTATAAACCCAGTGAATGAACAAGAAAGAGAACAAGCATACCATAAGGAATGTTTAACGAAATCCTGATGCATTTTTTTTCAAAACAATGCAATTTGTTTTTTATCTTATTAAAACCCCTCATGTAAACCCCGCATGAGTAAATCACTTAATGAAAAGAGTCCATGCTCAACAAAGGTTTTGGAGAGTGAAAACGTTAATAGCATTCATGCGAATCAAGTCAAATAAACGACGGGTCCTCGCTGCAGCGAAAAGGCATTCTCGTTACAGTACGCTGTAGCGAGAATGAATTTTTGCTGCAACGACACTTGACTTTAATTATCATCTAGCCGAGGGTTTCTTAACTGGCCGAGGGTTTCTCACCAAACCTCCTCATTATAAACTTAATTCATTTATTCCTTAATGTTGGAAGTCCATGCTCAACTATGGTACCAAAGAAATGGAAAATAGAACAACCGAGCCAAATGAGGAGAAAAATAGAAAGTTTTTTGCTGTAGCGAGATTTAATCTCGCTGCAGCGAAAATTTTGGGTTTCAAAACAGAAAGTTTCTCGCTGCAACGAGAATGAATCTCGCTGCAGCAAGAAGCTATAGTAACATTCTTGCTACAGCAAGATTCATTCTCGCTGCAGCGAGATTCTCGGCCAGCACCACCCTTCCAAACCCGAGAGTTTCTCGCTGCAGCAAGATTCATTCTCGCTACAATGAGAATTAGAACATCAAGAAAAAAGTTTCCTTTTCCCCTTAAATCAAAGCCATCCTGCTAAAATAACAAAAGCAACATGTAACACATACAAACTCCCAAATTTCAACAATTCAAATGCTCACATTTTTGCATTACAACCATATACCATATATGTATATATATATATATATCAATCACCATGTACACCCTCCCATCATCATCATCTCATATGCAACGGCTTATGTGCACTCCCACTCGCACGTAACCGGGTCAACAACGGCTTATGTGCACTCCTACTCTCACATAGCCGGGTCCACATCAACATACAAATAAGCACCCAATGCATATCATGCATATTATCATATTGTGATAACACATAAAACGTTGTATAGCACATTTTCACAATATAAAATCACTTCACCAAAGGCTTGTTCCCAAGGTACATTTTCAAAGACAAGTTGGATAAAATCATTCATATTCCCCAAAACAAGTTTGAAATGCAAGTCCACTCACCGGTATATTGTTGAGCCTTTAGCTGACTCTAATTCCCCTAATTGTCCAAATAGGATGATGGGGCTTCCTTGAAACCTACCATCACATTAACATCACCATTATGTTAACTCACATACTATAAACCCTAAAAGCTATCTCTTAACTAGCTTTCAATTGCCATTTTAAATGGCTATCTATGTTCACTATCTTAATCACTATAAAATGAATGAACATACTCAACAATAAAACAGCTCATAATCCCAATTACTAGCCATTATTCACAGCTAAAAATCAAGCTTAGTTCATCACTCACCCTAGGGTTTCTTTGTAGTTGAATTCCCTTCCAATAGCTTCCAAATAAATGGTGTAATTCTCTTTTTCTCTCTCTAAAATGCCCAACTAGTGAGAGAAAGTATGGAAATAAGATTTATCAAGGGTTTTGAAGTGAAAGAGTGAAAGAATACAAGGATTCTAGTCAAAAGGGCTCAAAGGTATGAAAACTAGAGCTAGAGAGAGAAAATTATGCAAGCTCCATATCAAGCTTCCATGGAGGTTGAAAGTAACGTGAATTGAGAGGAGAAGAAGAAGACAAGCTACTGGAAATTCAAGAAGCTGCTGGAAGGAGAAGATATTTATAGCCCAAGCTTATCCACTCTCTTGAAAATTACGAAAATGCCCCTCCATAAATTAGCTTATTCTCCTCCAATCTTTTATGCAATCTTTTTGCTCTTTTGACCCTGGGACAAGGTCCATAATGGTCTAGACATACTCGGGTTCATGAAAACTTAAAATTCTAACCCTAGGTGAAAAATGACCATTTTGCCCCTACCCGTGAAAATCATCAAAATTTTTGTTTCCTTGTCATTTTACCCATATTTTCATCATTCATTTATGCCTTAGGCCTACTTAGGCCATAATATTGTTTAAAATCTTACTTTTGTGGGTTTGGTAAGGAAATGATGAAATTACCCCTGATCAGGGATATCGCATATACTTCCCTTTACGTGTCTATAAAGGTCAAGGTCTCACAGCCGCAATGCTCAAACCCAAAGCATAAAGCTTCAGGTGAAAAAATTTTTACGCGCTGCGACCCTTTGAAAATCTTTTTTTTATTTTTTTTATTTATATATTTTTTTTCTTTTTCTTTTCTTCTTTTGTCACTCTTCTTCATCTTCGACTACCATCCCTACTCCTATTATTCCTCATCCTGCCAATCTCTTGCCTTTCTCTATCTTCTCTTTTTCACTCCAAATTTTTGCATTTTCTTTCTACTTGGATTTTTTTTATTATTATTATTATTTTTTAAATCCTGCACTCCTAAGGTAAATACTCCTTCAAACACTTGGTTTTCAATTATTTTGTGTAAAGAAAGGATGAGGTTGGTGTTAATGGCAAACTTTATAATTTTTGAACCTTGAATGAATCAATTGTGCATGTTTGTTAATGAGTTTTTCAGACTTCCTCATGATTAATGCTTAGAGTATCGAAAATTTTGACGATTAGTGCTAATTTCTTGTTACACATATAATGGATTCATGAACTTTTCGTTTGCTGCATATCTAATTGATGAATGCTTTGTTGTAGAGAGTTGATGATGGGTGGTGGCCATGCCAAAGACATGCAGACTGCAGCTTCAGAGTAGGGGAGTATTCTTGTTCTTCTTCTTTTATTTTCTTTTATCACATTGAGAACAATGTTCATTCTAAGTTTGGGGGAGTAGTTATATCTTGCATGTTTTGTTTGAATTTTGCATGTTTTGTTGTGTTTTCAAAAAAAAAAAAGTTGAGATAGTTGCACCTCATTCATGATTTTCCCAATCTTAGGATGATATTTTAATTATCTTTTGATTCTTAGCTTTTAGGAAGCATATAGTTATGATTTAATTTTATGTGATATTCTTGTGTTAGCTTTATTTTAGAATGTGACTTCCAATAATTTGAGCACTATACTCTTTTACTTAGAATTTTTGTGTGATTTAGAGAAATTTAATGTTGATGAAAAAGTACAGTAAAGTCAAGAATTCTAGAATTTGTTTGATTCTCTCTCGAGGTGAAATCTTAGATAACATTTAGGATAGGAAGTTATTTAGGCCAACTTTGGATCGTTTAAGCCTTTTTGAGCTTACCTTGTTCTATTTAACCTTAGTCACCTTTTTTGAGCCTAATTTACCTTTTCTTTGTAATTACACAGTTATATTAGCCTTGGCTTGTTTATTTAATTCCACCAATTTGAACCTTTCACTCTCTAAATATTTTAATCTTTCTAAGGAATGATTTGAGCTTAAGAATAAATTGAGGTAGAAGGTGAAAAAAAATGATGGTTGTTAGCAAAATTACCCCTAGTTTATAATTGTCAAAAATAAGTTTGGGGGTTGAAAAAAAAAGAAAAAGAAAAAAGAAAAGAATAAAATATGTGGTACAAAGGAAAGTTTACTTCAAGTTTGGGGGTGCTTTACAAAAAAAAAATTGAGCTCTTTATATGATCTAGATTGATTAAGTGCTTAGGGTGAATTTGAGCCTAAATATATCTTTTATCATACCTTGACCCTAGCCTTACATTACAAGCTTGATAAAGACCTATTGATCCTTGAATAAGTGTTAATCTACATTAGTGGAGAGAGAGATGAAAAGCAAACTTATGGGATCTTAGTACTAATCTATGCTTAGATTTGGCATAAAATAATCTGAATTGCATGATATTCTTTGTAAGAGAGTATTCACACACACACGAGAAGTTCATTCAAAAAATAAGTTTTCACTTAAATTGATGCATGAAATTAAGGATTAGCTGTAAGTTACCTTAAGTTGGAATTGGAGTTAATTTCTGAGGAAAAATTGGAAAATCATGATTTGGTATTTCTATCTCTTGTTTAAGGATTTTTTTATGATTCAGTTTTCTTTTTAAAATTTTCTTTTCCTCGAGGACTAGCAAAATCTTAAGTTTGGAAGTGCGATAATTCTATTTTATAGAATTATTTTTTCTAATTTTGTTATTAAATATTAGCTAAGTCTTCAATTTTCAATTATAATTTACTTATTTTTAGTTGTTTTTATAATTAGGCTACTTTAAAGTTAGTTATTTTAATTTTATATTATTCTTTTTAATTTGGTTATCATTTATTAGTTTTTATATTTCTTTTGTATGATTAAAAGTGATTAGGCTTAATTTTGAAAAGTAAGGTGTTGAAAGACCAGAATCTGCTTGCATATACTTCTATATTTTGGCCATATCTCGAGTTATAGAACTCCAAATGATGTGATTCTTAAACCAGTGGAAACCTAAGAGACAGAGCTACAACTTTCATGAAGATTACTTTGCCCAGTTCTGCTTGAAGATAGATAAAATTACGTTGGAAAATGGCTAAACGTACTGTGTCAGGAATGGAAATTTGTAAAGATGGACAATTGATTTTTGGGCCTCTCATTACACTTTTAAGCCCAAATTAAACCCTAGCTTAAGGAACTTTAGGTTAAGTTTATTAGTATAAATAGGATATGTTTAGCAACATTAAAGGAGAACCTTTGGGAGATTCAAGAAACTAGAAGTTGAGGCTGAAACTTGGAGATCAAGACGGCAAATATTGTTTTGTTTTATTCCTTAGCTTTTATCATTCTTGATACTTTCAATGGTTGAATTTTATACAATGTTATTTTATTTTGCGATTATGAGTAGCTAAATTTCTTTTTCTAGAATTGCAATTGAACTCACATGTAGTCTAAGTTTTTAATCTCTGTCTTACTTATTTTCAATGGGATTTGAATTTTTTATTTCAATTTGTTCTTAATGCTTTTAATTGCTTGGCCACCAATTAAATTGATTTAGGAACCTAAACAAAGTTGGGAAAGGGAGTTTAGAGTAGACTAAAATTGGGATAGCATGTGATCATATTAATTGATTTGCGTATATGATAGGGATATACCTATAGGCCATATGTAGCCAGATTAGAGCCTGAACTTAATGAGTCTATTTTAATTTCAATTCACATAGGGATATAGTGTTTTGATTAAAATAGATATTTTTATAGGACGAGTCGGGAGACCCTTATAAATAATTGAGGACTGTAGATTAGCAATTCAACCCCGTTGAAATAAGTTAAGGAAGAGAGGTAAGATTTAGATGAAGTGTGAGGGATATTGTAATCCTAGGCTTGTTTGTTTTGATATTTTCTCAAATTATTATTACTTCGATTTTTCTTGTTGGTTTTAATTTTAGTTAATTAGTTTTAGTTAATTAATAAATTTTGATTGTTTGGATAAGTTTGAATTGTTCTAATTTTAGTAATTAGTAAAGTTTTAGATCAATTCCTTGTGGGATCGATACCCTGCTTGCTAATATACTATCTATTCGATACGTATACTGGTGTAGTAGGATTTTAACTGACACTCCAATATATAGTTTTAATATATAAAGATTTGGGGAAAAGCTTATAGCTTATGCGTGAAGGTGTGTATTTGAATTCATGTAAGTAAAAGTGTAAAATCTACGTTGATTGGCATAAATCCCATGATTCAGAATGAATGATTATGGATTTAATTTTCTACGGTAAAAAGGGCTAAAAGAAGTTAATTTCATAAAGGTCTTAGTAAATGATTCCTTGATTTTAAATTGCACTTAAGGAAAGATTAATGTCTAATTTCATCCTCAGATTGATAAACTAATGAGGCCATGAGATCTGACATTTGGAGTAAATTTGAGGAATTTCATGTTAGATATGTTGTATGTGGTTGATGACGAACAAATTAGCTATGACATTGGAAATATAGAGATGATTAGTAATCAAAACGAGACTAGGAAAGGAACTTTAAAGGAAAAATTTTGAGCAACTTTAACCTTAAGAGGTTAAGTTATTGATTAAACAGATTGGTTAAGATCATAAGGAGGTATGTGGGATGTCATGGTTTATTGAAATGCCTAGTGGTATAAGTTGAGATTTATCTAGTGAGCACTCGATCATGAAAGTATTGGAGTTTGTTTTTGGGAATATGGTTACTAATGGTTATTAGATTTGAATCATCCATGATGTTAAATATATCTGAAATAAATAAAGCGTGTTTTGACCCTTACGTATTATGAAATGCTTGAATGTGGGAAGGTTTGATAAAAGATCAAGGTTAAGGAGTTGTGGATGGTTAAGTAAACATGCATAATTGATGATTTAAGGATGATTTGATTGAGGTGTGACCAGAATTAATAGCATATTTGAATTCTCTTCATAAGATGAAGAATGATATTGTTTTCATCCAACAAGAGTAGTACCCATGATTAAATGTATTATGACATTGTCGAGTTTTCTATAAAGATTGGAAGTTGATATAATGCATAAACCAAGATCTTATGTTAAGAATGCTCGACAAAAGTGATGTGGCAGAATTTTAGAACTTTGATTATTCACCCTACGCTGATTTGAATTCAAGGACGAATTCATTTTAAATGGGGGAGACTGTAGTACCCCGTACTTTGATATGGTGGCTAACAAAGCTTACGGATGCCAAATTAAGGTTAATTACTGAGTTAAAAAGGTTATTCGGAAGTGAACTTGTGAAACCTCGACCTCCATAGACACGTAACTAAGAGTAAACGCGATAACACGAACCAGGGGTAATTTTGTCATTTCCCATGGTGAGCTCTTGGAAGTAGCTCTCAAATGTTATTAAGGTCTAAATAGACCTAAGGAATAAATGAATGATGGTAAAATGAATGAAAAAGATAGAAATATCGATAATTTTCACGATAGGGGCAAAATGGTCATTTTGCATCTCGAGTCGAAATTTTTAAGTTTTCGTGAACTCGAGTATTTCTAGACTCTTATGGACCTTGTCTCAGTGTCAAAGAAGTAAAAAGATTGTATAAAGGCAATGGAAAGACAAAATGACCTTATTAAGGGTATTTTGGTAATTACGTGAGAAAATGGATAAACATAAGGCATATATCTAAGTTTCTAGCAAGTTCTTCAAATTTCCAGTAACTTTTTCTTCTTCTTCTTCCTTTCTCACATTTTCTTACCTTCCATGGGAGCTTGCTTTGAAACCTCCATGGATTTTCTCAAGTTAACCCTAATTTTCATGATTTTGTGCACCTTTTCGCAAAGTCTTTTGTGCTCTCTTACTCTTTTACCTTAAAACCTTTAAAAGCCTTTCCTTAATACTTTCTCTCACTAGTTAGACATTTTAGAGAGAGAAAGAGAGATTTTTCACAAGAATTCGAAAGCTTTTAAAAAGGAATTCGATTACAAAGCTACCAAGGTGAGTAATGAAACTGAGTTGATTTTTTTTTAGTTGTTGAGAATGGCTAGTGGCTAGAATTGTGAGTGTTTTTTAGTTGAGGGGGCCAATTCATTTTAGTGTGACTAGAATGGTGGAAATAGATAGCCACTTAATGGTAGTTGGAAGCTAGCTAGGAATAACTAGTAGAGCATGATTTAGGAGATAGCTTTTAGAAAATGGTTATCTGAATTGAGTTGATTTGTGATGCTATTGTGTGTGATAGGTCCCAACAAGACCCCACATCTCCATTTGGACCATTAGTGGGAGTTGGAGTCGATTTAAGAATCAACAAAGACACTGTGAGTGAACTTGCACTGAAAATATTTTGGGAAATGTATTGGTATTTGGACGAAGCGTGTGAATGATTTTTATTTTATTGTTCCTTAAAGATTATGCATGGGAACAAGCCTTTATTAAAACATTTTACGTTGTGAGTGTGCAATATGATGAATCCTTGTGCCTTATATGATGTTGATATAAATATATATGTTGCGTATTAATAGTTAATATTGTGTAATAAATATAACCGTGCGTGTGCGCGATGTGGGGGATCCACATGTCGGTGATGACGAGGTCCGGAAGTGTGGATAGTGATGTTGATGTGTGCAAGTAGGGAATGCACATGATGATGTTGTTGTGTGCGAGTAGGGAGTGCACATGATGATGTTGAAGTGTGCAAGTAAGGAGTGCACACGATGATATTGCCTTATGCGTGTAGGGAGTGCACATTGGCTGAATGAGGTGGTGGTATTCATGTTTATATATGTATATATACATGTGCAAGAGAAAGTTATGAAAATAGTAGGTCGATGTAATCTATGTGAAACCTTGCATGTTGAACCTTGAAATCTTGCTAATTATCTTCAAATTGAATTGTATTGCAGCGAAAAACTCTCGAGTTCTTGCCGCCCAAAATCCACTCTCGCTGCAGCGAGGAACCTTCTATCATGTTTACTACCTTGCTTGGTTTTTGCCATATTTTATACTTCTTTAACCTCACGATTGATCATGGATTTTCAACATCAAGGGATTGGTTAATCAAGTTTGAAATGAGAGGTTTTAATAAGAATTAAACTTATCAAACCCTGCTTTGTAAAATAATTATAATGTCATTCACATGCTCGATAGAATATTTGTATATTTAGGAAGTTTGAAAAATCATTAAAAGACGATATTACCCCTAATGGTATCATTAAGTCGATTAAGCCTCGAACTAGTTCAAATAGGAATTTTAAGGTGAAATTAAGAGTTTCACAGTTCAGGGATGACTCAAAATGGTAATTAGGAGTTCGAGAATCAATTCGGAATCAAACTGAAATTTTCACTATCTAGGGGTAAAATTGTAATTTTTCCACTTACGGACAAAATTTGAGATTTTGAGAGAATTTAGATCACATTTGACAAATTGGAGAATGGTATGAGTATAAGGGATGAAAAATATGTCTATGGGCAATTTTTCAGTTTTTGGGGTAAAAATGTAATTTTTCACTTTACGAGGGTAAAAGTGTAATTTTTAAAAATTTACTTCACCAAAACTTTGGAAAAGTCTAGAAATTTCATGGA
>NC_030854.1:18476709-18500224 GCF_000208745.1 Theobroma cacao | reverse complement strand
CTACACCTTCTTGGTTAGTTGGGGGCCCACGTGTCACTGTAAACGAAATTTCATACTTTAATTATCTTTATTACTATATGAATAAATTTATTTTACTCTTACGCTACAAAAGTTATTTTAGGAAGACTTTGAAAATATTGTGTTTTAAGAAAATAGAATATTTTATTTAATGTTTTTATTATATTCAAATAGCTATAATTTTACTTTAAACGAATGTTTTAGACTTCAAAATTTAATTTAAATCATGAAATACGTGTTTCCACTTACATATTACATTTTTACAGATTTCAAAATTTCAAAAAAAAATGATGAAAATGCCCTAGTGAGCTAAAAAATAATATTTTTATTGTTTTGAGTTGGAAACAACTTATGATTTCTTGAAATGCGAGATTTAATAACTGTCGCTCACCGGGGAGATGCGGAAGTTGATGCTAAGCCTTGAGTAGTTTCGATCGGCATTCGGGGTAATGAGTGCTTATCGGGACATCGCGGCTGTTGTCACGGGCCCGATGGGAGTTCCGGGTCGTGACAAAACTAAATTGCATTATTTTTGAATCTAAGTGCATCATGATTTTTTAAACTTTCCTTATCGTCGCTTGTTCCCTTCCTATGTTCACTCACTGGGTTTATACTCACTTTTTTTTTAAACTTCATGTTTTAGGTTTCTGAGTAAAAGGTGATTGGATCCTAGAACGAGGTTATCCTCCCTATCCATTGTTTGGTAGGTTTGCCATGATACTAAGTGTTAGCACCCACGCCCAGAGTCACTTCGCTGACGGTTAGAGTCTTTGAATGTGTACATGTAAACTGGATGTAATTTGCTAAAAATCATTTGGTAAACTATTTATGTATATTATGATTGATAAATACCATTATGGGTATAAGCTTGGATTTTATGAATTGATTTCAATGAAGTTGTTATTTGAACATTATGAGTTATAGATCTTAAAAAGGGAATATGAATGATAAATGGGCTAATGTACAGGTTTATACAAGAAGGCTTGCTAGGGCCTAGTGGGCTATGCCTATTGGGCTCTTGTGCCGGTCATGGCCCGAGATTTGGGCCGTGACAAGTTTCTATTTTTATTGTGAGGGAATATGTTTAAGAGGTCTTAGGTTTGTCAAAAAGTCAGTGCACTGATCCTTTCCAAGTACTGTCGTGATTCTTCCTTCCAATACTTTTTTCTATCTTAAATTCCTGATTCACACAATTCTCCCTCTCTAGATTCCTCTTTTTCGTTGTTTTTTTCTCTTCTTTTTCTCTTAATTAGTTTTTTAATATGGTTTTATTTAATTTAAGGTTAGGGTATTTTAGATTAAAATTTGAAGTGTTTCCACATCACATTTTTATTACCACATCAATAATTGCCACATCAGCATCTGCCACATCAATAAAAACTATTATCAGTCCAATCAATGCCACGTCAGCACAACCTCGCCACATCAACATATAGTCAACACCACATCAGCTTAGTCAAAGCACCATGTCAGCATACTTAATAGTTAAATTTAATAGTGTTAGAATTAGGGATTAAAACTAACAAATTGACAAAGTATAAGGATCCAATTTACACAAATTATTGTACAAGAACTAAATCCATACTTTTGTAGAGTATAGGGAGTAATTACATAATTTAACCTAAAAAAAATTAGGGGAAACAATATTGGAATTGTTCAATCATTATAAGAAAATAATGCAGCCCTTATAATCAAGCATGTGAGTGATAATAGCCAAATGAGCCAACCAACTCAATGCACTAGTGACCCTAACCCACATCAGAAGAAGAAAAGGTTACCAACTAAGATTTCAAGAAGTTTAGGATTGAAAATGGATGTGTGGAGGAAAAAAAAAATTGGATAAGTATTTGAGTGAAGCATTTAATGATCATGATGAGGATGATGAGGATTTCAATGTTTTGGACTGGTGGTGTAACACCCCCAATTTTTTATGTAAATTAAGTAAACTAAAGAATGATTTATGAAATATGTGGAGTCTTAAAGACTTTGATGATATCATATGTATGCCTAGTGTTTAAGAGTGTATATATTGACACTTAGGCAAAACTTTGAGGAAATATGTGATAAATCCCATTGTTTGAGGTTTTGATCAAGGTTTGATGTTATGTTTATGAATTTATGTGTATGGGATTGAGTTAAATGAATGGTTTACGGTGTAATATTAACCGAGAACAATATTGGGGTGTTAAATTTGGATTTTTAGAGTTTTTGGGAAGCTCAGAACTGCCTACACAGGTGAAAGTATTGATACATCTCCCTATGTATCGATACATTCTTGGCCAGAAAAACAACACGAGGTGTTCTGGAGGAATTCTATTGATACATTTAAGGATGTATCGATAGATTTGGCAAAGGATGAACATGTATCGATACACTGATTCAATGTATCGATACATTTGAAGCCGAAAGAACCCATGACCATTCTGCTTGAAATGTATCCATACATTCATTCGAAATTAAGACAAATATATTGATTCATTGCCAAATGTATCAATACATCACAGACAGAAGGCAAATATAAAAAAGGGTTCAGTCCATTTCGCCCTATCTCTTTCTTTCAACTTTTTCTCTTCCTTTCTCTCTCTAGAAACCTAAAACCTTAACCCCTAAATTGAATTTCTAAGTCTTTTGGGGCCATTTGGAGCTTGGGAAACTATTCTGAAGGTAAGATTTAATGTTTTTATCGATTATTTTTTGATTTAATCGGTTAATAACTTCAAAATATGATTTTCTCCAAATTTGGTATATTTCCCTCCTTGGCTTGGATTGGAGACTATGGAGCTAAGACTCACACAATCTAGCTTCTAAGGTGTGGGTTTAGCTTGTTAATTAAAGATTTGAGCTCAACTGGTTGGATTGCTAAGATTTAGTTAATTTTGTAAAAGCTAGTATTTTTCGAAAGCTAGGAATAATTAACATTTTGATGTTCTAATGTGTTTGAAGGGGAAAATGAAGTTAAGTCAACTCTTTGGTAAGCTAAACGATGATTAGAGGCTAAGGATCGAAGCTTGGTTGGGAATACCTCTAATTTGTCATTGTGAGTGGGTTTAATTTAATATGCATGTAATGCATGACGTATGGAAGATGCGCTGCACTGGTATTAGAATGAAATATGTATGCCTAGATGAATGAATATAGGCTAGAGAACAATATATGTGTATATGTATATATGTGAATTATGTGTGATTGTGTGCTGTGATGTGAACCACATGGGTGGCTTATGCTGTGTATACCTAGCTAGGATGTCTACAGGCTTTAATGAACCCCTAAGAGTAGATTACCCTAGGTGAATGATATGTTAAGACGATTTTATTAAATGATACCTTGGAGACTTAAAGGCATTTAGAACCTAATCGAGCTTAAGACGATTGAAGCTCAATAAATATGAATTAAGGTTTGATAAGGAAATTGTGAATGGTTAAGGCAAGATGGTCTTATTTGTGGATTTGTGCTTCCATCCGAGAGATGAATTCCGAACGTTGATCTGATTTGTGGTTAAGTGGATTTCTGTCCCCTTGTGACTATATGTGTACTTGTAGGGATGGTGATAAGTAGGGACAATGGCACTAATTCCACTTGTGATTCTCGCTTGTAGTGCTTTGATGCCATCCGTTGAAATTACTCTAGTCAATGCCGACGTCGAGAGATTACTCCAGTCGATGATCTGTTCTCCGTCAGTTGCTTCGGTGTTGTGCATGATATGTTATATGCCCATTACTTTGGCACGTGCGTGATTTATTTCTCCGCCAGCTACTTCAACACATGCGTGGTCTATTTCTCCGCCAGCTACTTCAACACATGTGTGATCTATTTCTCCACTGGCGGCTTTGCCCTAAGCATGATCTGATTCTCCGTCGGTTGGCCACCAAGCGTGATCTAACTATGTCCAAAGGAAGACCACTCATTGATTTGATTTGTATATGATGTGAGATAGCCATGGAAAGGCTTAGATCAATGTGATATGATTCTGATGTGATACTCCGGCGACTCGTGTGTGCCATGGAGAATGATTTGAATAACGTTGACTGGCTTCAAAAGTAAGCCTAATGTTATGTGTGATAATCTTTGGAGACATTGAGGATGGTGATATGCTCTCACATTGGAGACCTTAGGGATAATGATATGCGCTGTACTAGGAGATGTTTGCTAAAACATGTAGATGCACAGTAGGTGCATATATTTTATATATGTGTTTGCTATAAATATATATGATTTTGTTTATCTGCACCACTCATTGAGTATTATGGTACTCACCCATTTGTATACCATGTGAAGATAAATAGGTCATAGAGTTGAGTGGTAAAGGTCCTCCAACAATAGATTGATTTTGGCATCCAATAGGTTCTTCGTTTTGGTCACTTCGCTGAGTCGGTTGAAGTCTTCTGTTGTGGACAATGTGTGTAGGCAGTGAGTGCCACGATGTGTTGTGTGTTAAAAGTTGCTATGTACGAACTCGCCTTGATTGGCCAATGTATGACTTTTTGAAGATTTGTATAAACTATGTGCTAGGGATAATGTATTTATATTGGAATTTATTATAAATATTTGATTATCAAATCCCTTGGCTTATGTTATATGATTTTGGATTTTGAGTCTTGCTCAAGTCTAATGGGCTTACCTGCTAAGCTCTTGCGCTTGTCACGGACCCCCTAAATTTGGGTCGTGACAGGTGGAAAGTAAATAATCCTAGATTTCCCATTCTTTCCCAATTGGCTCGACATGTTTTGGCAATGCCTATATTGACAATTGCTTCGAAATCTGCATTCAGCATTGGTGGTTGAGTTCTTAATGCATATAGGAGTTCCTTAACTCCTAAGTTTGTACAATCTCTTATTTGTGCGCAAGATTGATTACAGGAACCATTACATTTTGCTTTGAGGAAAAAATTGAGGAACTAGAGAAATCAATTTAGGTAATATTTTAAATATACATACTATTTAATCTTTCTTTTTTTTTAAAGCTCTTATTTCTTAATTTTCTTTCATTTTTGTTTATCTTTATATTTTTTATTTCTGTTTATGCATTTGTAGATATTTCAAGAATTGCTTTGGAGCCAATTATTTATTGATAAATGATGATAAAAAAGGGGTTATCTTCATAAATTAGAAGATGTTTTGTTCACTATGAATCTGTTAGTTGACAAGTTCTTTACCTTTTAGCTTGTTAATATTTAAGAAGTTGGAAATGTTGGCATAGTAATATTTTAAACATACAAACTATTCAATCTTTCCTTTTTTTTTAAGTTATTATTCCTTTATTTTCTTTCATTTTTTGTGTCTTTAGTTTTGTTATTTTTGTCTATACATTTTTAAATCTTTCTAAAATTACTTTGGAGTCAATTATTGATTGATGAATGATGATAAAACAAGGATTTTCTTTAGAAATCAAAAGATGTTTTGTTTACTGTCAGTCAATTGATAAGTTCTTTACTTTTTAACTTGTTAATATTTGATAATTGACATGTTGACTTGTTTTATTTTTGAAAACTTTTTAATATTTGTAGTTGACTTGTGATTTGTTGTTGCATGTTGGATCTTGGAACTATTAATTTGTTGTCGAGTGATTTCAGACTTTTAGTTATATTTTTGTTTCTCTGATGATTTCATTTTATTGTGTTGTCTTTATTTATTGGGTAAAATATCCTTCCTCTTATAAGTTTTGATCAAAATTACACTAAAATTTATTAGTTTATAAAATGGACATTCCGCCTCAAGTGTGCAAACACACTTAACAGAAATTGTGAAAAGACTAAAATGCTCTTTCTTTTTTTATTAATTTAAAAAATTATTAATTATTTAAATTTTTTAAAAAAAAAGGAGCATCAATGCTTCCCAAATAGGGAGCCCTTTTTTTAAATAATAAAATTATATAATAGTAATTAAAAAAATTAATCAAGGATAAAATTATCTTTTTACTTTTGTCACGTCAACAAGTTGACAAAAATATTAACAGTTGACTAACGGCTAGACCTACGTGTCCAACAGAAAATATTTTTTTGAAACAAAGTATCTATTTCGAAAATTAATAAACTTTCGTGTAATTTTGATTAAAATTTATGAGGTAAGGGTATTTTACCCTTATTTATTTGATAATTGTGCCAAAAAAAATGTTGGGGTTAGTTTAATGTTCTGATGTTTGGTTGATTGCTATGAATGGTGATTTCCTCCTAAGCAGAAATTAAGAGAATTTTACCAAAAAATAGAAAGTCTCCGATTGCTTAAATATAGAAAATGACCACTCTTGGCAGGCATGCTATTATTTCCTTTTATAAATAAAATAAAGTAGTCTAGTATTCTTTTTTTTTTTTTTGATGCCTCTTGTTTTTTGTTTTTTTTTTTTTTGAACGATGTTGCCTCTTGATTTGCAAATAAATAAAAGAATGTGTTTAAATAAACGTTAAATTTTGATTACTCCTCTTGACAATTTGATGACTTATTTTCTCTCACGTAATTGATGGCATAGATTATGAGTGTGAGAATAATAAAAATAATAATTTTATCCAATATGATTGTCTATGATTACTATTATACTACATAAATACAAGTCCATCTTTGACTCTTCTTGTTATTCTCAATAAAAAAAATAGGAGGTAAGTAATGGTTGCATAATGTCAAAGAAAAATCTAATTGTCTTCTTTAGTAATGACAAGGTATTATTAAAATTATGACAATGAAATATTAAAGAGGAATGAGTCTTCTATATTGCATAGCTTTCATATTTCCATTCAATAATTTTTTTTTCCATTCCATTTTTGTTAATGCTTTTGATTTTGCATTTTAAAATTTAAATTTGTAATTAATAATATACCATTCAATTACGACTGTGAGAAAGGATAAAACTCAATGACATAGACGTAGAATCTTGACTTGCCGACAATAGGATGGATTTGGATGATAAAGGTGTGTTGCGATGCTTGCTCATTCTTCCTCTTTCTTATCCTTTCTTTCTACTCTTACCAAACTTATGATGGACCATTCATGAAAAGTGACCTTAAAATAAAAGATCACTAAAAAAAAGATCAAATTCTTGACAATGACAACATCTTCCACGTAATTTTTCAGATCTCATATTGAAATCTGAAAAAAATAAATAAATAAACAATTATTTTTTTCAAAAATAAGGTTACATTAATCATAAAGCAAATATAATATCAATAATTTCTCTAAAAAAATTGACTTAACTAACTAAAATTGATTGATAAAGTCGATTAAGGAAGAAAGTTCGTTCATTGGATTCGGTTAATAATCTAAGGAAAGTGAGTTAAGCTGGTTAATTGAATTTTCTTATCGAATTAATCGCTTACCTCTACCTTCAACTACCTTTTAATTTGTTTAATTTGACAAAAATCTTTTCGTTTTTCTTTTTCTCTTTTTTAAGAAAACAATTAATTGTGATATCTTTTTCCTTTTTCTATCTCTTCCTTTCACACACCCACAGATTAATTTTCACCATATTTCAAAAACAAAATCTAGATCTAGGATTTTTAGATCTTCATTTTTTTTTTTTTTTGAGATTCAGAAAAAAATGAAAAAAATTTAGAAAATTACTCCAATTAAAAGAAAGCAAGAAAGTAAGAAAATTAAACGCTGGCATAGAGAGTTAGAAAATTAAAAAGAAAATTATTGTCATTAAAAAAATAAAACCAAAAAAGAAAAATGTGCTTAAAAGAAAAGAAAAAAAAATATGATTTTCCAACGAATCGGGTCCAAACGCGTGGGACCTACACGCCACTATAAAGGTCAAAGCGGTGGGTTCGAATGACGCCAGGCCTTACATCAGTTCTGTTCTCAAGCCTTTAACTCGTAGACGCCACGTGCCAAACCTCTGTAGTTTGGCTCCTCAATGGGCTCATTTTTGTTACATTGTTGACCCAAATTTGCGTTGATTGCTTTTCTGTTCTCCATTATTTTGCATCTCCTATGGGATTGGGAGTGAAGCTAGGCCTTGAAATTAGATTTTGGACAATTATACAAATTTTGGTTCTTTACTACGATTCGATCACTCTTAAGTGCTAAGAGAGCATAATGAATATAAATGCAGTAAAAAAACTTTTATGAATGTTATCTTTCCCAATGTTGCAATGAAATGGTTAGATTTCAAGTTTTTTTTTTTTCTTTCACTCCTTTGTAAGCAGCGTGATTTGTAGATAGTTTCCTCTTGTCATGTTCGTCTCCATCAGTGCTTGTGAAGGATAAGGTTATCTTTGCTTACTGGATTAATTCAGGTTTTAATTAATCATCATCACATCGCTGTTCTTTTATAGTGTAAATTTAGGCTTATTCAATTTTAACTCTGCCTTCACCTCCCTCTTAGTTCCTCATTGATCATGCGTTCATGCCCTGCTATGATTGTAGGATGGAAATGAAGTGCATTTCAAGATCAGATGTGACACCAAAATAAAAAGCTTTTTGACTACTTATTGCCATAGTCATTTCTTGAATTATTACACTGTTCAATTTTTGATCGATGCTTGTATATTCTTGTGTCAAATTCAAATGTTTAGGTTTGTTTCACATGTAAATTTTATTCAGAAAATCCTTTGTGGCAACGAATGCAGTTCTTGTTGATTGTCCTACTAATTAAATTGGTGAAATATAGTCCCTTTATACGTATAAAAAAAAAACTTCCCAAGAATTCAATTAATTATGAGATCTTGCTTATATAAATAATTCTATTTGCCTCTATATGATTTTCTATTTCTACTAGTTTTTTTGTTTTTTTCTCTAATATTTCCTCTAAACAATATTTTGAAAATGATCCACAATATGTGAAGAATTGATTAAAAATAAACATCTATACACAAAATTCAATTGACATTTAGGATAATAAAGTGATTAAATTATAGTCGAGAGTAATTTTGTCCATTTGGAAAACTGTGAGTAATTTATAATTATTTTTTGCATTTGGGATAAATATGTGATAAAATGTAATTATCGATAATTTTGTCTTTTGAGATAAATATCTATTTAAATTATAGTAAGGATAATTTTGTTTTTAATGAAAACAAATGCTAATAAAATAAAAGGTATTTTTATCTTTTTATCACCTATTCCTTTCTTATTTTAAGGTTATTTGTACTAACCAAACATTGTAATAAGTCATAATAGCAATTTCTGCCTTATTCCATTCACTGTACCAAACTGTATAATAGTCATTCCATTATATTCTTACAAAATAGTTATTCTATTCCATTTCTGTCTACTCTGCAAACCAAAATTGTTTATTTACGACAATTGTTGATAATTTGAAGGCAAGAATCTCTTGGGAAGACATCAAAGAAGGTTTTGACCAGCTTGGTGTGGTTATGGATGTTTACATCCCTAAAGGGGAGAAACAGAGGGTTATTAATTTCAGAAAATTGTGAGAAATAACCTTCCTCGTAAGCTCGATTCAAAAATATCATTTTTTATAATTTTAACTATTTTTAGCCAATTTTTGACATGACTTGACAACAATACTCTTTAAACAATTTCATACAAATTAAAATGGTTTCAGTTTCTCTATCTCGCCATCCAGACAAAAATTTTAAAATTAAATATCGATTTCTCTCTCTGGTCAAATACTGTCTATCTCGCCATTCAAAGATGACATCAAGTTCTTTTTTATTTTATTTTATTTTTTTAGATAGTGGATCTTGAGGTTCTGAAGGACGATGAACAGCGATTTTACTCTTCTATGGTGATTGCAGGCAGCATGATGAATTTGGTAATTGAATGCTTTTTGATGATGACTTGTTTCGAAACGTGTTCTGCGATGGAGCTGCCTGTGTTGATGAGTTGGATCAGATTGGTTAAGATGATGGGCTTAGGGAAAAGAAATGGTTGAAGTATGTTTGATGGGTTTTAGAGTGGTTCACGATTTTGTTGTTTCTGGGATTTGGATTATTGTTAAGCATGTTTGCTGAAGATTTTGATTTTTTTATGAGATTTTGAATTGAAATTGTTCAAGGAATATTTTGTAAAGAAAGTATATTTTGTTTTTGCATAAGGGAATGAGCAAGGCCCTCCCGATAGGGATTTATTTTGTCTTGCTTTGAAGGGTTATGGAGTTTTGTAACCTATCTTTTACGAAATACACAATTTCATGGCTTTGCAAAAAAAAGAAGTACGTGTTTCAGGTTTTTGAGTTTATTGGTTTATTCATAGAATCTCAAAGTTAAGGAATTGAAATTGATTAGATTGGTTTTTAAATATTACGAAACTGGTTTTTAAGCATTTCGTAACTTAATCACTGCGTGACTGATTTTTAGGTATTACGTGATTGGTTTTAGGCATTACGTGACTGGTTTTTAGGCATTGTGTGATTGATTTTTAAGTAATGCTTAAGTCACACAATGCTTTACTAACTAGTCATGCAATGCCTTACTAACAAGTCACGCAATGCCTTATCAGAAACTAATCACGCAATGCCTATCAACTAGTCATGCAATGCCTTATCAGAAACTAGTCAGGCAATTTTAGTATAGCTATTTAATAACAATTTTAGCTTTATATTCATATGTGTTGAACTTTTTAAACATTGTGTGTTAGGGAAATTTTTAATTGTATGAATTTGACTTTGAATCTTGATTTTTAATGTGTGTTTCTTTTATATATTTTGAAAGTCAAATGTGGATGTGAATGAATATTTTATTATCGAAATGAAAATTGATAATTTTTGTTGGAAAAGCATTAATAGAAGGATATGCAATTAAAATTTAATAAATTAATTTCCGTTGAAAAAGCATTTCCAACGAAATTATTTCCAACGAAATTTTCCGTTGGAATTTCCTCCCCAACGGAAAATTCCATTTGAAATCCGTTGAAAATTTCGAATGGAAATCTAATAAGATAGCCTACAAAAATCAGATTTTTTTCAACAAAATTTTTTGTTGTAAATTTTCAACGAATTTTTAACGGAAAGTATTACCGACGAGGCTGCTAAAAATCCGTTGAAAAAAGGCTTTTCCAACAAAAATCAGCCTTTTTCCAATGAAAAATTCAATTGAAAAAAGGCTGTTTTTTGGTAGTGACGTCTTTTGAAAAAGCTTAAAACATCCAAGATTCAATCATAAAGAAATAGACTTTTTTATTATATAATCAATAATTTATGAATTTGAATCTAGAAAACATGATCAAGCACAACTTTTTTAAAGAATTATTATAAATCTTTCTTTTCTTAATTGACATATTATATAAAATTATTTTTTATTATCAATATTTTAATTGTTGATTAAATTCAATATACTAATTTTAAAATTTTTTAATCCTTATCTTTTTGTCTTTGAGTCAGCCGCCCCTTTCTGTAATGCTTATTTAAGTAGCTACACATTGCCATATCTAGCTTCTCCAAAATGTCTTGGGGTTATTATTTCTTTTTCTATTTCTTATGTACATTAATAAGCCAACTACATTATGGTTTTTTGTTTATTGTTTTTAATATCAACAAAAACATACCTTTTAAAAAATAATAAATAAAACAAAATGTATCATATTTTATAACAATGAATTATGGATTAAGTCAAGCTTTTATTCTAAACTCAAGTGCGGTCCTTGAATAATCTAAAATTGTGGATCTATAGATTTGTCTAACAATCATTATATAAAAAAAAAAGTGTAGGAAAATAAAAGAAGAAAAAAGAGGAGACCATTTGTCAGAAAAGATATGGGTGAAAAGATTAAAAGAAAAAATCAAAAGTCACCTACTATTCCTATGAGATGTAACCACATGCCCGTCTCCATGACTGTTAGAAAGCTAAAGATTTTGGTCCCATCTCAACTGCACCATCAATTCTGGTCTATTCCTCCATACTAGAAAACCCAAGTGTCAACAATCAAGGCCGAACAAACACTTAAAGTATTTAGTCAATTTTATTTTTGGAAAGAATGTTATTTAATTACATAAATATTACATTTCTTTTTAACATTTATTCTTTTCTTTTAAACTTTCACTATTGCAAAATACTTGTAATACATCTCTTATAAAATTATATCTCTCTTTTACAAAAGATTCACTATTTAATTTTCAATATACATAGCAAACAAAAAAATACATAAATTCAATATTTTAATTTTTTTTAGTGTTGAATTTTTTCAATTATCAAAGAGTACCTTAATTAACTAGCATTCCAAGTGCAATAAATATGCGAATAATGAAATAATAAAATAATAAAATAAAAATTAGAAGGTAATTGACAATAACAATATTGCATAAGCCAACTAGTTCTTTCTCAATAATTGAATTTTAGTAAAGTAAGAAATTTCTCTAATCAACAAAAATTAGTGTAAAACTATACATCAATGTTTTGTAATAATTTTGGGAACCCAATCTGTTAAATCATTATTCATGTCAGAATAAATACAATAACATAAATTATAAATAAATTAAAGTCGAGCGCAATTACATTTTTGTCTACTTGAATATGGACAAAATATGTCGTAACATTTTCCTATTCTTATCCTACGGTAACTTGATGAGTACAGGTGTTTTTCAGCTGAGCTTTGGACATCCTTCTCTTGGGTTGGAACTCAGCCTGAAAATATTATCATATTAATATAATATAAAATTTAATTAAAATTTTAATTTTAGAATATATTTAAAATATTAAAAAATAACATAATATCTAAAAAGTCTATAAACTATTCAAGACTATTCATATAAACTTTATTCTTTCATTAGGTTTAAGTAAGTCTTTATATTTTTATTTTAAGTTACATAACATTAATAGTTAATTAATTATTGATGTAGTGTTGACATATCATAATGAATATTGATGTGATATAATTATATAATCATATGATATTTTCATCTTTATAATTGTGTGAAGTCAGATCAGTGTTATATAGATATAAAATAATAAATAATATTTTAATTAAAGATAATTAATCGATTATTAATTATAAAGACTTATGAAAATCAAAATAAAAATATATAAACTTAATTGAACGTAATAAAAATATAAAAATTTTAAAAAAATTAAATAATTCAAGATTTTTTTTGAATATTTTAATATTTGAATAATAAATTTAAATAGATGGATCAGATTTCGTTGAGTTGAAGCTTAGGCTTTTCAAAATATCAATAAAACCTAACTCGATCCAACTTGACCCGTTAAAACTTCTAAAATGAACACGATGATGATGACTTTCTTTCTTTTAAAAATTAGGTTGACTCGGATAATCACAAAAATAGTCAAGGTTTCAAGAAGTCAGAAGGGCAATTCCATTGGTAAGGCACATTAAATATGGAGTGGGAAAACTTATCTAATCAAAATCAAAAAGGTTGAAAGAAATTGTTAGAGAATGGAAAGCACGTGCGATTTATAAGATTGTGAACGATCAAATTAAGTATTAATTCAGCACCCTAGTGGTTAGTTAATTAATGTTTAGGTAAGACGAAACGTGTTTTGAGTTGCCGCGGTAGAATTCTACTAGTCAACCTGAGCAGCCCAAGAAGATCAAAAACTTTGAAGATATCTACTCTACAGACACCGACTAAAAGGCTACGACTACGGGGGCATATAGCATTTATTAAGTCCCCGATTAACTCAGGTTAACGTAAATACATAGTAGCATGTAATTAGTAATCTTATATCGTACTATTCATATCTAATTATGGGAATTTAATGTCTTAAGGTCTTATAGTTGAGAAATTATGTTATAAGTCTTTCCTATCATTTCAATTATAAACCCACCTATGTGTATTAGATGCAAATAAAGTGGAACTTAACCTCTCATTTATTTTAATACAATTCAATTTACTTTGACTCAATTTTTGGTGCTAGTATTCAATTGAGATAACCTTACGAATTTTTTAGAAAATATATATCAAATGGTTTAAATATCACCTAAAGTAATATATAAACACAAAGAAATTTAAAAAAAAACTTACTCAATTATTGGAAAAAATAAATTCAAAAGGATAGACACCAATAATTAATAATAAATAAATAATTACCATGTTGCTTCCAAATATATTATGTATTAATAATAATTAAATGTAATATTAAACAGAATTTTTTTCCAATCAGACAATGGTTTTCAAAAGCTACATTACCATATGTATTTCTTAGACCCTAAAAAAGTTTTAATTTAGCGCTAAATCTAACCCTAGCTTTTATTTTGGATTAATCCGATTTAATCTAAGTTTCAAGATTAATAATTTTGGCTAGTGAGGCAGAGGAAGTAGGATTTTACCTTTTAATGGTGCTTCTTGGTATGAAATGTTTAGTCTAAAAGAGATATATGACGTCATATAGAATAATGGGTAGCATAATTAGATAAAAAAATTTTAAAGACAGGGAAGATAGATTTTGAAAGATTAAAAAATATATCGATATTAAATAACGTATTGAATTAGATATCTATTTTCCAAATAACATTAATTTAGAAATTATTTTATGTGTCGCTAAAATAAGTAGATAATAAATTGTCTACACAAGTATTCACATCAGCATTCCTTATTTAGTAACCTTTTATATCTTATAATATATATATATACACACACATTAGCATATAAAAGTAATGAGTATATGAGAAATAATAATAATAACTTGTAGTTGACGTGGTGAGAAAATTAATATTCATAGTTAATAATTGATTTGATAAAAAAATTTAAAATTTAGGGTTTAGAAAAAGTTAACTTTTTTTTTGACGAGTTTTTCAAATTTATCAATCAATAAAATTATTGACTAATTTCTAAAGATGAATGTTTCAATAAAATTTGCTGTTGAAAATTCATTAAAAAAATCAAATTCAATGAATTTTTTACTTTTTTCAATTAAAAAATTCGGTCAGAAAAAGACAAATTTAATTTTTTGTGGTGATGAACAGAAACCCTATTTTGGGAATATTTGATAGGTAGATAGATAGGTTGATAAGACATCTTCCATATTTTTGAAATTTGGGTAGGGTTGCCAAGTTGCCAAGTCTTGCCATCATTCCCAATTTCACACCAGCATCAACTTGATCTCTAGAGTTTTAGCATCTATAACATTCTTCTTCTTACAAAAAACAAATGAAGCTTTTGATTTGTCATAATATATATATAGATGATAAAAACACTTATAATTAATTATTATTAATTAAATTTTTATTTATCATTTTATGTCACGTAATATTAATGTAGCTTATTGATATGTTATAGTAAATAATAAAGCGGCATGTTGACATGGCATTATAATATCATCACATTACATTTTTACTTTCTATGTCAATATCACATGGTATAAAAAATAATAAGTGACATTTTTATTAATATTAGTTAATTATTAATCATAAGGATTTATTTGACTCGAAATAAAAATATAAAAATTTAATTGAATGTAATAAAAGAATAAAATTTATTTAAATTTTTTAAAATAATTTAAAAATATTATATCTTTTTTAATTTTTAGAGAGGTGAAATTCGAATTCCATTCCTCTTTTAGAGGAGAAGACACAAATTGTAGAATGTGTGCTTGGCAGCTTATACTTATTAAAGAGCTTTTCGATTACAACAATGAAAGTAAAGCATTGTATCTTTAAAATTCAAAACTTATACGAATTTATAAATCAATTTTTTTTTCAAAAAGTATTAACATGTATTTAATGGGATTTTTTATATTTTCATTTCACTCTTTACAAGGAATATTATATCATTTTACATCATCTTTTTTCTTTGATTTATTTATTCGATTTACTTTGAACTTACGTTTTAGTTTAATAAAGTTAAGTGTTTTATTTATTGGTTTATTAAAAACGAAAAAAATAATAATATTAAGTGGATCAAATACTATTTTTAATGATAATATTTATTTATAGAAAATCCAACCCATCAAGCTCCCATGTGTGGAAAAGAAGACAAAAATGGAAAAACATTAATGAGTGGAGATTCTTTTTTAAAATAAAAAAAAATTGTGAAATATGGAAGTGGAGAGGCAGTGGAAGAGGAGGAACGGAGGTTGTCAATGAGAATAGACTACTACTTCCATTCTTATCACTCCCTGCTTTTACCAGTTAAATCATGCTTTTATGTGATAAATATTCACTCCTATCAAACAATTTAATACATGTGTACTTGCCCTATTAGGTGACGCAATTAGCATTCTGGTACTAAGGCTGATGGAGCTAATTCATGCCAGTCAACCTAATACTAGGTTTCTATTTGTTTTTCTTTTAATATATTCATACAAAAAGATTTTTTTTGTCCAACCCATAGACAATATAATATAAAAATGCTATAATATATTTATATATTTTTTATGTTTATTAAATTAAAAAATTAATATATAGGTGTCTATAAATTGAGTTATTTATCCAAGTCAACAAGGTCGACCAACCATGGGTAAGGTTTGTTACAATTTTTTAGGTTTAAGTCTGATTTAATCAAACCTGATTAATTTATTAAATAAAATTTAATTTTCATTAATTTTTAATTAAAATTTAAAATAGAATGACATTTTATTATTTTAATAATAAAATAATAACTAAATGAATGCATTGAGTCAGATTTATATTTTACTTTAAAAAGTTAAAAACTTGATAAGACTGACTGAAACTCGAACGGATTTATAAACACTTATAAATCAATGTTGATTTCCTTATTTACAATAATATAGAAAATAGTACGGATATAAATCTACTAGTGAAATTTTTAATACCATATCTCCAATATATCTATATATCTTTATATTTAGTATATTAATTATGATAAGATACGGAATTTTATAATAGATATGGGTGGTACACTAAAGAAGATTTCATACTTCTAAATCAATGTTGATTTCCTTATTTACAATTATATAGACAAATAGTAAGCATATAAATCTACTAGTGAAATTTTTAATACCATATCTCCACTACATATAGTATATTAGGATAAGGATTTTTATAATACATATGGGTGGTGAAGTAAAAATGATGTCATAAATTAACTTAGGTGATTAGTAACATGTTTATTTAAAGAAATGAATTCTATAAAAGACACTTGAGATTGAGATTCCAAATACAATAACTATTTACAGTATTGAGATGCCAGAAGTGCTCTTTTTCTTTGTTAACACAGCTGGCTAAGTTTCTAGTGATAAGTTAGAAAATTTGTGGGGTGGTCTACAACCAAACTCAGGACAAAATTGGGTATAGCTCATTACATCAAAATTCAAGATGTTACACCATGTCAAAACAGCTTACACCTATTCCATGGACTTAAATCTCACTTGTGTCTGTATGCACGCGTGTGCTCTTCCTTTTCCACTCGATAAAGAAAAACAACAGAGATTAGAACTGATCACTATCATTTCACTACGAAACAGTTATTCCAAGTAAATTCAGGTGTTAATTATGAGGAAAAAGAATGTTGAGATGTCAATCAAAGGGGTGCGCTAAAAATCAGGATTCTATACAGAGATACGTTCAAGCATTGCTTCAAGAATTCAGTCTCCAAATGTGTAATTTACCCATCCTATACTTCCTATCTAATCAGCAAAAGAAAAAGTCCCTATACCTTAAAAGTTTCAAAATGTAAGACAGACTCAAAAGTTTGATTTGAGAATGTCCCTTCTGTAGCTTCACAGCGCTACCATCACTGAAAAGAATTCTTATTATTGATTGCTGAAGTGGCTCCGGTCACTCTGCACCTGTTTATTATTGGTATTCTTCCACATAATTTGCAAAATGGAAGAAACTATGAAGGCTATCCACACCACTCTTCCAAATGACACTATCTCCTTCCATTTACCCACTGCCGATTATGGTTCCCAGGTTTCATATATGCATTTTTTGGGACAGACCCTTGCTTTGGAAGGTCATGCAACTCCATTACCTGTATTGTCCGCTTCCTCTTGGCTGTTAAAGACAGAAACCACTATCAGAGCAGTTCTTGGCAGATTGATGCAACCACAGTTGAGTGGGAAGTTGTAATTAAATTTCGAGGCAGTATCAACTTAGTAATTTGTCATTTAAATCAAACATAAATCAGTTCCTCGGCAACCTAGTATCTCACTTGCACAAGGAAAATATTAAATTTAAGACATTTTTAATCATACTATAGAGGACTCGTACAGAATTTAGAGGGGAAGAGACAAACCATTCTCAGCCTGTTGATATCGCTCTTGAAGCTTCCTTTTTGTGGCCTCAAGCTTTCGCTGGACAGCAATGTCATCTGAAGTCTTGAATTTCTGATTAAAGAAGCAGTGATCAGAAAAAGATTTTGAAGGTGCATATTCTAAGTACAGAAACATCCTGCACTTACATCTTGTTGACTGCTGAGAGGCTTCTTTGGAACAGCCATCTTATCTGATTTCAGCAGCAACTTTGATTCAAAGTTGGCCTTTTGCTCCATATCATGTTTTGGAGGTCTCCCAGACCCCATATTTTTTCTCTGGGGCTTGTTATTAGGGTTGTCAACAGGTTCTTGTCTCTTCATTTGTCGACTCTTGTCATCCTTGGTGAGCAGAACTGCTTCACTTGAAGTCTGCTGTTTCCTTTTTGACACATTTTGGTTCTCCTGTGAAGGTTTTCTTCTGTTGTCCAGGTTCTTGATGAATTCTCCACTGTTGCGAGGATCTGAAACAACATTCACGGATAATATTCATGAATCTAAGAAGTGGGGTATTCAAATAGAGAAAAACCAAATGGCAAAAGCTATCTAAGAAAAGCATTAGAAGTAGCAAATTCAACTCACTTCCATCATCATCCATGCCGTCAAAAAACTTCACATAATGCAGCACCAGTGATGAGGAAAAATAAAAAAAGCTCCAATCAGTCCACAAGCATAATAACAAGAAGAAGTTCATATATGAATGAATGCAAAAAATAACAGATGAAAAAAATTAACTTCTTTTACCTGTGAGAGCTCCATTGATGTAGGTTGAGTAGCAAAGAAAGCTCCTACATCTAAAGGAGGAGATGGAAGCCCTTCTTCTTCTTCTTCTTCTTTTTCCTCTTCATTATCAAGAACAGATGGATTCACAGATTCTGGGGTACCCTCTTTATTCACAAATTCAAGAATTAATAAAAAAGGGGAAAAGAAGTAACGCATATTTCCATGAATTAACAATACTGGTAAACTGGTTCTTACCAGCAATAGCCTTTGCAGCATTAACCCACTCATCCACCAATTCCTTCCAACCACTGCAATCCACAAAACTGGGTGAAAAAGTGCATCTTACAGTCTAGACAATTATAAAACAATAAATTTGTACTACAGTGAAAAAGCAATTAATATGCTTAGGTCAAGGAATCAGACAAGCCTAGCATCATTTAAGGCTTCAGAGATGTGTTCGGTAAGCCACCAATCATTCATAAAAGGAATGCTGAGTGATCCAATTTCAGTATGTTTGCAATGAAGCTGAAACTAAGCGCACAACCATCTATCTATACCATCCAAGCGGTCCACTAATTTGTATATTAACAGATTGAAGAGGCAAAACAACACATAATCAGCCTAGTTGTCCAACAGATGTGAAGATAAAGCACAGCAAATGGAGGCGCAAGTATTAATAACTGAGAAGAAACTACAGTAGGCTGTTCTACTAGTAAAGTTGTTGACGTCTGCAGTAACAATGATACTAATGGTGAATATAGACCGAGCAAAAATCAATATATGCTATTCAGAGAAAGCCAACAGTTCCACAAACACCTAATCTTTGATTGTCAATTATGAAGCTGAATTTATGGAATACACGCAACGATTCAGATGAATTGCAGAATCAGTTCTTTTGCTCGGTAATCTGTAGAGACAGGCAATCTTGCAACGCCGTGAAAGACATAAAAGACGGGTAATAATACATATAAAGCAAATTCAGTTTTGAATGCCAGGTAAGTAGAAACCAAATTGCAAGTTTTTTTCC
Source organism: Theobroma cacao (assembly GCF_000208745.1). NCBI lineage: Eukaryota > Viridiplantae > Streptophyta > Magnoliopsida > Malvales > Malvaceae > Theobroma > Theobroma cacao. The sequence goes on along the minus strand of NC_030854.1, from coordinate 18,480,399 downwards.
TAAAAGTAAAATCAATTCAGCACATATTATTCATGTTTATCACACAAAAGAAAGAAACATTCAATTTCAATGAAGGTACAGGGAATAAAGTCATACTCGATGAGAGTTTGTGCAAGATGACGAATCTGCTTCGATGAATGCTTCCTGACACGATTAACAGCCTTTCCAATCCCAGTTGCCTGAAAAGGGAAGAAAACAAAACAGATTACCATGTTTCAGTCCAAGCAATATGAGCAGAGTAACAAAAAAGGAAAAAAAAAAAAAAAGAGAGAGGCTAAAACCAATTCAAAAGAGTGGAAAAGCTTTCAATCAACCTTTAAAATATCCACAGTCAAAGCCATTAACTGAAGTCGCCTCAATGAATCGAACAACACAGAATCAGACTGCAAGAAACATCAATAACAAAAGAAGGTATGCATCAAAAATTATCCTGGAAGCAAATCCAAAGAAGGCGATATGTTGAACTCCAAAGTGCAAACAGACCTCATCTTGACTATTGTGAAGAATCTCTTTGATCCTGTAGACTTCCCCAACCATCATAGACTCTTCTTCAATTTCGTCAGTCAAAGCCTCGGCCTCTCCATAGCTATAATTACTAGCAATTTGATTAATCAAAGGATCATCTCTGCTACTATTAGCCTTGCTCTCTTTGCTACCGCCTGCCTCGAAAAACTCACATCCATCTTCTTCATCAGCTTCTCCTTTAAACCTTGCTCGGCAGCCTCTGCCGTTATCGGCTCCGTATTCAGGGACCACCAACTTGACACGGTCGCAACCGGAACAGCGAGTGAATTTACAAGTAAAGAGCTTCTCAGCAATTTGATCTCTGCGTAATCTGAACTCTTTAGGACAATCCAAAGCTGCCACCGTTATTGCATGATCGATTATATCAAATATGTCCGAATTTGCTGTCCGGAAATAATCCCTCCACTGCTCTAATGGCACACCTTTCATCGCCATTCTTTTTACTTTAAATTCTTTTTTCCAGAACAAAACAACAAATTCGATCCAATTCAGATAAAAAAAATGGGATTCAAGTGGAAATCGATTTTTCTCATGGAGGATCGAAATCAATAACTCAAAACTACTAATTCAATATTATTGGTCTTTCTTTCCTTTTTCTTTTTTTTTTTATTAATTTTTAGGGGTGTTGTAAAAGTTTGGGTATTCTGACGATGATAGGGATGATCGAATGGATTACGTTAATGATAGGATTTGAGGATACCAACAAAAGAAATCAAGATAGGCAGAAAAAAAAGTTGGGTTGTTCGTGTTTTCCTCAGATTCCTTTAAAAAAATTAACTTTCCTGGAAAATACCTTGAATTTTCTGGAGAAAACTAAACAATAAAAGGAAAACTACCCCAATAAAAAAAGAAAGGAAATTGCGACCAACTACCTTTGCTATAGCAAAAACCAGGTGCTGCAAAAGACTTGAGATTTTTTTATTTCCCAAAACCTCTCTCTCTGCCCTTCAAATTTCCAAATTTTCAATTTTGGTATTGATCGGTGAGAGAGGGTATTTTTGTTTTTTGATTTCCCTTTCGCTTTTGGCAATGTTTGACTTGATCGGTCACATATGTCCAGAGAGAGAAATTGGGAAAAGGAAAACGTTTTCGCGTGAGGCAGGCGAAGAGAGCTTTTTCTCCCCCCTCTCCCTCTCTTTTTACTTTTGTTTTGTCTGATGTAGAGAGAGAAAGAGAAGAAATTCGATACTCAAAAGGGGTATCACATAGTGGATGTAAAAGAAAACCAAGTTATACAATGGAATTTGTTCATTGTCCAATTGGCGCCATCCCTCTGTCTACCTGTCTATGTGGCCAAAATCTTGTCAACTTTTTTTCATTTTACCTTAGAATTTATTTCATTTAATATTACGATTATCCACTTTAGGTAATATTTTATTTTTTCATATCCCTTTTAATTCCTTTTAAACAACAAATAAATATTTATGAAATTACATTTTTCAGTATAAATAACAATTATAATTGAAATAGGATATTTTTAATAAATTTTGAATATTTGACTGTATAATAAGATATAATAAGTCTTAGCAATCACTTTAGGAAATGTGTGCGCAAAAGGAAACTAAATGTTAATAATATGCTAGTTTTATTTATAAACAGTGATTGTAAAAATTGGAAGAGAAGTAGGATTGAGTTTGTTGGGACTTGGGACAACGAGTTTTGAGTCATGACTCGGCTTCTCATTTTGGAAACGTGTCGTGTTCGGTACCGGTCTGGTTGGGAGTTCGGACATTAGGGTCATCTCCCTTTGTCTGAAAAAAAAAAAAGAAAAAACTCGGCGACTCGGTATTGAACCGTAACATGGAACACTTACACGACTGTGATGTAATAGGCCCTGTAATAATTACGGTGCTCGGTTTTTTAACACGTGGCAGTTCACGTGTGGGTTACCTCTGTCGGAAAGGCCGGAATAAGAAGGGAACGGATGCTGACAAAGTAACAGCAGGGTCATGGTAGATCTGCTCTCCCGAGTTTGAAATTTAACGTACGGTGGGCACTGATGAGTGAGGCGTGTTGAGTTTTGACCAGTATTAGAGACGGGGATTTTGGTAAAAGAAAAATAGCCTAGCGGCTTTTCGAATTCTCTTTGGTTCTTCAAAAGGAATGGCGGTTTGACCTTATCGATTCAACCTTGAAAAACCTTTTATCATCTTCAACATTTCAACAAAGGTTGAGATAACATTCTTACCTTTTCCTTCTTTTATTTATATGGGCCCTACTCAATTTTCTTTTGTTTTTTTTTTTTACATCTACAACCACAACAGTAGAAAATTCTCCTTTAAAAAATGGCAAAAATATGATTAAAAAAGCCTTATTAAAAATATAAATAAACATTTATACATTTATTGGATTTATATTACTATTTTTCTTCAATTGAGTTCTTATAGAGTTATTTTTCCTTAATTAAGCCCTATTTTGGATAGAGACCTTAATTGCCATTAACTCTGTCATCAAAGTAAAAATTTTATGATAGGCGGTGGAAATGATACGGGGAAAATTGCCACATGGTAAAAAATAAAATAAAATTGTCACGACCCGGAACTCTCATCGGGCCCGTGACAACCGTTGTGACATATCGATAGGCACTCATTACCCCGAATGCCGATCGAAACTCCGCAAGACTTAACATTAGCTTCCGCATCTTTCCGGTGAGCGACAGTTATTAAATCTCGCATTTCAAGAAATTATAAATCGTTTTCAAATCAAAATAATAAAATATTATTTTCTAGCTCACAAGGGCATTTTCATCATTTTTTTTCAAAAATACCGAAACCAGTCAAAAACATGGTGTAAAAGATAAATATGTTCATACATACTTTAAATCAGATAACTGAGGTATAAAATTACTTTTACAGTGACACGTGGGCTCCCAACTGACCAAGAAAGTGTAGGGCTACGAACCCTTACTTTCTAAGATGCAACTCCGAGATTAATTCTCGTCTTAATCAACTATCAACAAACTGTCCTGAGCTTGAAAAATAGATAGGAAGAGGGGTGAGATTATGATTACATAATCCTAGTGAGTAAACAGACACCATCTAAACTATTTAAAAGCGAGTAAAAGGAGACAATTAAAAATAATTCATTTCAGCAAATTTTTCACAACACGAATATTCATTTCAACCAAATAATCAATATGGCTCGTGAATTTCTCAAAACTTGACT
>NC_030854.1:18451254-18475463 GCF_000208745.1 Theobroma cacao | reverse complement strand
CAACAATTTTCTCTCTCTAGACCCATATGACCAGCCATGAAATCACCATGAAAACATGCAATTTAATCATGAAAAATAAGGAGAAATGCTTGGGAATAAGAAAACTCAAGCTTAATAGAAAAAATCTTACCTTTTTCACTTAATTTCCTTGAAAATTCACACTTTTTCTTTGATTTTCTCTCTCTAGGGTTTGGTTTTTATTTTCTCTCTCTTCTTGCTGGTTTGGCCGACCATGGGGTGGAAGATGGGCTGGTTTTTGTGCCTTTTAAAAAGGAAAAATAATAAATTAATAAAGGCATGGCAGGTGGCATCATGTCATTGGTCCCTTTTTTTAAATTTTGACTTTTCATTTTAATTTTCCACCATACCTTTATTCCATCTTTATCCATTCCCACCATAATTAAATGTCGCAAATTTGACAAGTGTTGGTGGTGCAAAATTACCATTTTACCCCCGATATGGTAAAATTACCATTTTACCCTTATACTCCAAAAATTCCTAGAATTGAAAATTTCTCACTCCTCAAACTCCAATTATGTTCTAAATATTCTAAATAATTAATCTTGATCAATTGTTACCAATTTTTTTTTTAAATTCTCGTTTTGTCTTTAAATGACAAAATGACCGTTTTGTCTTTAATCGGTCAATTCTCTCGATTGACTCCAAACTGGACCTCGAATTCCGAATCACTGTTTTGAGAAATCCCTGGATTGTGAAATTGAAATTTCATCTTAAAATTTCTATTTTAATTAGTTCGAGGTATAAATCAACTTAGTTGTACTTTTAAGTACAATACCGACTTTTACCTATTTTATCGAGATATTCTAGTACAAAGGTATGATGTCAACTATATGTATGACTTGACAAATAATTTAGGGCTGGGCTTGACAGAAATATAATTACTTTTTATTAACTTTATTCTTTTTTTTTGTCCTTTATCTTTTTCCACTCTCTCTTTTCTAATATGAGTTGCCATCGTCTGAGACATGGCATCAAGTCTAACTACCTAACTCGTTGCCAAAGCCTTGAGCCATCGAAGCCATTAAAAATCAGCCCTGGACGTCAAACCAAGGTGCTAAAATAAAAAAATCATATCGGGTCTTAGCATTTAATGTGTTCCGACGCCAAAAAGCATGTGAGAAAACATACGACGAAAAAAGCGCGATACATTCTTACTTTGATCATACATGTCTCAGTATTTAACTTTTTGAAGAGTAATGCGAAAAGACTCCGTGATCTTGACTCTTGAAGTGAGCCTTGTTATTTTTACAATTGATCAATATTTTGAAGTGATAAGATCAAATGATTAAAATTGATTTAATAAGATTTTTTAAATAAATTTACTTAGTATAAAATTCGTTAAGAATTAGTTTGAGTTAAATTTTTTTTAGTTTCAAAATTATTATAAAGTTTTTATGAAAAATAATTATTTTTAAAATTAAGTTAAAACTGTTTAGTAAGTTATTTGATAAAATAAACTATATAAACTCTAATTTTGATTAAAATTGTCATAAAAAGTATTCATGTTATATCCAATCAGTTAATAAACCAAAGTAAAAAAAGTATATTTCGAACTTCTATACAATTTCAGATGTTAAAATAAAAAAAAATCTATATAAGAAATAATAGTAATAATATTAAATTTTTGTTAATCTAGCAAGCAATTGGATCTTGATGCTTCAATTTCTCAAGAAAGAAGAAAATAGAGAAAACAACGTATTTGACATTAAAATCATTTTTGGTTAAGAAGAGAGAAAATATTTAAATAGTACTAAATATTTATTTGAATTTTGGGTTTTCTTTTCTTTTAATTTTTATAAGAATAAAAAAACTTAGATTTTACTATTCTATTATTGGGTCTTCTGTTTTTTTTTTTTAAGTAGTCTTTGTTGAGAGGTAAATGAGAGGGAGATCGCAATTTGCATTAGAGAAAGCTGATTTGCAGAAAGAGGTAGAGGAGAGGGAGATCGATGGAGAAAGATGATTTTTTCTTAAAAAGCTAGCGTATTTTTAAAAAAAGAGAAGATAAAAGCTTATCTCTAGAACTTTTCTTTAAACTCTTTCTTTTTTAAATTTTGTTCTTAAAAAAAAAATTATTTTTTTAAGAACTTCTCAAAATCTTATTTAGCTTGACTTCTACTTTTAAGAGATATATAAGCTAAAATAAAGATCGGGCCAAACAAGCATTAATTATTTAGATTTGAAGTAGTTAATGGCAAGTTTGGTTCTCGGAAGAGAATAGAATATAATAGAATAAGTATTTTGTGAGAATAGAATAAAGTAGGAATAAAATGAAAATGTTATTATATAGTTTGATTATCAAAATGGAATAAGATAGAAATTATTATTATTACTTATTGCAATGTTTAGTTGGTAAAAATTATTTTGGAATAACAAAGGAATGTGTGATAAAAAAATAAAAGTACCATTTATTATAATATATGATTATTTTTTTTATTTTATTTTTAAATATTAATAATTTAAAATTTATTTGAAATATTGATAATTAAGATATTAAATATTAACAATTTTAAATATTAATATTTTATTTATAATTTAATCATTAACTTTTTGAAATACTAATATTTTATTTATAATTAAAATATCATTATGATTAAAATATTAATAATTTTAATTAATTTCAAATTTTAAAATATTAATTTTTATAATATATAATTAACTTAAACATTTTATTATAATAAGATTTATTTTTCAAAAAAACAAAAATGCCCTTTATATAATTTAATAAAATTTATACCAAAAGACAAATATAAGTAAATTTTTTCTTTTTTAATCATTTAATTTTTATTTTCATTAAAATTTTAAAGTTTTAATAATTTATTATTAAAATATTAGTATAATTTTCTATTTTTTCTCTATTTGCACTTTTCATTTTTTAATTTATATTTTCATTAAAAATTTAATATAATAAAATTTAATACTTTTAACATTAATATTTTAAAATATGAATATTTTATTATAATTTAAACATAATTATAATTAAAATATTAAAATATTAATTTTTTATAATTTACACATAATTTTTAAAATTTTTTATTTTAATTTTGTTTTCTTTTGTCACAACCCAAACCCAAGCGTTTGTGACCGACACACAAGCCACTAGTAGGTAAGCCCACTTGACCCAAGTAAGTCTTAGAGTTCAAAATCAAATAACACATAGCCAAGGGATTTCATATGTCATATTCATAAATAAAATTCAAGTTCAACATATTACGTCATCTTTAGCACATAATTCATACAATTATCATAAGGTCATTCATTGAACATTCAAGACGGGTTTGTACATAACAACCTTTAGTATACAATATTACATGGCACTCAGTGTGTCACAACCCAGAACTCCCATCGAGCCCGTGACAACCGCCGCGACGTCCCGATAGGCACTCATTACCCCGAATGCCGATCGAAACCCTGCAAGGCTTAGCATCAGCTTCCGCATCTCCCTGGTGAGCTACAGTTATTAAATCTCACATTTCAAGAAATTATAAGTCATTTTCAAATCAAAACAATAAAATATTACTTTTTGGCTCACAGGGGCATTTTCGTCATTTTTTTTTTGAAAATACCGAAACTCGCCAAAAATATGGTATAAAAGCTAAATATATTCATACATACTTTAACTCAAATAACTGAAGAATAAAATTACTTTTACAGTGACACGTGGGCCCCCAACTGACTAAGAAGATGTAGGGCTACGAACCTTTACTTTCTACGATGCAACTCCGAGATTAATTCTCGTCTTAATCAACTATCAACAAACTGTTCTGAGCTTGAAAAATGTATAGGAAGAAGGGGTGAGATTTTATAATCCCAGTGAGTAAACAGATATCATCTAAAGTATCTAAAGCCAAGTAAATGGAGACAATAAAATATCCCATCCCAATATGCATTTCATAACTTAGAAATTTATTCCATCTCATGAAAACAATTATAATTCAATTAAAATGATTTTCAAGGCTTATGTTTCTCATAAAATTTGGCTCATGCCAAAACTCATCCTTGGGGATACTTGATCGTCATCAAAGCATCCACTCGAGTCCACCAAGGCTGTTAAAACGACTTATTCATATAAAACAGCCGTCCCTTAACGTTGGCTGGATCTTACTTTCACGTGGTGGTAAAGCGTGAAGTGGACTCAAACTCCTCCACAAGAGTTACCTTACGCACCTCTCCCACAGAGGTAAAAGAAATTAGCCGGGTTTACCGAGCCCCTCTAATAGGATGGTCAACGAAAACCTGCCACTGCAGTGTAGGTCAGCCCCACCATAATCATAAAATAGTTTAATAGCATAACAAGGTAATTTTTTTATAATAACTAATTTGCACGGCAAACCACAATTCATGTAATTTCAATACAATAAACCAGCCAAGCATGCTCACACTATCATAAGCCATTTGAATTAAAAATACAATTCATACTTAACAACCACAGTCTCCATGTACTCTATTTAAAAAAAATAACATTCATCATTAATTTCAAACAATTTATAAAACCATTTTATAAAAACACATTTATTTATAAAACACGAAATTTATCCTTTTTAAATCCATTTTTCATAAAATTTATAAAATTTCATAAAAACTACCTTAGATAAATTAAATGATAATAAGTTTACTCACAGTATTAGGAGTAGAAATACTCCTATCCTCCGCCCTCAGGTGCAGTCTCTTACCCGAAACAATTGACTCACCACCTATCCATAATCCATGACACAAAATTCAATAAATTGTGTCAATTTATCATAAATTATTTTAGGCTCTTATCCATGCGTATGCACTAGATAGGGTTTGAAATGCCTGAACAATCGCTTAATTGCGGTGTCTGACCTAACTCGCCTATACACGGTGTAAATTCCTAAAATCCCCAATTCAACTCCAATTCCATCCATTTCAATTTCAATTATCCAATTATATCCACAATACCTCAATGACTGTGAATTTGGTCCAATTTATCAGTCCGGACTATAAATTACGCTTTTACCCCTAGTGGGTAAAAATTTCAATTTATTGCACCGAAAATTCCCATTTAATTTCCAACCTCATAATTCATCATTTTTCCACCCAATTCTCTTAAAATAAAGTCAACCTCATCCTCACATACCATTGGCTAGATTCGGCCTAGAGAAATTCATGGAGAAGATAAATATTTTTCTTGTTGTTTTACTCATAAACATGCTAAACTAACACTAAACACTAACATAGCTCAAAATCAAATTTATCTAACAACTTTCTCTCTCTAAACCCATATGACCAGAATTGAAATCATCCTCAAATCACATGATTCAACCATGAAAAATGATGGGAAATGCATGGGAAAGGTAAAGCACAAGACAAATTTAAGAAATGTTACCTTTTTTCACTTGATTTTTGAATTTCCACCTATTTTCCCTTTAAATTTCTTAGCTAGGGTTTTATTTTCTCCTTTCTCTCTCTTGTTTCTTGCTTGGCCGAATGTTGAAGAAGAAGAATGAGTTATGGGCTATTTTTTTTATGTCTTTTTATTAGTTTAATGAAATAATATTATTTTATTCATATTTTGAATATTTTATTAATTCATTTTTTTTTCTAGCCATCCACTTGTCCTACTTTTTCCACCACTCATTCCCTTTGACTTATCCAAGTCTTAAGTAAAATTTTCAGATTTTTTCAAAGTTTTGGTGGAACAAATTTTTCAAAATTACACTTTTGCCCTTGAACTTTTCAAAAATTACATTTTTGCCCTAAAAATTAAAAATTTTCCATAATGCATAATTTTCACTCCTCATACTCATTTCACACTCCAAATAATTAAATTTGATCAAAATCCTTTCAAAAATTAAATTTTCGATTTTGGGTGGTAAAATTACCATTTTGCCCCTATACTCTAAAAATACCGAAAACTCATATTTTTCATTGTTAAATCTTCCAATTGTACTTCAATACTCATGTCATACTCAAACACGTCAAATGGGGCTAAGAAAATCTTTTTTAAAAATTCCCATTTTGTCCTTAAATTGTAAAATGACCATTTTGCCCCTAACCAGTCAATTTTTTGAATTGACTCCAAATCGGACCTCGAACTCCAAATTACCATTTTGAGTCATTCCTGAGTTGTGAAATTCTCAATTTCATCTTTAAGATCTCGATTTTATCTTGTTCGATGTTTAATCGACTTAATTGTACTTCTAGGGGCAATATCATCTTTTGTCAATTTCTTGGGCTTTCTCAATATACAAACATTCTATCGAGTATGTGAATGACACCATAATTCTTTTATAGAGCAGGGTTTGACACAGTGCCTATAATATGCCAAATACATTATTTTTAAAACTTAAAATTTTGAGTGCAGAAGCTAATGTGGACCTAACCTAGCGGAGTGACCAAAATGGGGCACCTACCGAATGCCAAAATCGATTTGTCAATGGGCGACCCTTGCAATGCTCTGTCTAGTGGCTTATTTATCTGCACATGGTACAAAATGGATGAGTACTATATGTTAGCTTAAAAATTATTATAGTTTTGATTATGACAAAATGATCAAATTTGCTTGAGCATTATTTGAGTAATTCTTGATAATTTCTTGAAATGATTTAACTCCCATACGCTTGTTCTTACATTGACACAAGCTTGACTCTTGAAGTTATTGAACTATATCTATAAGCTTGTATAACTTAGGTGTATGAGTGCTTATGATTCTCATTCATTAAAGTTTGATTTAAAGATTAAAGGAAAATGTTGATGCACTCATTAAGGAGGAGTTTTGAATATAATGATGAAAATAAAAAGAGAAGGAATACTAAATCAAATAGAGTTAAATAGGTTTTCATATTTAATTTATGTGTGTGATGCTTAATTATGATTTTATTGAATATTATGTGCTAGTTATTATGGATATTCAATATATCTTGCTTAGCTACTGTGGGCATTGTATATCTTGTTTAGCTTTTATGGATATTATAAATAGTTTATTGCAAATCTTTAAAGAAAACTAGATGCATTGACTAAGGGGGAGCAACTCATTATGCATAAAGATTTGAAGCATTTATATTCAACGTAGACATTGCACTATTAATCTAGGAGTGTTTTGTCATCATAAAAAATAAGAGATAGAGAATGTTGACTCTATATTTTTTTGATGATAGCAAAATATTCCCATTCATTGATGTCTAATTATATTATTTAAGTGTGTAGGAGAAAGCTTAAATTCATTAATATATTTAGTATATGGAAGCAAGTCAAGATGCTTATGCAGTTGCAAAATGGGTTAATTGGTTAAACAAGCAAAGAAGAAAGAGCTTTAATGAAGACAGATTAGTCCTAACTAGTTAACACAAGATGTAATCAGCTAAGCGGGTGCTGGATACAAACATAAGCCTCTTAGTTGGATAATGAAGGGTGTTAGTTAGTAAAAACTCAAATTAGAAGTTGGCGGGCTCAAGAGGATTGAGAAACAAAAAAAACTTAGTTGGCCAAGAAATGGGTTAGTCGACTAAGAGCATACTGCCAAAAATCTAGACTTCAAAACAGAAACAACTTAATCAACAAAGAAGAAAGTTAGTCGACTAAGTGCTCACTGCCAAAAACTGGGATAAGAAGACAGAGACAACTTAGTCGACTAAGAGCGCAGTTAGTCAACTAAGATCATTCTGTCAGAAAATTTAAATTGAGCACTAGAAGACAAAATAACGGCTAGAAACGGCTAGTTTTTGTTTCCAACGGCCAGAAATGATTTTGCAAGTATTTAAAGCCTGTCCAATTGTCAAAAACAACATAGAGAAGCCATCCATAGTGATTTTGAGCTTAGAAGACCAAAAACCTTTTCTTTGCACTTGTATTTCACTCCCATCCTTTGAAAAAGTGTTTGAGCTTAACTTTGTACATCTTAGATCAGCTAGGTGATCAATTGTACTTCATCTTTGCTTCATTTCTTGATTACTTAGATTGCGCAAGGCACTCTAAGGGATTTATTCAAGCTTGGATTGCTTGATTGAGTGTATAGGTTCTAACTTAGCCTTGAAAAGTTAGTTGTTGGGTTTTGGTTGATCCCGTGAAAAACCATTGTTGTAGGTTGTGATTGAGCCTTTGAAAAACCACTTTGGGTTTTGGTTGAGCCCATGAAAAACCATTGTGAAAGGTTGTGGTTAAACCTTTGAAAAATCATTTTGGGTTTTGGTTGATCCTAGCAAAAACCATTGTGAAAGGTTTTGACTAAGCCTAGTAAAAGCCATTGTAAAGCTTGGTGAAAGCTTGTGAATTTCACCTTTTATAGTGGATTGATTTGGAAAATCCTTGATTGAATAATCAATGTAGTGGATGTAGGTCTTGGACTGAATCATTTTAAATTCCTGTGCATTATCTACTCTATTTTTATTTTCATTGCTTTTCAAATTAGTTCCTCATTTTGCCAAGAGCCAAAAATTGTTATTCATCCCCCTTTAGCACATTTATTTGGGATCAACAAGTGGTATCAGAGCCTAACCCTCATTTTAAAGGCTTTATATCCTTATGGGAGATCTAAATGGCTCTAAAAACATTTGTAGATGCTGAGGGTCAATGCATAAATATTTCTCCTCAATTTGATGGATCACACTATCATTATTGGAGTACTAGAATGTCCATTTATGTTAGGGCTTATGACTATGAGATATGGGATGTCATTATGATGGTCCTTTTATTCCTATGATCACAAATTCGGTAAATGGTGAAAAAACTCCCAAAGATAGAAGTAAGTGGACTGCAGCTGAAATGAGGAAAGTACAAATCAACTCTAAGGCCATGCACATTCTCATTTATGCACTTGATTATAGAGAATATGATAAAGTGTTCATGTGCAAAAGTACCAAGGAAATTTGGAAAAAATTAGAAGAGCTATATGGAGAAGCAAATATGGAAAAGAAATTGGAAGACAACTCTTGCTAGAATCAATGCTCAACAAGCAACATGGCAAATGCAGACAAGGAATCAAGTGAAGATGAATCTTCATATCAAATTGAATTATGCCTCATGGTTCTTGAAGAGATAAAGGTAATTTCTTCATCTTGTGAACTTAATTCATATGCTTTTGATGAATTGCATGATGTTTTTGAGGATTTAGCATTTGAGTTTGAGAAAATGAATATGAAGCACAAAAAAATTATTTCCATACTTGATGTTGAAAATGAATTTTTAATGAAAGCAAAAATTAAGATGGCAAAAGAAAAATGAAAATTTGGAAAAGGATTTTGAAGCTTACCAAAAGAAAATTGATATTTTGGAAAAAGAAAATTTTGATGTGAAAAGAAAATTTGAAGATTTATTAAATGAGAAACAAAAGGCTTTCATGAATTCCTCATCTTCCAAAATAACCAAATGCAATCATTGCACATTTTTTAGTTATTATTCATACACTTGTCTAATTAAAAAATGTTTTAGTTATTATTCATACACTTGTTCAATTAAAAAATGTTTACCTTATAAATTTAGACAAGTGTGGGTTCTAAAAGGAACTTTATGCAACGAGACTAACTTTCAAGGATCCAAAGCAATTTGGATACCAAAAATCAAATGAAAAATGTCTCTTGTAGGTGTGCTAGAGCAAGGAGGAACAATTCTTGAAGCATGAATGCTCTTTAGTCACACATAAAGGAAAATGGGTGATCTTTATGCTAAAAACCTTTTATTTATTTAAATGAGATTTTATATTGCTTATTTATTGCATGCTTCATTGACTTAGCTTGGTTTCTAAAATCATTTACCTTTCGTAATTGAAAACTTTGGTTACCTATTCTTGCTTGGATATTAAGTATATAATTCCTTAAGCTTTATTGATAAATCTTGGCTATGCAACTTGATTTGATATGATACATGCTAAAAGTTGCAAGGAAGTATGAATCTAAAGATTGAGTATGTACTTATATTTGATCTTGAATATATCATCATCCTTATTTGAGAAAATTGTTTTATTAAGATTGATTGGTTATGGAAAATTGTTTCTATAAAATTTCCTCATGATTTATGACATTGTTTCCATACTACTTCTTTGAGGAAAAATGATTTTTGTACATAATTTTGAAACATAAAAGGTTGGATAATGTGATAGAAATATGAGCATACTTGATGACTTCACTCACACCTATTCAAGTAGCTTAAGACAAGAAAAATTGAGTTAAAAAAAAATTATCGTTGATTTCCTTGTGCCTAACACAAGTCAACCATTTGAACAATCTTGATTTACATTCTAGAACTTCTTTGAATAGTTCAAGATGGTTGATAATGAGCTTGAAAGTTTTGACTACTTTAATTAGTACTTTTAAAGCAAAATGAGCTTATATGAGAAAAATGTTGCCATCCTTTAAGTTTAGAATGATATATGAATTGAACAAGTTTGTTTCATAATGAATACTTATGACTTGTTCTTATTGGATGTGCATATTTGCTTGTAAGCTTGAATGGTCATAAGGGCTTTTTTGGAACATAATTGTGAGATATTTGCAAATGACCGTTGGCATGCATAAACATGATTCTTTATGCTTCTTACACATTTCATAAATCATTTAAAGCGTAATTGAACAAAATTGAGTGATATTGAGCTCATGATTTTTCACAAAGCATGTCTAATCTTGAATGTTTCAAGTTGAAAAGTTTGCAAAGAAAGGTTAAATCTTTATCAATTGATTTTCTTGCAAAATTTTTTTATCCTTCTTGATTGAAAATGATTTATTAATTCTTTATTTTTAATGATATAGAATGGTTGAGCAAAATTGATTTGATACATGAACTGCATAAATCCTATTTTGCTTGGTATTTCTCTTATGATTGGTGAAATTGATTGAAAGGGATTTCTTAAGCATGATTTTGAGTGTGATAATTTGGCATTGATGGCATTTTTCAAGCAAAGGAACAAATCTTCTTGTAACGCTCGAGGCTATAATGATTTCAATGATACAAAACTTGAACAAGTGTGCCTTATGCTGAAAATGCTATTATAACTTGATCTTATTGCAAATGAATGCTTGAATGACCTCAAGGGCATTTTTGTCCATATGTTGGAAAATTGTAGGAAATGCTAAATTTGATGCTTATTATGTTTAAACATTGTTTAAATGCTTGTTATACATGTTATACGTCATAGTAACGTATCATGATATAAATTGAATATGTTTGAGCATATTAAATGAATGATTCTTCAAATGAGCATTTCAACTTTTTTAGAACTTGTGAACAATGAGCAATAAAAGCCAAATTTGAGTTCACATGTTTTTCTTGAAGAATCTTTGATAACACATGTCCAAAATGATGTTCTAAACATGGTTGAAATGAAACTTTAAATTGTTCTCACACAAATCCATGTTTTGAGATCATTATACCTTAGAAAATTGCATGTTTTGCACTTTTCTTTGGCTTTTCAATATGCAGGAATCAAGCATAATTGACTCTTTAGCATAGCTAGTCGACTATTGGAGAACAAAATGTAAACAATGCTGCTGGAATGATAAAAAATGGACCCAAGAGATATGCAATCGACTCTTGAGTGCTCTAAAGCCAAAATGGATAGGTTTTGAGTTCCAAAATGTCTTTTTACTTTACTTCTTGTCCATTATAATATTTTCTTTTTTGAATTTCCTTTTGAACGATGATTCTTGACTTTTAAAAACATGCATTATGAATACTTTCATGATCATTTGGTGCAAGTACATGTTCTTGAAATTGCAAAACTTGCTGAAAATGGGAAATCTTTTTTGATGACATAAATCTACTTATTCCCAAGCAGGACACTCATATTGATTCCATAAATTCTCATGTATTTACAATGATAAAATAGAAATATGAGAAATTGTTCATCAATGCTTGAATTTGTTAATCCGATTGGATTTTCGTGTGCATATATAGAAAATATCTTCTCATGAAAATTGAAATGTTCAAATGCCAATCTAGGAACAATTCTTGAAATATAATTTACGTTTATGCTTAAATGATTGTTTCAAAATTGATTTCTTGATTATGCATACTTATTCGATTAAGATGAACTCATTGAACTTAATGAAAATATTCTTGGTTCATCTACTATATTGGTTAAGACATATGCTTATATAATTTTTCTTTATGCTTGACCTTAAGGTTTGAAGTCTAAAACTTGACTTGAGCTATGCATTTGAACATGAATGTGATTGTCAAGTTTGATCATGGCATATATTGTGAGTTGACACAGTTGAAATTTATTTTGAATATGCATTTAAATGTTAACTATGTCTTCATTGATCCTTAACGTTTACATGATCTAAAGATTTTGTGTGCATCCAACTTTAGCTTATAGGTCACCATAAACAACTTGACATGTCAAATAAAATATGGCCTATAGCTTTAGTTGGCAATGAATGCCTAATGTGCTTTGATTAAATATCTCTTTCTTGAATATTGATATTGGTATTCATTGATGATTGAATGTTCACTTTGAATATATTAATGAGTTGAGTGTTTTACTTTTAATATTCTATAACAATTGATATCACTCATGAATCATGAATTATTGAGATATTGCATGTACCTTGAACTTCAATGGTTGCATATTTTTTGAATGGGTATATGTCTATATTGAACTCATGCTTACATTTTGATGAACAAAATTGGAATCATGATTAAGGAAGATAGCCATGTTATTTCTTGTAATCATATTTTTGCTTATTTGATCATAACTTTCATACATGATTACAATAAATGCAAAATGCTTTAGTCATGCTTCATTAATAATGATATGCCTTTTGTGAAAGTTCTTCTTGAATTGACAATTTCATATATAATTTGGAGAATACATCTTGCAATGCTTACTTTAAAATGACTTGGATGAATGTCAGCTTGAAAATGATTTGGAAGAATACTTGTTAAAAATGCTTAATGATTATATTTTTTTTAATTTCTCCTTGAGTTGTTATTTTTGTATATGAATTAGGGAATTTCCTAGAAGTGCTTGATTGATATTGCTTGGCTGATTGATATTGAGAATGAATAATGAATGCTTGATGATGATTGATAATTGAGAATGATGCTTGAAGACTAATGATTCCTTAGACATGCCTAGGAACTATTTTGCAAGTATTTCTTGAAATGTGAGTATTTGATGCATATGTTGAACATCTATTCAAATGCTCATACTTTTTTTTAGTTCCATAAATACTTGAGTATTAGGAAAATAAATTGAATATCCATTTGAATTCTCATTTATTCTAGGCTTATGATTTCTCTCCTAATGTCTAATCTATTAAGGATCTCTAACAATTTGTGTTGAACTTATGATTTCTTAAGGGGTAGTCAATCATTGTCTTTGATATCATAAGGAATTAAGATAGTCAATAACAAGGTTTGGTGAGATTCCACATTTGGTGTTCTTCGCTACTGGTAACATCTTTCTAAACACCAAAATAGTTATTGTGCCTTATATTGCTTCTCACTTAAACTTAAATGTTGAAATGCATAATTGGTATCAAGTTCTAAGTTTTCTCAATTAGTGTCTAGCTTTAAAATTAGCATCAAGCTTTCTAATTGTCTCTTCTCTCTTGAGCTATAAATTGATCATATCTTAAATGTTTTGAGCCTTGAAGTTGATATGCTTAAAATGCTTAATGATAAGGGAAGTCTTTACTAGTACTTTACAAATTGATATAATGAGCTTTAAACAAATTCAATCTCTCATAATTGATATTGTGCTTTTACAAAGGGGGAAATTTTACTTATATCTACCAATTGGTATATTGAGCTTTAACACTTAGTATTGGAGTTCAAATATGGCTTATGTGCTTATTGAACATCTTTATGATTATCTTTCTTGAACTGCATAATTATTATGTCCATATTTCGCTTACAGGTATATATACATGTGGCTTTGTTATTGATGATTCTTTTGATGAATTAATAGTTGAATGTGCTTAATGGGTATATTTCTTAATGACTTGGTTGAAGATATTAAGGCATATATATGATGACTTGGAGACTTTATGGTTACATATTCACGGTCTTAACGCTTATATTCATGATGGATTTTGCTAACCATTATTTCTTGAGCTTAAGTGTTTAATGCTCACTCTTCTTAACCTTTTTGATATAACAAAAAGGGGGAGAAGGTTTATGAGCAAATTTAATATTATGCATATGTTGAGGGGGAGATTTTAAAATCATTTCAAATGCAAATTATGCTCATAGTTTTGTCATATCAAAAAGGGAGAGATTGTTAGCTTTAAAATTATTATAGTTTGGATTATGACAAAATGATCAAATTTGCTTGAGCATTATTTGAGTAATTCTTGACAATTTCTTGAAATGATTTAACTCCCATACACTTGTTCTTACATTGACTCAAGCTTGACTCTTAAAGTTATTGAACTATATCTATAAGCTTGTATGACTTAGGTGTATGAGTGCTTATGATTTTCATTCATTAAAGTTTGATTTAAAGATTAAAGGAAAATCTTGATGCACTCATTAAAGAGGAGTTTTGAATATCTTGTTTAATGATGAAAAAAAAAAGAGAGAAGGAATACTAAATCAAATAGAGTTAAATAAGGTTTCATGTTTAATTTATGTGTGTGATGTTTAATTATGATTTTATTGAATATTATGTGCTAGTTATTATGGATATTCAATACATCTTGCTTAGCTACTGTGGGCATTGTATATCTTGTTTAGCTTTTATGGATATTATAAATAGTTTATTGCAAATCTTTAAAGAAAACTAGATGCATTGACTAAGCGGGAGCAACTCATTATGCATAAAGATTTGAAGAATTTATATTGAACGTAGACATTGAACTATTAATCTAGGAGTGTTTTGTCATCATAAAAAATAAGAGATAAAGAATGTTGAGAATGTTGACTTTATATGTTTTTGATGATAGCAAAATATTCTCATTCATTGAGGTCTAATTATATTGTTTAAGTGTGCAGGAGAAAGCTTAAATTCATTAATATATTTAGTATATGAAATCAAGTCAAGATGCTTATGCAGTTGCAAAATGGGTTAATTGGTTAAACAAGCAAAGAAGAAAGAGCTTTAATGAAGACGGATTAGTCTTAACTGGTTAACACAAGATTTAATCAGCTAAGTGAGTGCTGGATACAAACAAAAGCCTCTTAGTTGGATAATGAAGGGTGTTAGTTAGCTAAAATTCAAATTAAAAGTTGGCGGGCTCAAGAGGATTGAGAAACAGAAAAGACTTAGTTGACCAAGAAATGGGTTAGTCGACCAAGAGCATACTGCCAGAAATTTGGACTTCAAAACAGAAACAACTTAATCGACTAAGTGCTCACTGCCAAAAACTAGGATCAGAAGATAGAGACAACTTAGTCGACTAAAAACGCAGTTAGTCAACTAAGATCATTCTGTCAGAAAATTTAAATTGAGCACTAAAAGACAAAATAACGGTTAGAAACGGCTAGTTTCTGTCTTCAACGGCCAGAATTGATTTTGCAAGTATTTAAAGCCTCTCCAATAGTTAAAATAACATAGAGAAGCCACCCATACTGATTTTGAGCTTAGAAGACCAAAACCTTCTCTTTGCACTTGTATTGCATTCCCATCCTTTGAAAAAGTATTTGAGCTTAACTTTGTACATCTTAGATCAACTAGGTGATCAATTGTACTTCATCTTTTCTTCATTTCTCGATTACTTAGAGTGCGCAAGGCACTCTAAGGGATTTATTCAAGCTTGGATTGCTTGATTGAGTGTATACGTTATAGCTTAGCCTTGAAAAGTTAGTTGTTGGGTTTTGGTTGATCTCGTGAAAAACCATTGTTGTAGGTTGTGGTTGAGCCTTTGAAAAACCACTTTGGGTTTTGGTTGAGCCCATGAAAAACCATTGTGAAAGGTTGTGGTTAAGCCTTTGAAAAACCACTTTGGGTTTTGGTTGAGCCCGTGAAAAATCGTTGTGAAAGGTTGTGGTTAAACCTTTGAAAAACCATTTTGGGTTTTGGTTGATCCCGGTAAAAACCATTGTGAAAGGTTTTGGCTAAGCCTAGTAAAAGCCATTGTAAAGCTTGGTGAAAGCTACTGAATTTCACCTTTTATAGTGGATTGATTTGGAAAATCCTTGGTTGAATAATCAAGGTAGTGGATGTAGGTCTTGGACCGAACCACTCTAAATTCCTGCACATTATCTACTCTATTTTTATTTTCATTGCTTTTCAAATTAGTTCCTCATCTTGCCAAGAGCCAAAAAGTGCTATTTACCCCCCTCTAGCACATTTATTTGGGACCAACACTATAATACTCAATGAGTGGTGCATATAATCAGAATTGTATACATACATTAAACTTATAATAAATGTTGCACTCCTAGTGCATCGACATAATCTAGTAAACATCTCCAAGTACAGGGCATATCATTATCCTTAAGTCTCTAATATGAGGGCATATGATCATTCCCAGGTTCTCCAAAGATCATCACAAATCACACCAAATCAACGAGTGATCTTCCTTTGGACATAGTCAAATCAAGCACGGTGGCCAGTCGACGAAGAAACAAATCACGCATAGGGCAAAGCCATTAGTGGAGAACAAATCATGCATGTGCCAAAGCAATAGGCGAAGAATCTAATCACGTACAGCATCGAAGCAGCTGGTGGAGAATCATATCATTGATTAGAATAATCTCCTCACTGTCGACATTACCTGGAGTAATCTCTCGTCGACCTCTTTACTTGGAGTGATCTCCCGACGGACGACATCATAGCACTATAGGTAGGAATCATAAGTGGGACTAAACAACAACCCTTGTTTACCATCATCCCTGCATGCACACACATAGTCACAAGGTAATGGGATCCACTCAACCCCAAGTCAAATCCGTGTCCGGAATTTATTCCTTGAACGGAGCACAATTCCACAATGAGACCATCATGTCTCTATTCTTCCATGTGTCCACAACATTGTAATAATCACATTTATCGAGCTTCATTTGTCAATAAGCTTATTAAAGTTCTAAGTGCATTAATAATCATGGCTCATTAGCTACATATATATACATATATCAATAATCTCATTTTAATTTAATCATGGCCTAGTAGCTGCATATACATGAATAGTATCACATCATATCTTGCATCAATATTCCTTCAACAAATGAGCAATCTAATCCTTCATCATAGTTTCAGCACCACATTGATATAGTCACAATATATCCAGTAGCGATTAAAGTCATACATCACCTAGATGTCTACCAGCTCATGCTTCTCAATTGCATTCACAAGCGAACACATATACTAACATGTACATTAACAATATACTAGCCTAGGCACACCCATTTAGGTAATCACATTCACACAAATACATGCATAGTTTTCTAGCCTAGGCATGTTCAACTAGGCCTACATTCATAATATAGTACCAGTGCAGCACATTTTCCATGTGTTATGCATCACATGCATTTAATTAACCTACTCATAAAGACAAATTGGAGGTACTCCATGGCCAAGCTTTGATCCGTAGCCTCAAATCGTGTTTTAGCTCATAACTGTGCCCAAATGACTCAATCTTCCCTTAAGCACATTAAAACATCACAAAATTAATTAAATCTTGGCTTTGAAAAAGTGCTAGCATTTCTAAAATAAACAAATCCTTAGCAATCCAACATATAAGCTCAATGTAACGACTTGTTCCTTGATCGCTACTGGCGTTCGAGTCTTGCGGGAGAATCTACCAAGTCTCGAACAAGCCTTTATTGAAACTTTTACTAAAAAGTTATATTCATTCCACCAATTTATGTAATTGCTTTGAACCGTATAACTCTTTGTAATATACTTAAAATGAAAAGTAGGTTACATCGACTAAACTTTTATTCCACATAATTGTAAGAACACATCAAGGTTTATAATCTCTAAATGTACATTTGCATTAACACTAGTGTCTATTTATAAACAAAATACGCTATGAATGACTTGACCTCTAGTAGCAGAGCGACTCGAAATAAAATGCTATGAGATGCCTTTACCTATATGTGGTGGACATTATATGCCGACGAATGCACGCTAGGCTTATCACTTTCTGCAAAAAAGGGATATGAAGGGGTAAGTCTCATAGAGTCATTGATCATCGGCTCGATGAGTGGGGCATAGATGGGAAACAAGCTTAGAGTAGATAATTTGAAGAATAAAACCAAACTATAAAATGATATCCTTATAAAAGCAAATAACAATTAAGGCATTTGTGCCTTGCAAAAATAATGTTGTGAAAATCATAGTGTAATACTTTCCTTGGCAAACAATGCCGAAATCAAAGCATAGTAAAATAGATTTCAATCGTCGAAATCATTTATTTCCATTATAAATACAATGGTTGTATAAAATCACGCACACTCCCAAATTGTGTGGCATGTAAAAATAACCGAGTACACCCATATGCATCAATTCATGATCAACATATAAAGCACTGAAAACTTTCAATTAAAAAGGGGAGTTGCGAAAAAACAATATCTCTTTACCATGCGAAAGATTATGAGTCTAAAATGTCAAGCCCTACTCTATTATATACTTGTCATGTCATTCATGTGCTTGATAGAATGTTTGGATAAGTGAATGTATCAAAAAATCATTAAAAGTCGATATTGTACCTAGTGGTACAATTAAGTTGATTAAAGCCTCGAATTAGTCCAAATAGAGATTTTAAGATGCATTTGAGAGATATTGAACCTTAAAATGTCTTAATATGATGATTTGGAGCATATTGGATGAGATTTTTGACCAAGTTTGACTATTTGGAGCATAATTTGAAATTGTGGAGTGAAAATTTCAATTTTCAATATTTTTTGAGTGTAAGGGCAAAACGGTCATTTTAAGTGTCCATGAGGACGTAATTGAAATTTTACATCACCATGACACTTGTCAAGCCCATGAATTTCACCTATTATCACTTTACTTTGGATAATTATGAGATTACATGTGGTGGTGAAAAATTGCTTAATGGTTAAGTTTTTAATCTTGGACCAATTACATGGTGACACATGGCAAATTTTAATCCTTTTATAATTCCCTTTAACAACCAGCACACACTCCTCCCAAATCACTCTCTCTTGGCTGGCCAAAGCAAAGAAAAAAAAGAAAAGAATAGAAACAAACCCTAGAGAGGAAAATTCAAGAGAAATTTGTGGAATTTCAAAGAACAAAGCAATCAAAGGTAAGATTTTTCAATTTTAGCTTAAGATTTACCTTTCCCATGCTCTCTTTTTCATTGTCCATAGTTGAAACTCAAGATTTCATGAAGGAAAGTTTGCTGGCCGAACCTAGGGGGAGAGGTTTTGATCACGGGTTTTGTTAGATTTCATGCTATATAAGCGTTTTTAGTTGTTTTGTGATACTCGGTGTGAAAAACAAGCATGAAAACCACATGTTCTTCATCAAACCCTCCTTGGTCAAATTTACTCAAGGACACATTGATGATGAATCTTGTTATATCTCATGTTATTTAGCTTGTAATTGATAAATTGTGGTGCTGAATATTGAAAACGGTTATGGAAACGTATGGTTCCTTTAGTAAACGATTTGAATAATAATGAAAAAATTATAGTTAATGGACTTGGATTTGATTCCTAATGATATAGATGGATTTATTGGACTGTGTTGACACTGATTAGCAAGTTAGTCCGAAATCAGAATGAATTTCAGTTACAAAGAATTAAGTTACAATCAAGCTTATTGAGGTACTTTGGTGTATTTCGAATATTGGAAATGTAATGAATATATTTGAAGTTGAATTGGATGTTTTGATTAATTCAACAGTGTATAGTTTGAGTTAGGTTGAATACAAGTTCAGTCTGATCATAATTGAACCCACGTAGAACATCGTCTTTAAGTGATTATTCGAACAATTCTCATTCCATTTCATGCATTCATATAGAGCTTGAAATAGTTTTATGACAGTTTGACACAAATATATTGAATTACGTGTCGTGTATTCTGTATAGGTGGTGAGCCCTTTGATACGGGTAAAGATATTGTGCCCGAGGACCAAGAATAGGAGTACTCCAAACTCCTGCTATTGTGAGTAATCAGACTTTCATCTTTACTATCTAAAGTAGTTTATACTCGTTGTTATGTTTTAGAGAAAAATGAATTTAAATTGTAAACTATTATGTTTTATAATTGAAGTGTTAATTAAATGAAATGAGATTTATAACTTGTTTTGAAATTGAATACTGGTTTTGGAAATTGAGTAAGTGGAGACTGCATATTTGTGTTATATATATGTTTTGACATATGGTTTGAATTGATGGCTTATAACAATGTGATGGCAAGCATGGCTGGATTTGTGTTTGTGTGGAATATATGAACTATTTTGCTTTGCCTTGACAGGCTGGTAATATTATATTAGCCATGTCATGCTGTCAAAAATTTTATTAAATTGGTGGGTTATTTGATTAACTTACTGCAGTAGGCGGGTTTTCGTGGATCAGTTTATGAAAGGGGCACGGTAAACCTCGTTATATTTTACCTTAGTACGAGAGGCACGGAGGGTATCTCCTAAGGTAACGTTAGAGTTCACTTCACTCCGAACCACCATGTGAAGGTGAAACTTAGCCAACGCCAAGGAAGAGCTGTGCTTTTAAATGTAAAAAAATGAGTTTTATACTCATATGTTATTTTAACAGCCTTGGCAGACTCGGTTGGATGCCTCAGTGCAAGGTGTCACTGAGTGCAAGTTTTTGGCACGAGCCAAGTTTTTACAAGAATCATAAGCCAAATTGATTTATATGAAATGAAATGAGATTTGATGTTATGAATCATATTATGATAAGATATTTTAAATTGTCTCCATTTACTCGGCTTTAGATATTTTAGATGAAATTTGCTTACTCACTAGGTTTATAAAAACTCACCCTTTCTTTTCACCGATTTCAAGCTCAGGGTAGTCTGTAGACCGCTGATTATGTCAAGGGTTTGCTTTTGAGTTTGCACCCTTAGAAATCATAGGTCTATAGTCTTTTACATATATGTTTATTTTGGGGACCCATATGTCATTGTAGAATATTTTGTATACCTGGCTACGTGTGCCACTGTATGTATGAATTTATTTTGCTTTTACGCTACAAAAATTATTTACGCAGAGTTCTGTAAATATTATTTTATAAGAAAATAGAATATTTTATTTAAATATTTTTATTTAATTTGAATAGCTATAATTTCACTTTAAATTGATGAATTAGACAACAAAACTTATTTTTAGACATGAAATGGATGCTTATTACTTGTATATCATATTTTTGCCAAGGTTCAAAAATTTTGGGTAAAATGATCAAAATACCCTTGTGTAGTAGAAATTACTTTTTGATTGTTTTTGATTTGAAATTGGTCTATATTTCTTTAAAACATGGTATTTAATAACTGTTGCTCACAGAAGAGAAGTAAAACTGATGCGAAAGCCTTGCGAAGTTTCGGTTGGGATTCTGGGTAATGAATGTGAATCAAGACATCGTGGCGGTTGTCACGAGATCGATGGGAGTTTTGGGTCGTAACAATTTAAGTGGTATCAGAGCTTTTGGTTTTAAAGTTATTTTAAAAACTACAGTGTCAGTGAGACCCAAAGTTAGGTTAGATTAAGTTGAATGCATGCATCTGCATATAGAACCTGAAGTTGTGTAAACTCACATTGTTTCTTCTTATAAATTATCATGCCTCCTCGACGTGGACTCCTACCTCTCGCTAGATCGGTCGGGAGAGGAAGAGGCACAAGTTCGACCTAGTGTAGTGACAGGTACCATGTTTGTATTTGACAAAGATGCTTATGTCTTAATTGATTCTGATTCGGATAGATCTTATGTGAGCACGACATTCGCATCCTTTTCTGATATAAACCTATCACTTTTAGAGGAAGAAATTGTAGTTCATACCACTCTAGGAGAGCAGTTGGTTAGAAACACTTGTTATATAGAGACTGTGGAATAAGAGTTGGTGAGGAAGAATTCAGGGTTGACTTAATTCCCCTAGAAATATGAGATTTTGATTTGATATTGGGTATGGATTGGTTGACTGCACATCTGACGAATGTAGATTGTTTCGGGAAAGGAAGTTGTACTTCAGAGTTCTGAAGGAGTAGAAGTTGTATTTGTAGGGGAATGTCGAGTATTACCATCCTGTGTAATCTCGACTATCAAAGCTTTGAAACTAGTGCAGAAAGGGCATTTGGCTTATTTAGCACATGTGATTGATACACCAAAGGGGGAACTTCAGTTAGAGGATGTCCCAATAGTAAATGAGTTCTCTGATGTGTTTTGGATGAATTACCAGGACTACCTCCTGATCGAGAACTCGAATTCTCTATTGATCTACTCTAAGGATGAGCTTGAATTTTGCTATGCTTAGTGTGGAGCCAAAGGATTAAAGGACTAGATATGGGTTTAGTAGTTTGAAATTAAATGACTTGAAAATGTTGATTCTAGTCTAAATGCTATATGGAGATTTATATTGAAGCTTGATATATAAATTATTTTAAGAATCAATTAAAAAGTCTAATCGGATTAGTATGCAAACTATGGTGCAAATGATTAGTCTTAAATTTGATTTCTTCAAAGGTAACGGATTCAGAAAATGTTGATTTTCGGATATACTCTAAGAGGAAGTTTCTACATCCTAAGCTTAAGAAATTTTGATCTTATGACCGTAAAGGCGAGATGCAATAATTAAGTAAATTATTCATTTTATAAATGTAATTGGTTAAAAACTGGAGAGTAAAGCCAAGATCTCGACGATAAGTGGCGTGCAATTTGAGATATGTCGAAATTGAGAAAAGTAAGAAGGGATTATGACTCGTGGTAATGGATGTTGACAAGTGTTAAAGAATGAGATGAATTTGAAAATATTGGCTTGGTCTATTATATGTGATAAGCACAAGAGAATATAATGATTATGGAGATTGTGACCTTAGCTTGGAGGAAAACCAAACAGTTGAGGATGATTAATATAGTAACCTTAAATTTAGACGAATAGCGTTGATTAAGTAAACTTCAGCAGCCACCGTGCAGCTGCACTAGAAACACCTCATATCTGGGACGTAGGAATAAAAGGTGAAAGACAGGAAGTTGAACTTACGAGTTGAATTAAGGTCATTGGACTTGATGTTAAACTTCGTTAATTGGAGTTTTCAAGTTTTGGAAGGTATTGATATGAATGAATTGGAATGTTTCTTTGCTGACTTATATATTGGCAATGTATAAGAGTTTTGAAACGAATGGACCGAACTACAAGTGTCAAGAATAATGGTTAGTAGTGCTTTAAAATATTATATATATATGATAAGGAAATGTGGAACTTGGAATTGTCAAGGAGCTTAATGGTTAAAGCATAAGTTATGAGGTCGCTCGATGTGAGGTTGAAATTAGATATTGGCGATGATGTTGAGGGATACCTAAGTAAAATCTATATTAAGTTTGTAAATATCAGAGTTGATTGTGCAGATGATAAAGAGAATGTATGGGTATATTGGTGTAAGGAATAGTACAAGATAATTGAAGGTAATCCTGATAATAAAGTTGGTTAATAAAAATTTCCTAACGTGGGAAACTAGTATTCAAAATATAAGAAGTGCACACGACTTTAATGAATTTAAATGTTAAGTAACTAACTAATATGGAAATGAATAAGGACATATATGATAGAAGTATACAAGGTAAATGAGAAACGAAGATGACTTTTAGGAATTGTGATATTGCATAAGATGCAAGGATGAATTAAAGAAAACCTCTGAAGGATTAATAAGATCGTAAAGCTAAAGCATATATGGATCCCGGATTGTGATTGGATGAAAATGATATTTAATGATTGAAATGTGGTTAATGACATTGTGATGCAAGGATACGTGGTATGATGGAGCTTCTACATAGGATTGAGAATGATAAGAAAAAAGTATAAGCATGTAAATTATGTGAAGTTATGCATAGGCACAATGAGAATCCGTATGGATTACATAAGAAACAATTTATGGTGGGATGTAAATTAAATGGTAACTCAAACATCCAAAAAGGTAATTTGGAGTTGATTATACCCTAATATTCATGGATTAAACTTGACCTATGGGAATAAAATAGAAAAGTAAAAAGGGGAAACATGTGCTATGAGAATATGATATTGAACCTTAGTTATGGATTAGAATGAATAGAGGGAATTTAGCTTAAAAGTAATTGACGAGGGTTCCTACATATAGTGATAGATGATGATTCTTAAATGTGTATATACATACATATATATATATATATAT